>NC_054830.1:97123205-97450348 GCF_018345385.1 Vulpes lagopus | reverse complement strand
TCCCACATCAGGCTCCCGGTGCATGGAGCCTGCTTCTCCCTCCGCCTGTGTCTCTGCCTCTCTCTCTCTCTCTGTGACTATCATAAATAAATAAAAATTAAAAAAAAAAAATGTAACCATAAATGAATCAAAAATAAAATGAAGACAAAAATCTAATCTCTGAGAATGTTACCAAGCTATTGACCAAAGTATTAATTTATGTAAACCATTCATTTTTTCTTCAAAATCATTGTATATTGCAAACTTTACCAATATGCATGCTTATTAACCAAATAATATAATATTTAAATAATAATAACCAATTAAAAGCAGGCTTTCTTGAGAGTAAAATTTGATTATTCATTTTCCTTTGTCAAATTTGAAAAAATATAACCACTGTAAAAACATATTGTATTATTTGATACACACGGTTGTTGATTTGGTAATATCATCTCTTTAAGCCCCAGAATTTCTTTCTTTGCAATTGATAAAAACTGAGAAATATATGAATTAACTTTTCAAATTCAAATGTGCCAGGCCACTGTACAACTATTGCAAAATAAACTTTGGGGCAGAGCGCTTGCCCTGGCTGGGGAATGGAAAAATTTAAAAAGTGCTGAACCAGTGCTGGATGGAGCCAGCATGGGAAAGAGATGGTCTAGAAAGCCTGGTGTAGGGGGAGGCTCCACGGGGAGGTCAGAAGTTACCTGGTTCTGAAGGCATGGTGTTGGTTAGCCGAGCAAACAGGGTGCAGATTGGGGAAACAATATGTGAAGGCAGGAAGGAGAGTGAGAGTAGGCAGTGATTCTAGAACCACCCTTTTCTCCTACATCTAAAAGTATGTTTATATTTGGAAAATGGGATAAAATTGATTTTTTAAAAAGAGTAATTAAAAAATAATTCAGGCTGCTATTCCAATGTGTCACTTCCTTAAAGAACAAATTATCTCCACAGAGAATAATGAGCTATTATATGTGGTTCTATATTTGTTTCAAACATAGAAATTTTGGCCGACAAATCTCTTCAAATTTAGGTTCCATGATCTCAGTAGTTTTAAAAAGGAATTTTTTATTACAACATGAAAAAGTTGGACTAAAATACCCGAAATCACAAATGCACAAATGTCATTTTCTTTAAAGATTTATTTATTTCCTTGAGAGAGAGGGAGAGCATGAGCAGGGGAAGGGGTAGTGGGAGAGGAAAGAGAGACTCTCAAGCCGACTCCCCACTGAGCATAGAGCCCAATGTAGGGCGCAATCCCACAACCACAAGATCATGACCTGAGCCAAAATCAAGGGTCAGACACTTAACTGACTGAGCCATCCCGGTGCCCCACAAATATCATTTTTAGTCATGCTCCCAAAGTGAAAGAAAACATATCTCCTTTTCAACTACCCACTATCTCTGAGGCTTCATGCCCTATATTAACCCAGAGCCCAGAGAAAAACCTTGAGGGATAAATGAATAAAGCAGTTGAATGCTATTTCTTCACTTCCTACATATAAGATTTATTATTTTTTTTTAATTTTTATTTATTTATGATAGTCACACACACACACACACAGAGAGAGAGAGAGAGAGGCAGAGACATAGGCAGAGGGAGAAGCAGGCTCCATGCACCGGAAGCCCGACGTGGGATTCGATCCCGGGTCTCCAGGATCGTGCCCTGGGCCAAAGGCAGGCGCCAAACCGCTGAGCCACCCAGGGATCCCTATAAGATTTATTATTATTTTTATGGACAACATTATTTAATCAACAACAATAAATTAATATAAATAGAACATAATCTACCATTCTTGAGAAGTTCCAAGGAAAAGTTCTGAACAAGTTCGTGCTTCTGGCCAGGGTTGACAGACTGCTTATTTTGAGGAAAGTCTTTGCTAAGCACCCTGTTGATGAGGAGGCCATGTCGTGGTTTATGAGTGATGCTGAACAGCAAGGGGTCTTTGGGAACATCCAGATCAGCTGCATCGATGGTGGAGGATTCCAGTTCTTTCATCTGACCCTCACACACCTAAGCAAAAGCAAGTCAGAAAGTCAGTTGTGTAGAACTAAAATTTGTCTTTCTTTTAGCAAATTGCTCAAAAGAAATAAGTTTAAGATATCCTACTCCAAATTTTCTCTGAAATTTGTGTGTAATGAGTCATAAAAAGAAATAGCTTGTTTAACATGAGCTTAGAAGAAAAGGATAAATCTATTAATCTCTCTCAGGTTTTCTCTGAAGATTTCAAAGCAGTTTATTCATTACCATTAAGGACAAAACACACACACACACACACACACACACACACACACACCTTTTTTCCTGATAATTCAAAAGTCAGGGGAAAAGCAATCAAAAGAATGCTTGCTTTCCGGAAGTCAAGAGTTCAACTGTAAAACTAAATGTAGACCCTTCACCTTCAGATCCTAATCTGTTATTTTAACTTCCTGAACCATGTTGCTTTCACAATTCTCATTTCTGCATTAGAAATGGGACTAATGTGTGTTCTGTGCACCAGGGGTATTTTATGTTTCTATTTTTTGCCATTGCAGGAAAACCTTCTGTATTTCAATTGTAATCAACAACAATTGAAAAGGATGCTTCTGGATACATAATAGTGTTTAGTTTAATTCTGGGTCCCGCACCTCTCCCCAGTCCTTATGCCTCAATTTTCCTGAAATAACTCCTCCCACCCCTATCCCCCACCTCAGGTTTTATAATCCTTTAAGGGCAAAGAGAACTGACTATTTTCATTTCGGGTGGGATCTAGCCATTTATAACTTGACATGGTACTTAGCTGTCTCAATCTTTTTCTCATGGCAAGAATAAAGAGAACAAAGAAATACTTGTTTCCTCTTTTGAAACATAGCAAGATCTAAACAATCAGAGTGTATACACTTAACAGATGCTTATCGGTAATCTACAATGCACTGGGTCTCATGCTGTGGGGAATAAGAAGATTCTAAAGAATCAAAGTCAGATGAAACCATGAAGGCCTGTCCATCAATAATTATAATGCAAGGAAGAAAATTATTTAGGGCTACTAAATATAGATAAACAAGAAGTGCAAAAGGGTGGAGAAGACCAGAGATATCTTCATGGTAGAGTGGGCATGTAGCCTTAAAGGATACATATGGTTTAGATTTGTGAAAATACCTTTTCTCTGCAGCCTCTCTTACTGAGACAGCCTTCCTGCTACCAGTGTCTAGTGAAGTGAAGAAGAATCACTTGCCATTCTGATACTTGGGCTAAAATGATGCTGGTTTTCTTGTATCTTAGTCCTTACTGAGGACTAAGATGGCATCACAATTTAATGTGCAATGATGTAATTGTGAAATCATCTTTGATGGTGACTTGCCTTTTTCTCCAAGAATTTTAATAAAGCAACCTAAAATATGGTCTAATACCCCTTTTCAATCAATCTTAGGACTTGGGCTCACTATATATATGGCTTTCTTATTTAGAAAATGGTAAATTACAATATAATTGGGACATTTCATTGGAAAAATTGGGATTCTTTTTTGCACAATGAATCTATTGAGATCACAAATAAAAGGTTTAGATCAATATACACAAAATGCAGCAACTCACTAGAAGAGCAGTTTGAAATGGATTATAGTATCTTAAACTAAAACCTCATCGTTTTTTGCAAGTTGCAGCCCAACTTGATGGAAGCTCAACTGTCTACAAGAAACACACTTTTCCCCAAAAAGCAAGCTAAGTATGGCTATTTTTAAAAATCATTTAAAGATGAAAGTCAGCTCTGCCAGTAATAAATGGGCCTCCATATTTGTTACTCTTCAACAGCTTCCCTAAGGAGTGAACAGGTAATATAAGTATGATTACTTTCCAAGAAGAGCAAGGGACAATTTCCCAGTGGCCTAATTATTTCAGAAACTCCAACTCTTGATAGATACATGACAATAGAGGTAGGTATAGAAGACTCATTTGTAGAGTTTTTCCTCTCTCTCGTAATTACTGAAGTGCTGTCTAGAGAAACGCATGTGCCAACAGAAGAGGAAGTATAGGAGCTGGCTCTTAAATCTCTTCATGAGATGACTCTCATATACCATGAAGAGATAGTAGAAAATTCAGATCAAATGAAGCCTTTTGTATTTAGAATTTGATAATTTTTAGTGACAAATAAGACTAGATAATGGTTTCAAAATAGATAATATTTGCTTTGGTAAATGTCCGAAAAAAGATGCCCAACATAACAGCAATAATACAAATGGAACCTATTTATTAAGGGTCTAGTATGTGCCTGACGACCTTGATTCATAGGTACCCATTAAGGATTTGATACACAGTTTGCAGATAAGGAAACAGAAAGATAGAGAGAAATAATTTATCCAGGACCCTACAACCAGTAAACGGCAGCACCCAAGTCCCTCTTACTCCAAAGCCTATGCTGATCCGTTTAACCAAGATTTGTGGTACGCATGTCTGAATTAAATAATCATATGTAAAACATAGAATTGTTTTAAAAGATTATTATGCTGATAAGAAAAGGTTTCCAATATATTTAAATAGATTTTTAAAAAAAGATTTTACTTATTTATTCAGGCAGAGACAAAACACAGGCAGAGGGAGAAGCAGGCTCCATGCTGGGAGCCTGATGTGGGACTCGATCCCGGGACTCCAGGATCATGCCCTGGGCTGAAGGCAGGCGCTAAATCACTGAGCCACCCACGGATTCCCTAATTAGATTTTTTAAAAGCAGAATAGTAAGCATAATATGATCCCTGATTTATAAGTAAATACAGAAAAATTGCATATATATTATACACACACACACATACACACAAATCACTGGCATGTGCACAAGTTATTTTTGAAGAATTACTAAAACTCAATCAATGGGAGTGGCTGTAGGTAGAGGCTACAGAAGAGAGAGACTGTCATATTTCATTGCATATGTTTTTCACTATTCTAACTTGCATGACCATATATTTTTATTATTATACTTTTATTTTATTTTATACTGTATTTATTTATTCAGGAGAGAGAGAGAGAGGCAGACACAGGCAGAGGGAGAAGCAGGCTCCATGCAAGGAGCCCGACCTGGGACTCAATCCCAGATCTCCAGGATCAGGCTCTGGGGCTGAAGGCGGGGCTAAGCCGCTGAGCCACCCAGGCTGCCCATATTATTATATTTTTAAAGACAGTATAAAAATAGCTTTTAGAAAACAGCTACATAAAAATATGCTTTAATACATATGAATTAGGACAACAGGTGTTATCTGAGAAGTGATATCATGGCCATTTTAACTATTTGAATTTTTAAATAAAACAAACATCATAGAAAGATAGCTTTAAAACTACATAAAAAATGATTCAAATTGTATTTTTTCATTCCATATATCTTTATAAATAGCTATATAAAGGGGTGCCCAGGTGGTTTCTTGCTTTTGGGTCAGGCCCTGATCTCAGGGTAGTGAGATGGAGCCCTGTGTCAGGCTCCAAGCTCAGCAGAGTCTGATTGAGGATTCTCTCCCTGCCTCTCTCCCTCTGCCTCTCCCACTCATATTCTCTCTCTCTCTCTTTCTCTCTCTCTCTCTCCTTTTCTAGCAAAATAAATAAATCTTTTAAAAAGTAGCTATATAAAAAGATGCCTTATATATGTGAATTAAGAGTCCTTGTCATTATAGCATTGGTTAAGAGGCCATGCTATGGAATCAAACTGCCTGGGTGCAAATCCCCTATGTACCATTCCCTATATGCCACTTATTTCCAAGTTCTGTGATCTTGGGCCAATAAATTAACCTCATTGTGCCTCATTTTTTTTTAGCTACTAAAAGGCAATAATAATACCATCATCCTAAAAACCTTGTAAGTATTAAAAACAAGCACATGTAAAGGACTTGAAATAGTACCTACAACCTAGTAAGTACTGCATCCTATATATATGCAACTTAATTGCATCCATCCAATTCTATATGTTAGCACTTAAAATCATACCATCACTATTATTAGGATAATATTTTTCAAGTAATTGCATTATATAATATAGGTTACTGCTCTCCCCATTCCTTATCAACTTAATGTATTAAGTGCATAATAAAATCAGAAAATGATAAAAAAAAAGAAATGGAAAATTCCATTATCTTTCTTACAGTAATATTCTGCACTACAAAGTCAGGAGCTTCATCATTCATGGGGTTGATTATAATGTAAAATGGTATCTCCAAGGAGCGTTGCTTCCCATCTGTGACATACACCATGAACTGGTCAGCCGTCGGTTCCATCCTTAGATGCCTAGCCTGCACATAGTTAATGTGCAAAGCCTTCATGTCTCTCCACAGGAACGAAGCTAGAGCACATCAACAGGGAGCAGGTAAATAAGAAAAACATTTTTTCCCAAGCAACTGGCTCTTAATACTTAACCCAATAGCCTATTTCTCAGAAAAGCAAATAAGAGATCATCACGGCTGACTTCAGAATTAGCTATCAGGAGCTGCTATAATGTCTGTCAGCCATCAACATAAAAACAGATATCCATAAACCATAAGGAAGGAATAAAATTTGCATGGAGAACAGAAGGCCGATAACTGCTAAGCAGGATGTGTAGGGACTTCATGACTGTTCTTTATATAGTTGGAACGAATGTAAGAGAGACCTTCCCTTGATTAAAACCACTGCTCCTATATGAAGAGTTCTTACTATACTTGAATAAGAAAGAGACTATCTCTTTCATGTAAACGCAAAACAAGAGTCAGTCAATCACTTGCCTAATTGATGTCAAGCAACAGGTTGGATTGAGTGGAATTAGCTGTTTTGGTATTTTGACATTACCTTAAATCAAAAGAGAAAAATGCTCTACGTTGAGCATTAGGTCGCAGGCCAAATTGCATACCTTTAATGCAATAAATCTCTTCTCCCAGCTTTACTGAGATATAACTGACATATGACATTGTAAGTTTAAGTTTTACACTGTCATGATTTGATATACACATACTATAAAGTGTTACCACAATAAGTTTAGTTAACACATCATTCACTTCATGTGATTACCATTTTGTTGTCATAGTGAGAACATTAAAACTCTACTTTCAAATCAACTTTCAAGTATACAATAGAGTATTAACTATAGTCACCATGCTGTACCTCAAATCCCTGGATTTTACATAAATTTGTACCTTTTAACCAACATCTCTCCATTTCCCCCACCCTTCAGCCCCTGGTAACCATTATTCTACTGTTTCTTTGAGTTTAATGGTCTTAGATTCCACATATAAGTGAGATCATACGGTATTTGTCTTTCCCTAATGTATTTCACTTAGCATAATGCCCGCAAGGTCCATGTGTGTTGTTGAGAATGACAGGATTTCCTTCTTGTTACGGCAGAATACAATTCTATTATGTGTTTAGATCACATTTTCTTTAAAAAAAAAAAGATTTTATTTATTTATTCATGAGAGATAGAGAGAGAGGCAGAGACACAGGCAGAGGGAGAAGAAGGCTCCATGCAGGGAGCCCGACGTGGGACTCGATCCCAGGTCTCCAGGATCAGGCCCTGGGCTGAAGGCAGTGCTAAACCGCTGAGCCACTTGGGCTGCCCCAAGATCACATTTTCTTTATCCATTCATCTATCACTGATTACTTAGGTTGTTTTCATGTGTTGGCTATTGTGAATAATGTTGCAATGAACATGGGAGTATAGATATCTCTTTGATACCCCATTTTCATTTCCTTTGGATATATACCCAGAAATGGAATTGCTGGATCACATGGCAGTTCCATTCTTAATTTTTTGAGAAATCTCCATAGTGGCTGTACTAATTTACATTCCTACCAACAGTGCACAGGTGTTACCTTTCTCCACATCCTCACCAGCATTTGTTATCTCTTGTCTTTTTGATAAAAGCTATTCTAACAGGTGGAAGGTGACGTCTCATTGTGGTTTAGACTGACATTTCCCTGATGATGAGTGATGCTGAGCACATTTTCGCATACTTGTTTGCCATTTGTCTGTCTTCTTCGGAGAGATGTCTATTCAAGTCTTCTGCCCATTTTAAAATCAGATTATTTGGGCTCCTTTGCTATTGAGTTGCCTGAGTACCTTATACATTTTAGGCATAAATCCCTTATCAGATACATGGCTTACAAATATTTTCTCCCATTCTGCAGGTTGCCTTTCCATTTTGTTGAATGTTTCTTTTGCTCTGCAGAAGTCTGTTAGTTTGATGTGGTCTTTCTTTGTTGATTTTTGCATTTGTTGCCTTTGCTTTTGGTGTTGAATCCAAAAAAACATTGCCAAGCCCAATGTCAAGGAACTTACCACGTATGTTTTCTTCTAGGAGTTTTACAATCTCAGGTTTGAAGTCTTTAATCTATTTTGAGATCATTTTTTGTACAGTGTAAGTCATTGGTTGGTCATTTTCATTCCTTTGTGTGTGGCTGTCCAATTTTCCCAACACCATTTATTGTCCTTTCCCCAGTGTATATTCTTGGCTCCTTTAATGTAAATTAAATGACCAAATATGAGTCGTTTTACTTCTGAGTTCTCTATACTGTTCTATTGATCTATGTGCCTGTTTTTATGTCAATGCCATCCTGTTTTGATCGCTATAGCTTTGTAATTCAGTTTGAAATCAGAAAACATGATGACTTCAGCTTTGTTCTTTCTCAAAATTGCTTTGGCAATTTAAGATCTTTTGTGGTCAAAAGACTTTTAGGATTGATTGTTCTACTTCTGTGAAAAATGTCATTTGAATTTTGGTAGTGACTGCCTTGAATCTATAGATGGCTTTGGGTAGTATGGACTTTTTAGTAACATTAACACTTTCAATTCATGAATATATCTTTCCATTTGTTTATGCCTTTTACAATTTCTTCCATCAGGATATCAACTCTGTCTTAAAGTTTTTAGTGTATAAGTCTTTCAGTTTCTTGGTTAAACTTATTCCTAAGTATTTTATTGTTTTCTATGCTATTGTAAATGAAATTGTTTTATTTCTTTTTCAGATAGTTCATCATTGATGTATAGAAATACAACTGATCTTTTTCTGTTGATTTTTGTATCCTAAAACTACTTAATTTGCTAACAGTTTTTTGGTAAAATCTTTAAAATTTTTCCATATAATATCATTCACAAACAGAGCCAATTTTACTTCTCCCTTTTATTTTGATGCTTTTTATTTCTTTTTCTTGCCTAATTACTCTGGCTGGGACTTTCAGTACTATGCTGAATAGGAACAGTAAGAGTGGGCACACTTGTTTTGGTCATCTTAGAAAGTTTTTAACCTTTCACTGCTAAGTATGATGCTAGTTGTGAATTTATCATATATGGCCTTTATTATGTTTAGGTATGTTCCTTCTATACCCAATTTGAGTATAGAGTTTCTATACCCAATTTGAGTTGAGAGTTTTTATCATAAAACATTGTTGAATTTTATCAACGCCTTTTCAGCATCTATAGAGATCATCATAGAATTTGTATCTTCCTATCAATTTGGTGTATCATATTTATTGCTTTGCATATGTTGACTATCCTTACTATCTTAGGTATAATTTCCTTTTGATCATGGTGTATGATTCTTTTAATGTGCTACTGAATTCAGTTTGTTAATATTTTGGGAGAAATTTTTACATCTATATTCTTCAGGGATATTGTTGGTTTGTGGTTTTTTTTTAAATGGTATCCTTACCTGGTTTTGGTATCAGGGTAATGCTGGTCTTATAAAATGAGTTTGGGAGTTTTCCCTTCTATAAAATTTTTTGCAAGAATTTGAGAATACTGTTAATTTTTCTTTAAAAATTCAATAGAACCTGTAAAAATATCTGGTACTGGGCTTTTCTTTGTTAGGATGTTTTAGATTACTGATTAAATCTCTTTATTTGTTATCAGTCTTTTCAAGGTTTCTAGTTCTTCATGATTCAGACTTGGTAGGTTGTCTGTTCCTAGGAATTAATCTTTTTCTTTTAGGTTGTCTAATTTGTTGATGTATAATTGTTCATAGTAGTCTCTTTATGATCCTTTGTATATCTGTGGTATCAGCTGTAATATCTCTTCTTTCATTTCAAATTTTATTTGAGTTGCCTCTGTTTCATGGTAAGTCTAGGTGAAGGTTTGCTTTTGCTTTTGAGGTTTTGTTTATGCTTCTGAAAGCATAAACCATGACCATGTCCTAGTTTCACTAATCTTTTCTATTGTTTTTTTAATCTCTATTTCACTTACTTTTACCATAATCTTTGTTGTCTCCTTCTTTCTGCCAACTTTGGACTTATTTTGCTCTTTTTATTTTTAAAGATTTTTAAAAAGATTTTATTTATTCATGAAAGATAGAGAGAGAGAGAGGCAGAGACACAGGCAGAGGGAGAAGCAGGCTCCACGCAGGGAACGAACCCGATGCAGGACTCGATCCTAAGACTCCAGGATCATGCCCTGGGCCGAAGGCAGGCGCTAAACTGTTGAGTCACCCAGGCGTCCCGGCTTATTTTGTTTTTATTTTTCTAGTTCTTTGAGTTATAAAGTTAGGTTGTTTATTTGAGTTGTTTTTTTTTTTTAATTTAAGCACTTATCACTATAAACTTCCCTTTTAACACTGCTTTTGCTGAATTTCAGATATTTTGGTGTGTTGTGCTTGCATTTTGTTTCAAAATTTTTTAAATTTCTTTTTCCCAGTTTTATTAAGAAATAATTGGCATACATCACTGTGTAGCGCATGATGGTTTGGTTTACATGTATTGTGAAATGACTGCCACAATAGGTTTTGCTAACATCTGTCTTCTCATATAGATACAATAAAAAGAGAAAGAAAGAAAAAAAGGAAAAAAAATTTCCCTTGTGATCAGAACTCAGGACTTTCAGAAAATTTCATCTTTGACCCATTCATTGGTTGTTCAGCAGTATCTTAATTTATACATCTTTGTGAATTTTCTACTTTTCCTCCTTTTATTGATTTTAATTTCATACTATTATGGTCAGAAAAAATATTTGGTATGATTTCAATCTTTTAAAATTTGCTAAGACTTGTTTTGTGACACTTCATATAATCTCTCCTGGAGAATGTTCCATACATGCTTGAGAAAACTGTGTATTATGCTTCTGTTGGATGGAATGTACTACTGTATTTGTCCACTGGGTTCATTTGGTCTAATGTATAGTTTAATTCCACTGTTTCCTTACTGATTTTCTGTCCAGATAATCTATCCATTGTTGAAAGTAGAGTACTGAAGTCCCCTACTATTACTGCATTATTGCCATTACTTCCTTCAGATCTGTTGGTATATTTTTAAATATAGGGTGCTCCAGTGTTGTATGCACATAAATTTACAATTATTATATTCACTGGTGAAATGACCCCTTTATCATTTTACAGTGACCTTTGTCTCTTGTTTCAGTTTTGACTTAAGGTCTATTTTATCGGTTATAAGTACCGCTTCTCTCCATTGGTTTCCATTTGCATGGAATATTTTTTCCATCCCTTCATTTTGAGCCTGTGTGCCCTTGAAGCTGAAGTTAGTCTCTTGTAGGCAGCATGTAGTTGGATCTTTTTTTTTTTTCCTGTGCAGTCAGTCATTCTATTAGTGCAATTAATCTTAAACCTAGCCTCTCTCATATTTAAACTGGATATGCCTCAAAGATACTTAAAGAATAATTTAGTTCATTTATTTCTAAAGTGTTGTCTTTGAATAAATAAATGAAGTGTTGTATTTGAATAGTTTTGGTTTTGATGTCTGTTTTTGTTTTGGTTGTTATTGCCTGAAATACAAGAGCTATTTAAATATCTGATACACAGGGCTCCTTGATGGCTCAGTTGGTTAAGAGTCTGCCTTCGGCTTGGGTCATGATCCGGGGGTCCTGGGATTGAGTCCCACACTGGGGTCCCTGCTCAGTGGTGTGTCTGCTTCTTCCTCTCCTGCTCCACTTGCTTGTGTTCTTTCTCTCTCTCTAGCTCTGATCTCTCTCAAATAAATAAATAAAATCTTTAAAAATAAAAATAAATATCTGAGACACATTTTGGTTTCAAAATTAAAGCCATCACCTTCAACATTTCAGGCTCTCTCTCTGTTACACCCATGATACATGTCCTAATCTTTTCTACCGATGTCTATTAAAAATGCTAAAAGATTGAGAGAAGGAGACTTATGAGCTCCCACCAGATTTGATAGAATAAATCTATCAAAGATAAATCCAACTTCAAGATAAATCTAAATTCTATTACAGTATTTCGTGTTGCAATGAAGGTCTTTTAAAACATTCTTCTATATTTAATCTTATTAATCTTATTTAATCTTTCTTCCATATTTAATCTTTCATAAGTGAAATCTCCACTTATTTTGAAGTAACTCACATACATGGGGCAATTCAAAATTGAAAATCAAAATGAGAAACAATAATATTCAAAAGTATCCACTATAATAATAATAATATCTTGAGTGTACATAGTGTTTTGAACATTTTTAAGTTCCTACCGAGTCATTGAGCATGATCTGGCCAGTGAGATCTGTAGACATAGGTGGGTTATCTCTGGTCACGAAGTCATGACTTACCTATGCTTATGCCCATATTGCTTTTTTCAAAACCTGCAGAAGGAAGTGTGTTTTCAAGGTAGCCAAACTGGGGAGGAGAAACCAAAACAAATTCCAAGTCATCTGTTGCAGTGTCAGGGTCAGTGGCGGACAAATGGTTAATGGTAACGGCTGCGGAGAAACCCTCATCTACCACAAACATGGTACCTGCATGCAAATAACAACGCAATTATGACTTAGCGTGAAATCCTCTAATCAGAATAGTGAAGACAAAAGGGAGTGATTGCAATTCCAATTCAGAGAAGCCTCCCATATGCAAATATACTTCCATGGGAGTTGTTCATTTCCTTTGGCATAATTTCTCCTTACAGTGAAAATATTCAGGGGTAATGGGTGGAATTTAATTTGACTTGTGGAATTATATTTTTTTTCTTGGACAAGCAAGCCAAACAATAATGGAAAGACAGCAGAAATACTAAATGCTCTAGTACAGCCCTTTAGTCATTCTCAAGGAACTCTGATTTCCCTTGTGTCTCTATAGAAGTGACAAATGAAAATAAGAACTGCCAAACTGTTTTAATGATAAGCCACTAAATGTAGTTTATGTACTCCTCAAGATCAGTTGTTACCTCTGTTTGTCAGAGCGTTAATTGCCTGCGAGCTATTATGAATTGCTCATAACGAACATTTTTTCATGCCTTGGTGCTTAATTATTCTGCAGGGACAATGCTTCCTTTCCAGAACATTGCTTGGGAGATAGTTTGCAAATTACAATAACATCCATACATATGCTTGTATTTTTTTTCTAAGAGACAGAACATATACATAATGCCTATGAAGCGATGACTTTCTAAAAAGCAAATAAGGTTAAATGTATATAAATGGTCTCTCTGGTATTTTCATTCTACTCTAATAGAAATTATTATGGATAAAATAAATTACTCCCTCTCTCTAGCAGGCAAATGATATTTTCCCACGTGAAATAAAACCAGAGTATTTGAGGATTCCAATGTTGTCCTCATCCCCTCACACACACACACACACACACACACACACACACACTAACACACATTCTCTCTCTATACAGAATTATCCACATTTTTAAACAAATAAATTCTTTTGCCTTGTAATCTTTTAAATATATGGAGTTTTCTGCAAATTTGTGTTGAGGCAATTCTCAGACAATTCTGTATGGTAGTTTCCTATTTTAACTATAATTCAAGTTCAATTCTTCACTAAACCACAGGTATGACACAGATGAGATGATGGAACATTAGTAGAAAAAAAACATTGTTACCTATTGCGATTGAAGGTGACTGGTTGTCCACTGGATGTACTGTGATGTTGAGGTCATACACTGGAAAGGACTCATGAAGAGGAATAGATGGATGAGGCCCATTGTAGCAACAGCCATTCACAAAAGGGCCAGCTTCTTCATCCGAAACCACCAATGTAATGGTATCAAAACAAGGCACCAGACCAATCTCACCACCTGGAAGACACAACTACAGTTGAAAACTGACTTTATAAAAATATAGAATACTAAGATGAAACCAACCTACCTCTCTACTACATGTGTACAATGGCAAGGAAGGAAATCTAGGTGGGTAACCTGCAAAATTCAATTTTATCTCTATGAAAGGAAATAGTTGTGAAAATAATGAAAAAATGCTTGCCCATCTGTTGCCTCTGGTGAAATCCTGGCCAGCCACCTCTCACCATATGGAGGGGCAAAAAAGAGGCTAACAAGGGTCTGACAGTTTACAAATGAACAAGGAGAGGCACAAAGCTTGACTAGTGATGGTTTCATTCTTCCTTCCTGATTGTCTAGTGTTAGGACCAACCTCAGGGAGAGCAGAAGGCACCCTTGTCCTTCTAACTGGATTGTCTTCCCATTTACATCAACTACTTTAAATGAACAACCATCAACCATGCCACCACAGTTAGGAGCAACGGAAGAAGTTGGGAAGGTGAAATAGAAAGATGAGCCACATTTTTGTCATTCGTTTCAATATTTTCCTTATTAAATAATAGCCAAGACATTAACAAAAGAGCAACAGGATATGGGGAAAAAGGTGGCATTTATTTTTGTTTTCCTTTTACTCTTTAGGGGTATGCATGTGGGATTTAATATGGCCCCAACTGAAGCAGCAAGAGGTAGAAGGGAAAAAAATGTGAGGATTAGATAGTTTATCAGCAAACCAGCCAATCTGCTCTTGGTTAACTAACAGCACAGAGGTAGAAGATCCAGGGAACAGAAAGTTCTGCAGATGTGCTTTTGGTACTTCTCATCCATAACATTGAAAGTGCCAAGAAGGAAGCAATTTTGTTTGGAATTTTGATGAGATCAGAGCACAAGAGATCAGGGACGTCATTGGTCTTTTCACAAGACACATTGGTCAAATCTACACTGTACTGTTCTTGGCCTTATTCTACCCACTTAAAATAATGACAAGGAAAATCAAGAGATGATATTACGGAGCAACCAATGATTGAAGAATGAGTAATTAACAAAACTGCACATACATGATAGGCTTGTAAGAAAAAATAAAGTTGAAGTGGAGAGAATTAGAATTAAATAATCTGCCTTTAAGTTTAGGAGTAGTAACAAATATAAGATGCCTCTCATTTATTCATATTTATTTAAGAATAAATTGGAATAAAGCCTATTTATTCCTCATTCATTTGAAAATATATATTTAACGGCTCTTTTGTGGTAATTAGTGTTCTGGGTTCTTCAGCAGAGAATCAGGCAGACATTTTGAAAGCATCAAAATCAGTTCAAAAGAATGTCAAATGCCGAAAGACCTATTATGGGCCAGGCACTGAGACAATCTCATGGCAAAGAAAGAAAAGCAGCTTGTTAGACTATCACAGGTGTATGTATGTATGTATTAAGAGGAACCATGTGAAATTGCCACCATGAAGTCATTTTTTTACTAATTAAGTGGAAAATTCCTATATCTCAGCCTGACTATGTACACGGAGCTGCAAATGAAGAAAGATGAAAGTTCTGGCGGACAGGGGTGTGGGGGCAGGGCACACATGGCAGAGAAAGTCTAAGAAGTCTTTCCAGATGGCTCTGCTGGCTTTATCCTGAGCATTAAGTTATGAGTACTTTACCAGGCAGATGAAGTAGAGAACTGAGATGGAGAAAGGAGAATCTGCAAGGAGAGAGAGCCAAGAAGAGATGTGGAAAAATCATTCCAAGGAAGAATAGACAGCTTTTTTAAAGAAAAAAAAAAGCAAACATAGTGCCTTCCGTAACTGTAATTTCAAATATAATGAAGTGTTGGATACATTTACAGAAAAGCCAGGCTGAGCATCATGGGTGGAGAATTCTCTGCCTCAAATGGAATATAGTCTTAGGGTGTGATTTACACTTAAAATGGTTGACCACAATGTTATTTAAAAATTTTTGTTGAAATGACTTCATGTTTAATGTTGGGAGAAGAGCAGATTCTCTGATGATGTAACTTTACATCATCAAATATTATTCAATTATTAAAACTTACATTTACAAGAACTTCATAACATTTAATAAATATCTTAATAAATTTTTAGCTCACAAGCTCAATGAAAAAAGTAATTAACAAAACTGCACATACATGATAGGCAACTATGTAAAAAATTATGATCAGAAGAAAGAAAACAAAGTACTGTAATACTGAAATGTCAAGTGACCAGTTTTGAGAGGTAGATAGGTGATTTTTCAAAACTTCATTATTATTTTCCATACTTTCCAAGTTTATTTTTAATGGCATGTAGTATTATTTTTATCATCATGGAAAGCAAAAAAAATAATGGTGACAAAATTATTCTCAGGTAGCCTTTATAATCAACACATAAAGGCAAAGCAGAGCCACTAAAACTTTAGGTCCTCCAGTACTGTGTGGTCCTTATACTCTCTCCCAGGCAATGCTAAATAATTACCAATTGAGTAATTGCTAGAACATTACAAGGAAACACATCATTCAAATAACAAACCATCTTCTGAATTGGAAGTATTTCTGCTAATTTAGTAACACAACAACAACAAAATACCCATCTATCTCAAGTAATTTGCCTAGTGTTCTAAAAAAAATTAGTTCATACTTCCTTATGTGTCCATCACGCTGGAAGAGATATAAAGATGGACACCTGCTGTTTAGCACTTGGAGCAAAGCACTGGAAGAGGAGACAGATTCATCTCACCCCCAATTTATCTATGCTGCTTTAGCCTGCTACCGATGTTAAATTTATATGAAAACCAACAGTTATCGGGCTACAGCCCCTTTTCTGCCAGTCTATCTGAGACCTATTGAGGAAATCAGAATGAGGCACCCAGGTGTGGACCCTTGAGAGACATCGGGCAAGTGGACTCTGCTCCCCAGGACAGGACAATAACCAGTGAAACCCTTCCTAAGACTAAACACACTTAAGAAGATAAAGGGATACCATTTTTTCAAGAGATGTCTGGCATAGTGATTAAAATGTGCCATACTAACTAACTGGCCATAAAACAACTGGTATCTTACTAAATCATGGTTTTCCAAAGTACAGATAAAAATACTATTTCACAATACCCCCCCCCCCCATTTCCAATTAAGCCTTTTCTATCTCAATCTCCCTACTCTGGGTTCCTCAAGGCTCTCACACTGACTGCTTGTATTCTCCATGTGTTTCCAAATAAGGAAGTGATTTGAGTTCTGAAACCTCTTATTCCCTGCGCCCTCACCTGGCCTTCTATCCCCATCCTGCCTCCCATGAAATCTACACACGAGAGCAGCATATGGATGAGTACACATGAAACTATAATCGAGTGGCAATAAAAAGTGTTTAGAGGAAGTATACAGTATTATTACCGAGGAAGTGCACTCAAACCAGAGATCAGAAGACTTGCAAGAGGCAAAGACTGATGAGGTACAGATATGTGACACGTGAGTGAGTCTGTCTACCCATTTAAATTGAAAGTCCTTTGCAGCTGAGTCTGGATTATACTCCTTTGCAGCCCACAGTGCCCAGTAGTGTGTTAATATTTTTCTTATTTGGACATTTGACATGCAGACAAATGCCATCTGGGTAACAATATAATGTGATGCCAGAAATGAAAGAACAATGCTAATAAACAAGCTTTTACTGTATCATTACTCTGTGTTCATTGCTGTCTAATGCTGTAGGATTATTCAAAACCATAAGATATCACCTTTGCTTTTCAGGAATTCAAAAGACAAAAAAGTTACTCCTTAGGAACTCGATGGTAATAAGTAAACTTGTGTTTTTTAAAAAATCTTTTTTATTAAGTAATCTCAGTGCCCAAAATGGGTCTCGAACTTATAACTCCAAGATCAAGAGTCCCATGCTCTACGGATCAAGCCAGCCAGGTGCCTATTAAAATTAGCAATATAATTATCTTAGGGTGCTTACTTCAGGCATTTCTGCTATGATTTATGGATCCCAAAGCTGTGATGGTCAAATGAAGTCTTCTTTGAATTGACCAAAAAGGGAATGCAGACGACCCAGGGTGAATTAAAGGTCTCAGTAGAAGCATCAGGAACAAAACAGCAATAATAGGTGCTCCTTCTCCACTCTTGGAAATTCACTATGTTACTGAGATCAGAAATCCTTCTAAATATGGTGATTATGCTTATAAAATGGGTTACAGGCTGCTGCTACTGTTGTTGCCTTTTTTAACAGAAGCAAGAGTTAAGACTTTTAGATTATCAGAGCCCCCAGCAAGAAGGAGGGTTATGACTATTGTGGTGCTTGCATCCGCTCACACACTAGTCGCCGTGTGGTCACTTACCCGTGTGTTTGTATGTCACAGCCCCCGAGATGACATCTCCCTGAGAGAACTGATCCACTGTGACTCCAGCCTTCCTCACCACCCCATGTTGAGGCTTTTGAGCAATCACAAACATCAGTTTCAAGTCATCACTGTCCACATCAGTAGCAAAAATGTATTCAGAGGTGATGACTACCTCTTCGCCCTCTGAGCAATGCATCATGGGAATGAGGTCAGTCTTTAGGATTGGTAGCTCATCATTTACAGGCAATACCTGGTTGGGGAGAATGCATGTTTTCAAGAAAAAGAAAGCAATGACAAATTGCCCAACTGTTAAACCATAGCTCATAGTCGGGATGACAGGCATTTTCAATCTTCCAGACACATGAAACAATAACCGTGGAATTTGGCCAAGCAGGCTGTGTCTTTTCCCCATATGAACCATCTTGCAAGAAATGGCCAACATGAGAGACATTTTAGGTAGAAATGGAAGAGTATGGTTATGGTTTGGGACTCAAAGCTCTCATTTATTTCTAGACAGACAAAATATAAATGTAATACAAATCAGTCTTCGCTGAAGTCCCTATCCTCCTTCGTTAAATTCACACATATTCTAGAGGAAATCTGGTCCTTGTGGTCTGATGCATTTACATTTACCACATCAGAGTTATTTATATTTCAAATTATTTGGCAATTACAAAGCTTTCCTCCACCCTCAACTTCCTGCCACCCAGGAAGTTTCTCTAAACTTATAATAAGCAACAGCTTATTTCAAATATTTTGAGTTAACTCTGAAACTCCATAACCATTAAATCAATCCCAGGCTTAAACTTGATGAAACATTTTTCTCTCACTGTATGAAAATAAAGCTCTAAGTAGAAAGGAAAGAAGAGCAATATGGAATCACTCTGGCTCTCTGAATCTAATGGAATCACCCAGACACTTGAAAAGGCAAGTCCTTTATTTTTTTAAAAATTTTTTAAAAATTTATTTATTTGAGAAAGAGAGAGAGAGAGAGCATGACTGGGGGGAGGGACAGAGGAAGAAGGAGAGAGAATCTCAAGCAGACTCTGTGCTAAGCATGGAGGCTGACACAGGGCTTGATCTCCTGACCCTGAGATTATGACCTAAGCTAAAATCAAGAGTCAGAAACTGAACTGACTGAGCCACCCAGGGACCCCAAAAAGGCAAGAATGAAGGACTTTCTGCCTCTGAGTTCATGGTCTCAACTTGGTGTATCTGCTACACATTTAGTTATCAAGTCCAACCTGCAGATACTCTCAATCCCACGTTTCAGGCCCCTTCACTTGAGCCATGGTGATCTTTTTAAAATGTGGCTTTCATAACTCTGTTTCTCTTTAGATTGTGTATATCTTTCACCTTTTAAAATGTGGCTTTCATCAAGTCATTGCCATATGGGGACAAGCAGCAGCTTCTTAGGACTGTATTAGGAATGTATTAGGCCTCACTTCATGTAATTGGGGGCATTTGCCACCCTACTGCCTTTTCACCCAAAGACACTGAGTTCCTCCCATCTTGGGTCTTTGCACCATCTCTGCATGCTCTCTCTGCCCTGTGGCTCTGTAGACTCTGCCTCAGCTCCTGGTTTGCCTACCCTCTCCTTCAGATTACATTTGGATTCTTCATGGAAAACTTCTTAGACAACTCAGACTCATTTAGGGACTTCTACCATTTACTCTCTTTTAGCACCTCATTTATTTGTAGATATATCCATATTTTAATTATTTCAGTGATAATCTACTTAATGTCTGCCTTCACCCCCTGCCTATAATCTCTAACTGAACAGAGAGTTTCTTTGTCATGTTCATCGTTGTATCTCAAGCCATCGTATCTATCATAGGCACTGGCATATAGAAAGCATTTGTTAAATATTTATAGAGCAAATAAATGAATGAAGGTAAATATGTATATATGCTCTGGATACCCTGTTATTTAAACAGGCTAACAACTCTACAATAAGTATACATGAAATTATTTTCATATTTTCCTTTGAAGGGTAGATGGGGTAATAAAAACTCAGATTTATTTATTTAATCAAAGGTAAAAAAAGTATGCAATACTGTATTCTATTTTCTATTGGCTTATTAGGGAACAATATCTTTGTTCAAGTCCTCTGAGTGGATTCATTAAGGACCCTCTTTATTACTGTTCCTGACTCTATCTATGAATGGCACCAATACATCCATGATGACCACCTTACAAAACACAAAATAGCCTCAGTTTTCAAAGGATAATAAAGCCCAAAGGCAACAGAATTTAACATTCTTCCTGGATAGAAAACAATCACACATAATTGTCCAAAAGTTACCTGTACTTGTAATTGGTTTCCAAGGGCATGGCCCTTTTTGTCTAAAAATTCACAATAAACAGACTGCTTACATAGTCGAATGATTTGGGGAAAGTCATGGAAACTTCTTGAACTTAAGTTTCCTTGCCTTAAAATGGAGATAATTTCTTCCTCATCTACTTAAAAATAATAGATGGATATAATCAACCTAAATTAATTACTAACCATAAAATACCATATAAACACATTATTACCACTAATAATAATTTCATATCACAAAGATCTGACAAATTTCAAACAGAAATATTTGGTAGATAAAAGTCATTAGTGGTTCTTTCTGGGGCATAATTCTTTCAGCATACCTTCCTTTGTCACTAACTATAAATACTTGCAAATCCTAGAATTTTGTTTATGGATTTAAGTGGTCACTCAACAGAGAAATGCACGGATTCCCATCAACATTTATGTGCAAATTTTTCATCATTTGTCAAAAGGGGGAAAAATCATTTCAAATATATCTCAGAAAGGAGTATATGGTACAGGAATTCACAAAGGGGCACTACATACGTGGCTTCTTCCACACAAGAAGGAAAAGCCCAGTGATGCTAGCCTAATCCAGCCAGTTGCTAAATAAATATTTCTGAGTGTTATAGCTCAAAAATATTAGAATCAATTTATGCATAGAACCAATTGGGGGTTTTATTTAAATTCAATTAGTTAACATATAATACATTACTAGTTTCTGAGGTAGAGGTCAATGAACCAATTGGGGGTTTTATTTAAATTCAGTTAGTTAACATATAATACATTACTAGTTTCTGAGGTAGAGGTCAATGATTCACTAATGATTCATTAGTCTTATATAATACCCAATGCTTATTAAATCACATGTCCTTAATTTCCATCACCCAGTTACCTCATACCCCCTTTCCCTCTAGCAACCTTCAGTTTGTTTCCTATGATTAAGAGTCTCTTATGGTTTTTCTCCCTCTCTGATTTTGTTTTTTTCCTCCCTTCCCCTATGATCCTCTGTTTTGTTTCTTAAATTCCACACATGAGTGAGATCATATGATAACTGTCTTTCTCTGAACAATTTATTTTACTTAGTGTAATAATACCCTATAGTTCTATCCACATGGTTGCAAACGGCAATATGTCATTTTTGACGGCTGAGTAGTATTCCATTATATATATATATATATATATATATATATATATATATATATATATACCACATCTTTTTAAATTAAGTATCTAGGTTTGAGATCAGAGTGGTTTAATCTTTAAATGGATTAGAAAGAAAAAGTAGTATGCCCTTTTCACCAATATAATTTTGTTGTCTATTGCCTGTCCTGAGACATTCAGATGTAAACAAGTATACTTTTGTTTGGAGTTGACATGTTTCAAGTTCTATCAGGAACTCTTAAGAGGCTTCCAAATAGGGGCACCTGGGTGGCTCAGTGATTGAGTGTCTGCCTTCGGCTCAGGTCATGTTCCTGGGGTCCTGGGATCGAGCCCCACATCAGGCTCCCCACAGGGAGCCTGCTTGTCTCTCTGCCTATGTCTCTGCCCCTCTCTCTCATGCATAAATAAATAAAACCTTTAAAAAAAAAAAGAAACTTACAAACCAGGGGTACCTGGTGGCTCAGTCATTTGGGTGTCCAACTCTTGATTTTGGCTCAGATCATGATCTTAGAGTCATGGGATCAAGTCCTGTGCTTAAGATTCTCTCCCTTTCCCTCTATTCCTCCCCACTCTACTTGCATACATGTGCTCTCTCTCCCCTCCATAAAAGAGGCTTCCAAACCAAATGGTTCATTTCTATATGAACCAGGGAGTAAACGTTCTACCCACCTCAATGTGTAGAATAAATTCTGCTGAATTCGTGCCATCTGTGACCTCCAAGAATATGTCATCCTGAAGTATCTCAGATCCATCATGCTGATACCTGTAGGGATGATATGTGCCATTAGCCCCTCATGGCCACTGTGACAGTAGGGCATGCCTGACACAAAAGCTCTTCCATGGCTTTGCCACATGGTCAATAAATGAATAACAAAAAACATAGCTTAATCATGAAGTCACATACTTAACTACCCAAGTATCCCTGAATGTAAAAATGGCTCCACCCTGGAGAATGTGTTATATGCATTCATAATTTGTCCCCAAATCCAAAACATTCCCTTCAAGTTGCCACCATGGCAATGGGAACCAGTTGGTGTAGTTATGCTTACTTATGTAAAACAAGGCTGGGGTCAGGAGTAACTGAGAAGACATCAGACAGGTAAGAGTAGGACACTCTATGAATCTCGATGAGCCCCCTTCTCCCCTCCTCTTACACCTACTAATCTTTCTGCTTGTGCTTTCAATCTACCCAGCAATTCTGTTAAACTCTAATCTATGAATTACTTATTGCCTCTCTCCCTCCATTTTCCCTTTTCTATTTGCTAGCTCTCTTCCACTCAATCTATAAAGATTTTCTAATGTCTCCAGACTTAAAAATATTTTTCCTTGGCTTAGCATTAGCCATATTTTCCTTTAATTCTCAGACAAGCTTTATAATGGAATTATCTAATTCAAGACTTTTCATCTACTCTCCAGCCACTGTAGTGATACATGGTAAGTTCTAAATAGCTGTTGAACTGAGCCAAATTTTTAGCTTATCAGTGATTTGTTCACAATAGGAAATAAGCCCTAGGAAATGAAATTTAAAGTTACATAAAAATAGTATACTGAGGGGCACCCTTGTGGCTGAGTGGTTGAGCATCTGACTCTTCATTTCAGCTCAGGTCATGGATCTCAGGGTTCTTGGCTTGAGCCTTGCATTGGGCTCGCACTCAGTGGGGAGTCTGCCTGAGGTTCTCTCTATCCTTTTCCCTCTGCTCCTCCCCCTGCTCATGTACACATACTCTCCCTCTCTCAAACAGATAAATCTAAAAAAAAATAGTATATCAAAGATATATAACACTTACATATGAAAAAATCCCAGGTCTAAAAGGTGTTTTACTCAGGGCTAGACCCACCCATACACTGGGTAGGGACTCAGGTTTGGGATTTCATTCCAATGGCAAAGAAAGTCCACCTCCCATCCCCAGTATCCTCCCACACACTGCCTCCTATGATCCCTGATATTTTCATCAAAAATAGATATGTGATAATGTACTAATCCTATCTTACCATGCTAATACCCCTAAAAGGACCAAGTCGATATAGGAATACATATCCAAAGGTATGGCTATGTTGTCATACAGAACAAAACCAGACTCCTCCTTATACTGAGTGACCTCAACCTCTTAGTTTCTTCAATTATAATATGAGAATACAACCATCTCCCTTGTCAGGCTTGATTATTATAAAGATTAATTAGGGGAAAAAACATAAATGCAAGACCATGGAAGAATCCTTGCTGGCAAATACTAGTACTTTTTCTTCCATCCATCATTCACTCCCTAGTAAGAATTACCTAAACAGACTTCTTGTTCTAACATGTAGCTAAAAGCTGAGATCTCTTAAAAAATGAAATTTTAACAAGGATAGAGTGAGTAGTGAAAAGAGGTCAAGATACCGGAGACTGTGAATAAACAATGCTAAACTAAACTCAATCTCAGATGAAATTGATCTTCCTATGTACAAATCTGAACTCCTAGTCAACTTCCAAGTGTGGAATTAAGCATTTGATGCTGAATACTTTCTGAAGGATCAAAATTCCCATTTACAACTTGAACTTATAAATGATAAGTCAACTAATATATCTCTACCTGACCTTTGCTTCTGAGTATTTTCCATTGTTTTATAGAGAAGGCATTTTATTAGATTTTGTAGGAACGTTTTTTACAGGACTGCAGTAGATAGAAGAAATGAAAAACCTTAAGGTGAGGGGAACTGCTGTCAGACCATAAAAACTGAATTGTTCTATTTTTGACTGCCAAAGACCCAAGTACTACTCCATGCCCTACCTCCCTAGCCTACCCTACATGTTTGCTTGCAAGTCCATTCTCAGTAGAATGGGATAAAAATTTACACTAAAGATGTTGATCAACAGAATTTTATCCCAGAATTTCCAGGGTTGTGAAACTGACTTTCCTTAAAGCTGAGTTCAACTCTGTAGCTTAGCCATATAGATTATTTTAGTCTACATTCATTCAGTTTGGCTATTACCTCTTGTGACATGTATAGTTACAGCAAATTAATATTCATGGTAATTAATTCCTGTTGTTCAAATATTCAAAAAATAATTCCCACCGATAGAGAAAGCCAGATGGAAAGAAAATGTCTGGAGAGAAATTAAAAGATTGTCATTTCTAATTTTCAACCAAACCTTGAAAGTATTAATTGGCATGCTGGTACCCCTGAAAAAATTGAACAAACTTCTTTCCCTTACTTTGCCTCACAACTGATCCAGATGAAGGCCAAAGCAAATCGAAAAAGAGATCCAGGAAATGTTCTAACCTAACTTTTAAGGCATGGAGGTCTCCCCAAGAAAATATGTCTCCTGTGTTTAGAGGAAATCCATCCAGCTCCACTCTTCCACACTGAGGCAGTCTTTGTAGGGAGAGGTAGATGCTGTCCAGTTTGGTATCCACATCAGAAATCAGAACATTTTCTGTGCTGATGACACATTGAGCTCCCTCAGCCACTCTTAGGGAGTTGGTAAACACCTAAAAAGAAGGAAGAAAACATTCTAAGCCTTGTTCTATGAGCTATCACTGAAGACAGACCTCATTAAATAAAAAGGGCAGGGTGTGAGGAGATGGGCAGAGGAAATGGAAGTGAGCAAGAAGTCATAGCCTTCACTTGGAGACCTGCTCTATCCTCCTGCCCACCAGGTCACAGCTGCCCCAAAGCAGCCCCTGCTCACGAAAATTATGAGACCAACCACCCTGAGAGAGTTGCTTTCTATTCTTCAATACATTACTTCTACTAGCAAAGGAAAACATAAAACAAGAGCCTTCTTTCCCTACAACTACCTTCACCCCCATCCTTCCCACATGCCTTACTCCTACATTTTTACTGTTTGGAGGAGAAAGAAAGAAATAATACTCCTGTTATTAAAAGAGGAGCATTATTTTTAAACAAGGTCCATGTCTGCCAGCTTCATTGATTCTCTAGTTGCATCAATTAATACTCCAAGATGCTAATATTTCAAGGGATATATTCTGCTATATTCTGTGGTTTTAAATTATAAATGTATTTTAGGTCAACTTTCAAAAAATAAAAGCATAATGCTAATTTGCTCCAACTCATTCATCACTAACTTTTCTGTCTCTGCCTAAACCCAGTGCTTAGGTTTTGGGGGTCTTCCTGCTGGCATCATATTATGATCACCTAGTAGTTATCACTCAACTCAGCTATCTGCAGGTATTTCACACCAGGAAACCAATCACTCATGACTGGTTTCACTGCAGCTACTCATTTAACTTTATTTATAATATTCTCAGTTCTCTAAGGCATGATTTCATTTGTCCTATACACTATAGGAAAAAGAAACCACTATGCCACATTAGCCCTGAGTCCTCATAACTATTCCATCTACCTTCAAAAGAGGAAGATAACTGTTCCTTTCATCATTTCTAATTCTCTCCATAAATCATTTTTCTCTAGCAAGAGGTTTGGATTGCTTTGCATAAAGCACTATTTCTCTCCATGACTGTTTTAGAAAAAGCTTTGGCTTCTTTAGATGCTGGGCTAGTTCTCATATACAGAAAGAATGGTCTGAATAAAATCTAATCAAATTAACAGACATAATAAACTACTCCCTCCACAGGGAATGTGATCTGGTCCCTGACAGGGAAGGAATCAAAGAATATAGTTCAGATTCTTTTGTCTTCTGTGTGAGACCTTTAGTGCATCTTTTGCCAAAAGTTGCAAGTTCAGAGGCCTGAGGGGGCAGGTCAGTGATGTAAATGAGTGCACTGGGCTAAGTGGGGCCTTTTGGGACTGGAGAGCAAGCCCTGGCAACGGCTGCTGGGGGCAAATGAGTTCACTGCTGCTAGAGCTTCCAAATTTTGAAGTGAAGCTTAGAAATTCAGACTTGATGTGAAACTTCCTGATGTGTAAATGTTGGCAACTCACTAATTAAAAGTATCATTTGGCTCTATCAGAACAGTTCTGTGGGTTGGGTAAGCCCCTTGGTCTTCAGAGTGAGACCTCTAGCCTCCAGCTTTGGGCAGGTGTAGAGATGGGGAGGAGAGAGCTGGAAAGGGAGCCTCAGGACTCCTGGCTATCTTCCAGGTAGGTACTTGGAAGGTGACATCTTTCCAGAGGGGTGAGACATGTATGGGTTGTCATCTCTCTTGTTCCTGATATATAGGTAATCTTACTTTGTCTTGCCACTCCTGAGGGGAAAATGAGTCCAGGAATAGCCACATGAATGAAGTCTAGCCCTCTAATGGGGTTTGAAACAAACTGTCAATATGAAGTCCAGCCTCACAGATCAGATGCAGAAAGTAACATCGCCTTTGTAGTTCAGTTTTAATGAGACACCCAAACGCTTGAATGCTTATGTCAACACTAAGGCTGAGATAGGAGAGGATGGAAGGACTCATCTTAATTCATTTGAAAAATTAAAAAGCTTATTTAGATTAGTGAGCATATAGTTGGCCTGCAAAGAGAACAAATAAGTCCTTCCAGTTGCTAAGAGACCCATAACTTAATCCCCTTCCCCTGATCAGCATGTGAGACTTAGCAGAAAGGAAATGAAATGAAAGAGGTTTTGATAAAGCTTTGAAAATAATGCCAAATTCAGCAACTGGAAAATCTCACCTTTTAGACCAAAAGTCCCATGGGGAGGTAAAAGCTTTTTTTCCTACACTGTAGCTGGAAAATTAAATAGTTCTATAAAATAGCTAACGAAAAGTTAGCATTTCCAATAAGTCTTGGAGTCTTTCTTTTCTTTCTTTAGGTCTTCCCTCCTTTTTGTCTTTCACATCAAACATCGTACATACCTTAGGAACTTGATTGTCCACTGGAAGAATTGTGATGTTAAAGCAGATCCCATGCAAAGTGCCTCCATGCTGGTTACTGATGGAAAATGCAAACTGAACATATCCTGGATTGAGGCCCATATCTTGCATGGGTGGCTTGTAGGCCACTTTCATGTGGTTTACAGCATGCTGCAAAGCAAATCGAGATGGAAATGTGGGCGCCCATCTGCAAGGATCAGAGACTTTCAGAGAACTAGGTCTCCAAGAGCCATCACATTGACACAGAACATTGGAAGTGCCAACATCATGAATTTGAAGATCCCCAAAAGCTCTGTTTTAGAAATCACATTTTCTAAAACCAGGATGGAAAAGAACAAAGGAATTAAGTAAATATGTCAAGTGCTTGAAGCCAGCCCCTGATAAAAGACAGGGGATGTGAATTTCAACCCAGCTTTGCAATAAATTAGCTGTGTGATATTGGTCAAAGTACTTAAACTTGCAAGGCCTCGATTCCTTATCACTAAAATAAATAAAATAATAAAATACTAGTACTGAGCACATGGGGTTTACACACTTATTTGCAACATCTAACTACAGTGAAATTAGGCAGAATTAACCCTCTGGGCAGGGGCAGCTGCTGCCTAAGTATTCATCACCATTACTGTGACTCTCGGGGGAGTATTCAGGGTACAGTCCACAGGAACAGGGAGAAGGTTAGTGAAGGATTTTGGAAGGTAGTAGTTGTTATGAATTGAATGCATTCCCCTAAAAAAAAAAAAAAAGCTATGTTAGGGAATCCCTGAGTGGCTCAGCAGTTTAGCGCCGCCTTCAGCCCAGGGCGTGATCCTGGAGTCCCGGGATCACGTCCCATGTCAGGCTCCCTGCATGGAGCCTGCTTCTCTCACTGCCTGTTTCTCATGTGTCTTTCATGAATAAATAAATAAAATCTTTTTTTAAAAAAAAGATATGTTAAAGTCCTAACCTCTAGTACCTCAGAATATGACCTTATTTAGGAATGGGGTTATTGCAGTTGTAAGTAGTTAAGATAAGGTCACACGGAAGGGTGAGTCCTTCATGGAATGTAACTAGTGTCCACAGAAGAAGAGAGACACACACAGAGAAAAGATGGCCATAGGATAACAGAAGCAGACTGGGGTGGTGATCCAAAAGTCTAAGGAGGAGACAAGAAAGGCTTTCACTACAGGGCTTCAAGGTGGCCCTGCAGACACCTTGATTTCAGACATCCAGGCTCCAGAACTTTGAGACAGTAAATTTCTGTTGTTGTAAGCCACCCAGTTTGTAGTATCTACGGCAGCACTAGGAAACTAATACAGTGGATCTTGAGTGACCTGAATGTGGTGGAATAAAACCTAGGCACCACCAGATCCTTTAATCAGAACCCTGCTGCTGATAAAACGATGCCAAAGGCTGTGTTGAGTTATAATAAGATTTGGAAATCATATCCAATGCAATGAAGCATTTTCAAATAGATATCACATGCTTAACAAATATATGGAAGCAGGAAGAAGTAGACATGAGGCATTTGATGCTTTTGACAGATGTCAAAGGCCAACATTCTCAAGTGCAACACTAGGAGTGCCATCCCTTCTCCCAGAAGACACCTCCATCATGTTTGTCAAGATTTTAGCATAGCATCATACCTGAGTGAATGATCTCAGCCCTCGGGCTGCAGAATTTTTAGTTAGCTTTGAAATGCTATCCACCATAATTAATTTCCCAGCATCCAGATGTCTAGAGAGAAATACAGAAGGACACATCAGCTAATTTTCCAGGCAAGAAACATTAAGTCAAATAGCCCACAACCAAATTTTCTAAAGCTAAAAAAGCCCATTGTAAAAGAAAATCAAAATCTTCATATTCTCTCTTCCTGTTGGGGGGTTCTAGCCTTCAGTCCAGAATCATCAATGCCATTCTCATGACTGCAGAAAGTATGTACAGAATTTTCTACTTTGATCTCATGAAAATAAATTGTTCTTCTCAGCCTAAAAAATGTTTCCTTGCTTCTTCTCATCCTAAAAAAAAATGTTTCCTTGCTATCATGTACATGACACAAGCCTCAGGTATATTCATGCCACTTCTAATTGAGATTAGAGAATATGACCATTTTGTGGCCTGTAATATCTGAAAATAGTGTTATGAAGATTCAATAAATTTTATTAAAAAGACAAAAATAACATGCTCTTTACAAAAGAAAGAAATGTTGTATGAAAAAAAGATTAAAGATTGCTTTAAGCTTACCTAAGCTGAAGACACTACAAGTGGCAGGTCACTTACCAATTAATACAGCTTTTGAAGGGAGGTATGAGATAAGTTTGAGATTACAGTAAATGTGGAATTGAACACAAATTCATGTCTGATCAACAGAGCAATTGAATCACAGTATTGTATATGGACACTTGCGACTCAATCCTTGGACACAACCCTCAACAAATAGCCCAGGTGATGACTTCTCAAGAGATACCTGTGGCCGAAAGAGAAAAACGGAGGTGTCGTTATCGTGTAGAGAAGCTCCCTGTTATATTCTGTATCTATAAAATGTAGATGTTTCTTAGTTATGTAGGCCACCTCAGTTTCCTTGACAACCAAATGCCGAGAAACTCCAGGAGCCTCCTTTGGAAGTTGGTCATCCACTGGAGTGATATGGATGGTCACCACCTGGAAAGAAATGATCTGTGCCATTAATTTGAAATACCAAAGGACACCAAAGAAAACACCCCACAATCACCCAGTCATGGTGAAGATGCTTTTCAAAAACTCCCATTTATAATATACTTCCCCTGAAATGATTCAGGAGCTAATAAGAACATGGTCCAAAAATAGAACATTCTTACCCATTTTGTGTTATGTTTTAAGAATATAATTATCACAACTACAGTTAATGCAGTCACTAATGCTAGGGAACAGGCACATAACAAGGTCCCGATTTTACTTCTATTTCTCCCTCCTACCAACACCTGTGCTTTCTTTTGCTACCACCTTCCACTCAGTCATTGATCCTAGAATCCTTGTCATAACTTTTGGTTCCTCCTTCTCCATTGACCCATAACACATCTCCAAGGCCCAGAGTGTCTGCTAACAAAATTTCCTACACCATGACCACTTTCTGCTCCCTCCACAACTGTCATTCCCACTCTTACTGGTCTAGCTCCAGCTCTCGTCATTTCTTCCCTACATTATTGCAACACCTTCCTGTGAACCCTAACTCCCAGACAGAATCTAGACTTTACATACCTCTAGTGTTCTCTTTTAAAAGAAAATTACAAGTCAAATCAGTCATTCATCTCCTCAAAAGCCTAAGTCACCACTCAGGAAGGATTAAATTGTACAAACTCCTCAGCATAGCACCTGGGACCTCCACAGTTTAGACACACTCATTTTTCAACTTCATATTTTACCACCTTCCGATGCTAACCCAGGAGTCTAGATGCACATAAGGTATCAGGTTGTAGCTCTCAAGCAGGCCTCTATGATCTGGACCATGCTGTTTCTTCAATCTGCAATGCTTTTCTCCTGCTTTCTCCCAAAACTTGAGGCTCTCTTACCTTTCAGGGCTCTTAAAACTTTGCCCAATTTCTCAGGGCACCTGAGTGGCTCAGTGGGTTACACCTCAGACTCTTGATTTCAGCTCAGATCATGGTTTCCAGGTCATGAGACTGAGCCCCACATCAGGCTCCATGCTCAATGGGGAGTCTGCTTGAGTCTCCCTCCATGCCTCATCCTCCCCTCCTCACACACATGCATGCATGTGTGCTCTCTCTCTCCCCCCACCTCCTCTCCCTCTCTCTCTCTAAAATAAATGAATCTTTAAAAAAACAACTTTGCTCAATTTCTCAGTTGGAATTGTTTCTGAATTTTGTTTATCCCTCAACAAATATTATTATTTCATTGTCTGGTAGTATTAGTAGTTCACATGTCTGTCTCTTCTTGACTGAAACATCCACAAAAGGAGAATCATAGTATACTGCAAACCATGTGGGATTTGTCAGTGGACAGACAGTTGAAATGCAGAGTATGCCACTTAGTAGCTCTTAACCTTGAACAAGTCACTCAACTTTTTTGAGTGTCGATTTTATTGGGTAGTTAAGTGTAACAACCACCACAGAGTTGTTATGAGGGTCAAATATCACTATATGGATAAAATGTCTGGCACACAGTAGGTGCTCAATAAATATTATGTTCATTTTGGTTGCTATACAACAACTGGCATGGTATTTTGTAAGGAGAAGATACTTCATCCATGTTTGCTAACTCAGCCAACATGCCCTATCTGTGACTTCTAAAATTCTTAAAATCATGCTCACAGGTTTGGGATCACGTAAGAGGACACAGCAACTTTGCCAAACAGATTTTATCATCACATTTATCTTTTTTTTTTTTTACACTAATCCATGACTGGTTGTGAGAAAGCAATTACTAACTCTCTCTCAAAATGGGACATTTGTTTGGCATCATGGATCTTTGCACAGCTTGATGCATAAGAGTATTCTTACCCTGCTTCTAATTATTTTAATATTGTTACCAAAGCACACATCAGCAATGCCAGTTTTTCTACAATAATGGTGTTCACAATACTTAATTTGAAAATGAAGAAAATTCCTTTTTTAAATTGATGTACAAAGCAATAACTAAAACATGGTTAAGCTCTTGCAATGATAAAGCCTGGGACATCAGCTCAGCCACCAACAAGCTATGCGCCATCAGGCAAATAATTTAACTCCTTTGGAGCTCAGTTTTTCTCTCTAGTAGCACAGTGAATACCTGGTAGTAGGTGCTCAATTAATTAATTCCCTGTCTTCATCCTTCTTTACTGCTACAAAAGCACACAAAATATTTACTACTCCATTATGAAGTATTTCGATAATTAAAAACTAGAACCAGTTATTAAAATAAAAGAACACAATGACAGTCACTTCTCCAGTCTCCTGGAGTCTGTGTCACAATTTTTTTCCAATTATAGTTTTTTGCTAATCTGCAAAGTTCAGAAATTCTCTATGGGACCTCCCAGCCATAGTGTGCATCAGCGAGGCTCCACTTAATTGAAAAACTGGATTTAATATGGAAACAATAGTTATTGTGCCTTCAAAGAGACCATTTTCCATGCTAATTTATTCTCCAATGTGTTCTTTGTGTAAAAAGAATGTACAAGCATGTTTTTTTATACCCCTGTAGTAATTCTTGGTGGGCACATTTTTCAACATGCTTTATGATCACTTAAGTTGATGTATCTTTACATATTTATGCATGTTTAAACAATTATTGTATGTGTGTCTGTGGGTAAGAAAAATCCTATTTTAACAAGCTCCATAGAGAAATAAAGAATTCTCATTGTACTGAAATTTGGTTATAAAAAAAGACATTATTGAACACCCATTCCCAAACAGTGAAAAACTAGTGTCCAACCGCTCAGCTCTTTCTGCTGGCTCCTACATCCCTCCAGTCTATTTATGGCCATAGGCACCTGCAAATAGTCTTAGAGAGAATTTGAATATAAAGTGATAAATCAGTATACAAAATAACAAAGCCTGACCTCGACCCTCAGAATCAGACTCAATATATGATACTCCAACAGCTAGTATCTGACTTTCTTACAAGACTGGGTTTTTGATCTTTTTGTCTCAGTTTTGATTCTTGCCTGATTCTTTTATCTTGTATCTTCTGTTGAGATTATCCAGTGCTATTTCTCAGTCCCAGGAACTACTATCAATGTTAGTTTTACCCACCTCATTTTCCAGTCTGACTTCTGACAAATGCCCTTGCCCTGGGTGCCTGTTCTCTCATCTAGTCACATCCAGTTGCTTCCTTTCACTTGACTCACAGGACTTTGTGGTACCCACTTCCTTTCTTCCCCAGTTTCTTAGTGCTCTTTCTGTTTCTCTCATCTATCCTTATTTTGCATTCTCCATTTTACTTTGTTTTTAAGTTTTTATTTTAATCATCAGGTGCTCATCACAACACGTACACTCCTTAATCCCCATCACCTAGTTCACCCATCCCTTCATCCGCCCCACTTTACTTCTAATATCACTTTCTCCTGGTTTAAGATCTCTTACAACTTAACCCCTGTAAAGGCCTCTAGTAAGAAGGAGAAAGAGGAGAATATTTTTCAAAAAACTTTGAGTGTGTGAGGCTTTATTTGATGACAGTAATGACAACCAAGATAGAAAGAGGGAAAGGTTTTCCTGCTAATGTGTAGATATATTGTTGGTGTGTCAGTCAACCTCATAGAAGAGTGCTCAGTAGAGGATGAGAGGACGGAAAGGGCATCTCTGCTTACATAACTTCTTTCCTGCTTTATGTGCATTGTGTCTCACCTGAGGATATCTTTGCTTTCTGTCTCTGTAAAACAAAGTTTTCCAACAGTGTGGCTTAAGCAATCTTGGGCCCTACTTTAATTGTTGGTGACCACAGTACCTTCTGATCACAAAAGCTCCCATCATGCAACCTTTTTTATCTGGACTTTCAGTTAATGGTGGATTGCAGATTTTGTTGACTATTTTACAGGTTTTGCTGAATTTTTATCTGTAAGACATGACTACATACTTGTTCAAATTGAAGATGAAATCATCAAGTAGACTAAATTTTGATCATGTAAGTTTCTTAAAAATTAGAATTTTGATGATGATATTGGGGGTTTACAATACAAAAACATTTACCAGCACACATACACAAAAATACTTGTTTTGTTGCTGTGCATATACTAATTCCTAGAAACTCTGAAGAATAAAGCTTTATACTTATTCCCTCCCTATGTTACTCCCTCCCCAGTTCCTACCAAATGTTTCAATCTTCTTATTTTCTCTTACTTTTGATAAAAATGGAAAGAATCAGAGTTCATTTTGGCACACACAAAGAAACAATTCTTGAGGTTCTACTTTGAGTCTGATACCAAAGTCTGAAGATGCAGAGATAAAGAATTTGTGATTCCTGTCATCAATAAGGTCACAGCTGATCCAATAAGACAAATAATGAATGGCCTCAGATTATGGTTATTTGATATTGAATCACATTAAAGGGCAACCTGACCCAGCCTGGGGAAGTTATGGAATGAGGGGGCATCGGAGAAGGATTCCTGGAACAAGTGATGTTATAGCTAAAAGTAGGTTCATAGTCTTGAGAAGGATTAAGCTAAAGCTGTCACTAATCAGAAGGGGGGGGGGGAATGGATGCCAGAGGAATGCCACCAAACACTCTGCCACTGTATTAACAGGTTTTAATTATCCTCAGTTACAAGAATGTGGCTGACTCTTTGATTCTTACAGCAAATTCATAGATTCTGTCTCTCTCTGTATCTCTTTCTCAACACAGATTATGCAGATGAAACCAAAGGAAAAAAAACATAATTATGACCTTTTCTTTAGAAATCCATCCATCATAGGGAATAAACTTGGAACTGGATCTAGAGAGTTTGGTCTGACTTATTTGCCAAGATTTAGAAATATTCTCATTCAATAAGGTTTTCATTATCTTATTATAGAAAGATTTCACATCTCCATTTGATCTATAAATATGAGATAAATATAAGTAAATCTATACCTATGATGTATAAAATAGATAATAGCAGAAAAGGAAAAAGAAGTCCTGAGCTTTCAGGTTTTTAAAAAACACATAGTCTGCTAAAAGTGATATGGCATTCTAGTCAGAAACAGATCAGTTAAAAAAAAAAAAAAAGAAACAGATCAGTTTGTATAGATACAATAGGAGATTTAAAAATAAATCCTGTTAGTAGTAGCCATTTGCGATTATCAAGTCAACTAAGGTCTCAAGCAAAAATGCAATCTAGAAATGGCAATAATCCATTGATGAAAAAAGAGAGTTGTTATTCGTAAAAGAATCAATTCAATATGTAGATGAATTAAGAATTTTCTCATTCATCCTCCATTCTCTTTCCAGGGATCACCTAGTTCCTTTAGTTTCTGTGCTCTCTAGTGTGATTCTTCCTGACTGTCCTTTTTTGTATCCCTTTGTTTTGGCAAACAGATAAAAATAGCTCAATAACCTATGTAGCAGCTAATGTGGGTGACTGTGATATTATGAGAAGCATTATATAACCAATAGGGATACATGCTTTAAGAAATCATTTTAGAGGGGCACCTGAGTGGCTTGGTCTGTTAAACCTCCGACTCTTTTTTTTTTAAGTTTTTTTTTTTTATTCATGAGAGACACAGACACAGAGACAGAGACAGAGACAGAGAGAGAGAGATAAAGAGAAAGAGAGGGGCAGAGACACAGGCGGAGGGAGAAGTAGGCTCCATGCAGGGAGCCCGATGTGGGACTCGATCTCGGAACTCTAGGATCACGCCCTGGGCCGAAGGCAGGCGCTAAACCGCTGAGCCACCCAGGGATCCCCCTAAACCTCTGACTCTTGACTTCAGCTCAAGTCATGATCTCAAGGTCGTGAGATGGAGCCCTGCATCAGGCTCCCTGCTCAGCGGGGAGTCTGCTTCCTCCTTCTCCCTCTCCTTCTAGCCCTCTCCCACTCTAAAATAAACAAACAAATCTTTTAAAAAATCATTCTAGGGCTGGTCCTAGATTTGCTTAGGTCTCTATACATGCCACCTTCCAAGATTATAGGTATAAAATGCCTAGCAAAAAGAACCCTGTATAGTAAGTGATCACTTATTTTCAACGGTCTTTTTCCATCCCTACCACCAGTCATCCTCTCTTTGCATGGAGCCTACTCTTTAATAGTTTATAGTTGTCCAGATACAATGCTAACTCCATCTTCTGTAATTTGTAATTTCTATATGAGAATGCCTCGTTATACCTATTTCTGCATCCTATATACGTAAATGATATACTTGAGTGGTGGTAAAACTTATAGTATTTCAGAATCAACAAAACTTACAGTTCTTCAAAAGCTAATTTATCTATTGAGCACTTGCCATGTGCCAGAAACTTCTCAGTACTTTATATGTGATTATCTCACTTACCCTCACAATTGTTCTAAAAGGAAGTTGTATTCTTATCTATTTTAAGGTTGAGGAAACTGAGGAACAGGTCAATCAGTTAGCTACGGTCAAGGACGGGAGAGAAACATGGGCAGTGTAACTTCAGAGACTATACTGCAACCACTACACACAAAATGCCAGTGTTTTCTTCATGTTATAAGGTCAGCAAATTCTGGGAGTCTATTCTGTATAAAAGAGCCCCATGGTGAAATGATCTTGAGAAACTGCATACATGGAGTTTTGACAAAGAACTTACAAATGCAATATTTACAAATACAATAATTTACAAGTACAATAATTGACAAGACTTATTAGGAAAGAAAATGGTAGAGACGTCTTGTTGCAAAGAAATTGACTCAATCTTGTTGAATCCATTGCTTCTCAACTTTGAACCTTAAAACCTGCTTTTATGTAGTTTCTAATAACACCTCCCAGAATGAAAAAAAAAGACACCTCCCAGAATGGACATCTGTGGATAATACTTAAGGATGGTACTCAGAGATGGCCTCTTACCTGTGGCACTGAGAAATTTGGAGGTTCATGGCTGTCCCACAGGACAAATTCAAAAGAGTCTTCAAAGACCTCTCCACCAAAGTGACGATAGTAAATGATGCCATTAAATAGATCCCTCTGAAGGAAGCCAGGGACAGGATAGCCTATCGGGTCCACAAAACACCACATACTTTTGTAACAATCTTTCAGATATTGGGGTAAAAAGATACTGGACCTGTTTCCAAAATGTTCTCTGCCTAGCATGGGGTATGTATCCCAGAAATATTCATAAATACTTCTAACAAAGCTTATAAATAAGTAGAAAAATTAAAGTTGCTACACCTGCCTTAAAAAAGGTAGAAAAATTAGCATTACAAAAATATTTTTAAGAAACATTCTTAAATAACACTAATACTTGATACCTATTTTGTTATTCCTGACTACTTCAAGAAGTAGTCTTGAAATTACATTATGAAATTATTCTAATAAAGCATAAACAAATGTTATTTGTGAAATTATTTTATCAATAATTTAGAAGAGGCCAAACACTTCTCTTCAAACTTATTTGTTCTATCATCATGCTTGGCAGACTTAATTTTTCATAGGGTAATGGTTACCTTGAGGTTCAGCTCTGGAACTTGCTAGATGCACAAATTTGAATAGATCAATTTAACTTTTCTAAGTATCAGGCTTCCCATCCATAAAATGGGAATATCTTACCTCATAAACTTGATGTCCACCCTTGTACAAATTCTGACACCAAAAATCTTTATTCAAAACTTACCTATCAGTCCTGGCCCTGGCTTCTTCATGATCTCTCCAGCCTGAGGAGGTTTCGTGATATTAAAGTAGATGTAGTCATCACTGGAGTCCATGTCTGATGCTCTCAGCATAGAACTCTGGATCAGTATGGTCTGCCCTTCCTCCAGTTCAATCACAACATTGCTTATGAGAAATGGGGGACTGTCATCTTTGGGCAAAATGTTGATGGGAAACTTATGGCGGATGCTGTGATGGCCATCGAATATCCTGAAGATCACAAAATCTTTGGTGGAGTCACTATCATCATGATGATAGCGAACAACTCCAGCCTGAAGGTCAGCCACAGTGAAGAGAAATCCTTTGCCGCCTGATGGAGAGAGCAGAGATGGAGCTGACTGAATGAGGGGTGCAGAAGGAGCAGCTGCATTGAAAGCATCTATAAAACAGGGACAATGATACATATCTCATATTCCCTAGTAAGAATGAGAGAACCTAAAGAACAGTAAGCCTACAAAATATGTTAATTATTATCAAACTCATTGTTATCATCCTACATGGCAGCACTACTTAGATGGGCAATTTCGAACCAGGAGCAGCAGTACCATCTGGGAAGTCATTAGAAATGCCAAGTTCTGGAGGTGAGCCTCAGCAATCTGTATTTTACCAAACTTCCTGAAGAGTCTGACACATGCTAAAGTTTGAGAATCACTTGCTTATTGACCAAGAACTAGAGCTCTGATATCAAATGGCTCAGGTTCAAATCCCAGTTCAGTTACTTTTTAGGTACATCGCCTTAGACAAGTCAACTTATCTAAATCTCAAGTTCTCCATTTGTAAAGTGGGAATAATAATTGTACCTCATTTCATAAAGCTAATATAAGGTAGAGTATGTATAATGCTTTGTACAGTATCTAGGACAAAGAAAAAAAATATTAGTACTATTTTCTACCTCCTCTGAGCCACAACATCATCATGGGCTACCACTCTACTCTTCATTTCTACAGTATTAATAAACATTGCTTTACTCTGCATAAATGATTACAATTCTTGATGGCAGGTGCCCCAGTATTCTTCTCATACTGTTTTTTTGTTTGTTTGTTTGTTTGTTTGTTTGTTTTTGGGGTTTTTTTTGTTTTGTTTTGTGTTGTTTTGTTTTGTTTTGTTTTTTTAAAGATTTATTTATGAGAGAGAGAGAGAGAGAGGCAGAGACACAGGAGGAGGGAGAAGCAGGCTCCATGCCGGGAGCCCGACGCGGGACTCGATCCCGGGACTCCAGGATCGCGCCCTAGGCCAAAGGCAGACACCAAACCTCTGAGCCACCCAGGGATCCCCTTTCCTCATATGTTTTAAAGCCCTCATTGGAATAAGTGATTAAACATTTGTATAATAGATACTACAGGTTACTTGCTCAGTAGTTACTTTCTGATTTTTCACCAGTATCAGAATTCTAGTTTTAAACATTTGTATAATAGATACTACAGGTTACTTGCTCAGTAGTTACTTTCTGATTTTTCACCAGTATCAGAATTCTAGTTTTATTTGGAATAGCAATATGATCATTTAAAAATACTCAGGTTTCCACACTTCATTCCATCTAGGGGGTAGTACGTGACTTGGTAGATTTAAGTGGAACCCACGTATCAGGTTCCAGCAAAAAGTTATTAAAGAAAGAAAGTTAATTGATGTAACTTGTCCCTTCTCCTTCTTCCTTCCTAGAATGCAGACCCAAAGTCTGGAGATATAGGCACCATCTGGTGACCACTGTCAGACCAGAAAGAGGTCCTGGAATCATGGATCTAGAATGCCTACCTCTGGGCAATTTGTCAGATGAGGAAAATAACTCTTGAATTTTTAAATAACTGGGTTATTTAAAATGGAAAATGGGTTTCCATTCCATGCAGCTGAATATCCACCCTAATTGATACGCCCAGGCTTATGCTGACCTCCTACTTTCCTGGGATTGGGCAAGAGAATTTATCATTTTATTTTTTATTTCAGAATTCCTAATCACAAATGATAATAAATAAGAGCTCTCTTTCTGTTTTATACTTAGGAATACCAAGAGTATAATTGAATTAATTCCTCTAAGCTCACTACAAGAAATGGACTATATTATCATATGATATGAATATTATTTTTATTATGGCTAATACCTTGTTAACTACCATCCTTATAATTATAACACAGTTAACGTAATAACACAATGCTACTAACAATATAATATCAGAATGATTACCAAGTATTAAAAAAGCAAAGTTTTTCTGTTTCTCATCACAATTTTGTGAATCAGGGGAATATTTTGTCTTCCAACTGGGATAAGATCATCAGTTTAAGCATATATTTAGAAGGAGATCTGAGATTTAAATGGTGAGCCAAGCACGAGATGCTACTCATAAAAGGTCATCCAGAGGCATCTGGATAGCTGAGTCAGTTAAGAGTCTGACCCTTGATTTTGATTCAGATGAGGATCTCAAAGTCCTGGGATTGAGCCCTGCAATGGACTCACATTCAGTGGGGAGTCTGCCTGAGGTTCTCTTTCTCCCTCTCCCCCTGCCCCTTCAATAAATAAATAAACAGTCATCCACTGATGTGAGCATCCTAACACAGACGCTAATGGCTTCGAGATCTCCAGATTTTCTAGACATGACAATTCATTTAGAAATGAGGCCTAAGACAGAAGGCTAATTTGAACAAATTATAGCTAAAAACTTCCCTAATCTGGGGGAGGAAAGAGACATCCAAATCCAGGAGGTACCAAAACTCCCATCAAAATCAACAAAAGCAAGCCAACACCAAGATATATCATCTAAAATCTGCAAAATAGGGATCCCTGGGTGGCGCAGCGGTTTGGCGCCTGCCTTTGGCCCAGGGCGCGATCCTGGAGACCTGGGATTGAATCCCACATCAGGCTCCCGGTGCATGGAGCCTGCTTCTCCCTCTGCCTGTGTCTCTGCCTCTCCCTCTCTCTCTCTGTGACTATCATAAATAAATAAAGATTAAAAAATAAATAAATAAATAAATAAATAAATAAATAAATAAATAAAATCTGCAAAATACAGAGATAAGAAAAGAATCCTGAAAGCAGCAAGGGAAAAGAAATCCCTAACTATAAGAGAAGACAAATCAGGTTCACAGCAGATCTCTCCACAGAAATCTGGCAGGCCAGAATAAAGTATCATGATATATTCAACATGCTGAATGAGAAAAATATGCAGCCAAGAATACTTTATCCAGCAAAGCTGTCATTCAGAATAGAGGAGAGATAGAGTTTCCCAGACAACAAAAACTATGGGAGTTCATGACCACTAAACCAACCCTGCAAGAAATACTAAAGGGGACTCTTTGAGTAGGAAAGAATGACCAAAAGCAACAAAGACTAGAAAGGAATAGAGACAATCTCCAGAAACACCAATTTTACAGGTAATACAATGGATTTATAATACAATATAAATATAAATATAAATAAATTCAAATCTATCAAAACCACTCTGAATATAAATGGACTAAATGCTCCAATCAGAAGACACAGGGTATCAGAATGTATTAAAAAAAAAAATCCGGGCAGCCCAGGTGGCTCAGCGGTTTAGCACTGCCTTTGGCCCAGCGGTTTAGACACGGGATTGGGTCCCACATCGGGCTCCCTGCATGGAGCCTGCTTCTCCCTGTGCCTGTGTCTCTGCCTCTCTCTCTCTTTCTCTCTCTCTATGTGTCTCTCATTAATAAATAAATAAAATCTTAAAAAAAAAAACAAGATCCACCTATATGCTGCCTACAAGAGACTCATTTTAGACCTAAAGTAACCTGCAGATTGAAAGTGAGAGCTTGGAGAACCATCTATAATGCTAATGGATGTCAAAAGAAACCGGAGTAGCCATACTTACATCAGACAAACTAGATTTTAAATTAATGACTGTAACAAGAGATGAAGAAGGATACTATATCATCATTAAGGGCTCTATCCAACAAGATGATCTAACAACTGTAACTATTTATGCCCCCAACTTGGAAGCACCCAAATACATAAATCAGTTCATAACATAAAGAAACTCATTGATAATAATATAATAATAGTAGGGGACTTTAATACCCTATTTACAGCAATGGACAGATCACCTAAGCAGAAAATCAACAAGGAAACAATGGCTTTGAATGACATACTGGACCGGATGGACTTAACAGATATATTCAGAACATTTCATCCTAAAGCAGCAGAATATGCATTCTTTTTGAGTGCACATGGAACATTCTCCAGAGCAGATCACAGACTGGATCACAAATCAGCCTCAACAATTACAAAAATATTGAGATCACATCATGTATATTTTCAGACCACAACACTATGAAATTTGAAGTCAACCACAAGAAAAAATTTAGAAAAACTACAAATACATGGAGAGAGAAAAAAATCCCTTTGAAGAATGAATGGGTTAAACAGGAAATTAAGGAAGAAATAAATATATGGAAAGAAGTGAAAATGAAAACACAACAGTCTAAAGCCTGAAATGCAATGAAAGTGGTCAAAAGAGGGAAGTATCTAACAATATAAGCCTTCCTCAAGAAACAAGAAAAGTCTCAAATACATAACCTAAAAGAGCAACTAAAGCCAGTAGAAGAATGGAAATAAATGATATAGAAACAAACAAACAAAAAATCCACTGTAAAACAGATCAATGAAACCAGGAGCTGGTTCTTTGAAAGAATTAATAAAATTGTTAAACCCCTTGCCAGACTTATTAAAAAAGAAAATAGAAGGTACACAAATAAATAAAATCACAAATTAGAGAGGAGTGATCATAACCAACACCACAGAAATACAAGTAATCAAAAGAGAATATTATGAAAAATTACATGCCAACAAATAGCAATCTGGAAGAAATGGACAAATTCCTAGAAACATACAAACTGCCAAAACTGAAACAGAAATAAATAGAAAATCTGAACAGACCCATAACCAGCAAAGAAATTGAATTAGTAATAAAACATCTCCCAACAAATAAAAGTCCAGGGCAAGATGGCTTTCCAGGAGAATTCTATCAGACTTTTAAATTAAAGTTAATACCTATTCTTCTCAAATTGTGCCAAAAAGTAGGAATGGTAAGAAAATTTCCAAACTCCTTCTATAAGACTAGCATTACCTTGATTCCAAAACCAGATAAAGACTGCACTAAAAAAGAGAATTACAGGCCAATATCCCTGATGATGCAAAAATTCTCAACAAGATACTAGCAAGTCAAATCCAACAGTACATTAAAAGAATCAGTCACCATGATTAAGTTAGATTTATTCCTAGGCTGCACTGGTGGTTCAACATTTGCAAATTAATCAACATAATATACCACATAAATAAAAGAAAGGATAAGAATCATATGATCCTCCCAATAGGTTCAGAAAAAGCATTTGACAGAATACAGCATTCATTCTTGATAAAAATCCTCAACAAAGTAGGGATAGAGGGAACATACCTCAATATCATAAAGACCATATACAAAAGACTCACAGCAAGTATCATCCCTAATGGGGAAAAACTGAAAGCTTTTCCTCTACGATCAAGAACAAGACAAGGATGTTCATTCTGACCATTTTTATTTTACACAGTACTGGAAGTCCTAGCCTCAGCAATCAGACAACAAGAAATAAAAGGCACCCAAATTATCAAGGAAGAAGTAAAACTTTCACTATTTGCAGATGGCTCCATGGAGAAAACTCAAAAGTTTCCACCAAAATATTGCTAGAACTGACAGATGAATTTAGCAAAGTTGTAGGATACAAAATCAAGGTACATAAATCTGTTGAATTTCTATACACTGATAATGAGGTAGCAGAAAGAGAAATCAAGGAATCAATCCCATTTACAATTGCAAAAAAAAAACCCTAAGATATCTAAGAATAAACCTACGAAAGAGGTACAAGATCTGTACTCTGAAAACTACAGAACACTTATGAAAGAGATTGAAGATAACACAAAGAAATGGAAAAATATTCCATGCTTATGGATTGGAAGAACAAATGTTAAAATATCTATGCTACCCAAAACAATCAACATATTTAATGCAATCTCCATCAAAATACCACTAGCATTTTTCCCAGAGCTAGAAAAAAACAATTCTAAAATTTGTATAGAACCACAGAAGACCCTGAATTGCTAAAACAATCTTGAAAGAGAAAAGCAAAACTGGAGGCGTCACAATTCCAGACTTCAGGCTGTATTACAAAGCTGTAATCATCAAGACAGTATGGTACTAGCACAAAAACAGACACACAGATCAATGGAATAGAATAGAAAACACATAAATGGACCCTCAACTCTATGGTCAGCTAATCTTTAACAAAACAGAAAAGAATATCCAATAGAAGAAAGATAGTCTTTTCAACAATTGGTGTTGGGAAAACTGGACAGTAACATACAGAAGGATAAAAATGGACCACTTTCTTATACCATACACAAAAATCAATTCAAAAATGGATGAAAGACCTAAATGTGATACAAGAAACAATCAAAATCCTAGAGGAGAACACAAGCAACAATCTTTTTAACTTCAGTCACAGTAACTTCTTACTAGACGCATCTCCAGAGGCAAGAGAAACAAAAGCAAAAATGAACTATTAGGACTTCATCAAGACAAAAAGCTTCTGCACAGTGAAGGAAACAATCCACAAAACTAAAAGGCAACCTACAGAAAGGAAGAAAATATTTGCAAATGACATATCTGATAAAGGGTTAGTATCTAATATATATAGCAAACTTGCCACCCAAAAAACAAATAATCCACTTAACAAATAGGCATAAGACATGAATAGACATTTTTCCAAAGATCCACAGATGGCCAACAGACACATGAAAAGATGCTCAACATCACTCATCACCAGGGAAATACAAATCAAAACTATGAAGAGATACCACTCCATACCTGTCAAAATGGCTAAAATGAACAACATAAGAAAGAGTAGATGTTGGCGAGGATGTGGATAAAGGGGGACCCTCTTGCGCTGTTGATGGGAATACAAACTGGTGTAACCACTCTGGAAAACAGTATTAAGTTTCCCCAAAAAGTTAAAAATAGAACTACCCATGACCCAGCAATTGCACTACTAGGTATTTACTCAATGTATACAAAAATACTGATTAAAAAAAAAAAAGAAAAAAAATACTGATTCAAAAGGGTATATACACTCCGATGTTTATAGCAGTATTGTCAACTATAGCCAAATTATGGAAAGAGCCCAAATGTCTATTGACTGATGAATGGATAAAGAAGTTGTGTACACACAATGGTGTGGAATACACACACACACACACACACACACACACACACACACACACACTGGAATAATACTCAGCCATCCAAAAGAATGAGATCTTGCCATTCGCAATGACATGGATGGAGCTAGAGTATATTATGCTAAGCAAAATAAGTCAATCAGAGAAAGACAAATACCATATGATTTCACTCACATGTGGAATATAAGAAACAAAACAGATGAACATAGAAGGAGGGGGAAAAAGAGAGGGAAGGAAACATTAAGAAACTCTTAACTATAGAGAACAAACTGAGGGTTAATGGAGGGGAGGTAGGTGGAGGATGGTATTAAGGAAGACACTTGTGATGAGCACTGGATGTTATATGTAATTAATGAATCATTAAATTCTACTTCTAAACCAATATTACACTATATGTTAATCAACTAGAATTTAAATTAAAACTTGGGAGAAAAAAAGAGAAAGAAATGAGGACCAAAAGATGCTATGTACATCCTGTTAAATATGATCTGCCTTTGGAGAGACTATTTCTCGGGTTCTCTTCTAGGTTAGAGAGGCTGATATTTCACCTCTTAGTGTAAGTCGTCCATGCTGCAGGCCGCCCACCGTGACCAGCTGGACAGCATGGATGTCATCATTGTCGACAATCTGAAACTGTTCCCAAGTGATGGCCCGAGATTGCCCCTCTAGAAGACTCAGACCTACAAGAGAAAACAGAAAACTGTCCTGAAAGTTCTATGACATGCCAACATGCTATTTTAAGACAAGATTAATGAATTTTCACTCACAAAACTAGCTGAAAATTGTATCTTTGAAAGCTTTTCAAGAAATTGGAATTTAGCTTTTATTTTTGGTAATATTTTCTTTTTCTAAGATTTATTTATTTATTTATTTATTTGAGAGAAAGAGTGCAGAAGGGAGAACCAGAAGGAGAAGAAGAGGGAGAGGGAAACTCAAGCAAACTCCACACTCAGCATGGAGCCCTATGTGGGGCTCAATCTCATGACCCTGAGATCACGACCTGAGCTGAAGCCAAGAGTCAGACATTTAACCAACTGCACCACCCAGGTGCAGGAAAATATACTTTTCATACTATTAACTCCAATCTGACAACTGGTTCCTTATATATCCATTGGAGGCATGGTGATGCCAGAATATAAATATTAAAGGAAAGAATAGATGTTCCCAGTGTTCTCTCATTCAAAAATGTCCACAAGGAATTTTTCGAAGATGGCATCCAGGTAATTTTAGCGAGCAAAAGAATCATGGATGGACTGGGTTACACTCGCTTTCAAACCTGCCCAGCTTTCCCTGCCTCCCTGGCTGTGACCATGTGCCCCCTTTCCTGCAGCAGCAGCCCCACAAGGGTCCCCAGAGTCCCCACAATTATAAAGTTCTGGCTGCCACCTTTGCCTCATCTACTGATATGGCTGGTTGGCTCAACCATTCTCTTGGGCAAGGGCCAGGTTTTGGCATGACTTACCCTTGTGACCATGGCCAGGTCTTACACCAGGGGACACAGGGAGTTTGTGTAGTAGTCACAAAGAGGGGCCAGGTAGCACATCATGGACATGTGGGGAGTCGACATCCATTGAGGCAAACTGACCACAGTGAGACAGGAGATGGAAAGCAGCTAAGAGAGAGACTATTCACCCCTTCCCCATCCCACCCCTGACTGACCACACACAGTGGTTCCATCTCCTTCTGGAGACACCAGCATGGCTAACAATCAACTTCACTTTCTCATAAACTTTGTCATGCCACCTTTTTATTTGTTCCCCACAATTTCCTTTTCCTCTTCTTGTTTTCAGTATAGGGTTAGTGCATATGACCTGCCTCAAGGACTGCTGACTAGGGAACTTGGGATAGGACGTACAGTATGAAGAAGGAGAGAGAGAGAAAGAAAAGCGGGGAAAGATGGGATGGAGGAAGAAAAGAAAGAAAGAAGGGAGGAAAGAAGGGAGAAAGGACAAGCACTTATAAATAATTTCTGTTAAGGGTGCCTGGGTGCCTCAACTGGTGAAGCATCTTATTACTCTTTGTCTTGGTTCAGGTCTTGACCTCAGGGTCATGAGTTCAAGCCCCACACTGGGCTCCATGCTGGGTGTGGAGCCTACTTAAAAATTAAAAAGAAAAAAAAAAGAATCTCTATGACTGTGACTGGTAATAAGGGTTCTGAAGCCAAGAGTGTATGGTACAGCACAGTACCAGGCATCATGGGAGATAGCAGAAGAGCAAACAAGAAGACTAGAAGTATATACAGCAAAATATTAACAGTGGTTCTGTCTTCATGGTGAAGTAAATGATTTTATTGATTCATTACTGTTTCATTCATTTACTCATTACTATCCATTCATCATTGTTACCATCATTATTATTATTACCCTTTCATTCATTCCTATTGTTTAATACACTTTCCAAGTTTTCAATGACAAACATATATTAAGTTCATAATAGGTAAAAATTCATTTTAAAAAAGATTCTCATATCCAAATAGCCAAAACCAGATTTTGAGCTCTCTTAACCAGCTTGAGTTTTACAGATAATACAGAGTATTAAATCTTTATGCTCAAGCAGTAATCCACTTAATATGTGATCATTACTAAACTGCATGTTATCAATTCCTTCTTTTCTTTCATTATCCCTCTAACAGAGGTAGAATGGGACGTAGAACCTGCAAGACTGCTCAATCCATGTTCTCCACACACCTGAAGCTCACACACATACAAACATGTGTGTGGGTACCCTCGTGCAAGGGCATGTGAGTGTGTATGTGTGTGTGTAAGCCACAACCTGAGGACTTAAATCAGACACAAATATTTTCCCCTTAACAGAGCCTACCACCATCACTTATAAGTATGTTTTGAATGCTATCAGTGGGATCAGTGGGAAAGGAGAAAATCTTCATTCACATTCCCCATGTACATCTGATCTAAATATACACATTGCATTATAAGACCACTCACAAGTGACCTTCTTTTAAAACAAATCAGTTAAAGCTCTTATTCATGTATTATGGCATCCTTGCATGTCCTAAAAACAGGACAATGAATTAGTCTACAGCTTCCTTTCTTCCCTCTGAATAGTCAGAGTTGGAGACTTTTTCTCTCTATGTCCAACTATAGTTCAATATCACAAATAGTCACTTTTTTGCCTCATTCAGTTGAAAGGTGTCCTTCTGGCTTATTTCCTACAAAGGAAAAACTTGGCTTCACCACACAGGAATCCTGGATTTAAATTTCTCACCCTGCCAGTAGGAAAAACAAAACAAAACAAAAACAACCATCTGATTCCCTTAACGTCTGGGTTTCAGTTGCTTCATGTGTGAAATGGGAAGAAAACAACCTTTCTTTCCCAACCCATAAACTTTCCTGCCTTCCCTTCAAGGCTATGTTGCTTGACGCCCTATACTGAGTTTCACCTGTGTTCCAGGACACTCTCGGGGCATTTGTATCTGCTGTTCTGATGGAGATGTGGACCGTAATAGGCGCACTCCTTTCAAAGAAGAAGTCATAAACCTCCACCTCCACCTGTAAACAAACAGTTGCATAAGAATCACACATTGACAATTTATAGCATAAAATACCATTATTCCCTGGGGTATACACTATACACCACAGATGGAGGCAAAACAGATTTAGGTTTCTGCTGTTGCCTGACCCCTCTTTTTAAAAGATTTACTTATTTATTTTAGAGACAGAGAGTGAGAGAGAGAGAAAGAAAGAAAGAGAGAGAGAGCAGGGGGAGGGGATGTGGGGGGAGAGAAGCAGACTCCCCGCTGAGTATGGAGCCCAACACAGGGCTCCATCTCACAACCCTGAGATCATGACCTGAGCTGAAATCAAGAGTTAGATGCTTAATGGACTGAACCACCCAGGTGCCCCACCTGATCTCATTTTTGGCAACCTGAGCTCACAATTTCAGGCTCTAGGTCTTATTCCTTAGTTAACAGTATTTTTAAATTTTCCTTCCCATAAAAGAAGCTTTTAACCTGAAAGCAAATATGCTGGAGAAAGATTCCTGCAATTGCTCAGGAGACCAGCATCAGACCAATCCAGCTCTTTCACAGGCATAGGGTCTAGAGCAGTGGATTTTAATTGAGGGAGACTTTGTCCCCCCTCCCTCCAGGAGACATTTGGGAATAGCTGGAGACATTTCTGGTCTCAAAAGTGGGTATTCATGGTGGGTGGTACTACTGACCACTAATAGTGGATAGAGGCCAGGGATGCTCCATGCACAGGACAGACCCCACAATATAGAATTATCCAGTGCAAAATGCCAATGGTACTGCCTGTAAGAGGCCCTGGTCCAGAGGCATCTATTTCTCCAAACATAGTTTTAAATATCCAGATTTTATTTGCCTCCATGAAATCCATCAGTAATAAATGGTGCTATATGATATGGTATTTTTAAAGATTTTATTTATTTATTTATTTATTTGAGAGAGAGAGCCCGAGCAGGGGTTGAGGGGAGGCAGGGAGTGAGGGGCAGAAGGAAGAGAAGTTTTGAACCTTATTATGTGTTATGCACACATTGCATGAGATGCTGACATGGGAGGATAACGTATAACACAGAAATGGAAGGCACATGCCTACTTTTGAAAAATGTCCATTTGACAATGATGTCCACTTAGTCATCAGAGAGGATAAATTATCAAATGGCAACATATCAGCAAATACTACCAACAAAAGAAACAGATTCAAGACTGCCAAAGTAACAGACTGAAAATGAAACCATACCCAGGTGGAGATGTCTTTTGGAGATGTAATGTAAATATCTATTAGGTCGAGCCATATAAAATCCTATGTCACATGCTCACTAAGAAACACTGTTCTCAAACCAACAGAGTACCTATAAAATGAGTTTGAATTTTCATGGCTGAAAGAACGGACCACCTTGGCATTACAGTCCTCGGAAGGGTTGGCCATTGTTCTGCTCTCAGGGGTCCCACTCCAGGTGGCTGAATGAGCCGAGGGCTTCCAACCCACATAATCTGCAAAGCGTCTAATGGCCACTGAGAAAATCAAAAAGTCACCTTCTAACAACAACAACAACAACAACAAAATCACATATTTGGACAGGTTCTGCTTTAAGATTACATTATACAATGCTGGAAAAGACACATGAAGCAGCCTGAGTAGCTGTGCTTTATTTATGAGTTCAGGGTAAAACCAGACGTCTAAAGAGAAATTACTTTATAATATGGAAGGAATGAGAAGTGAGAGCAAGAAAGAAAAAAACAGCTGCCACTTACTATTATGAAAAAAAAAAAAAAGCAAAGGGCAAAGCATGGCATTTACAGCCTGAAGTCTTTTGTCTGCCCTGGAGGCGAAATGCTGAAAATGCCTAAATTAGATGGAGGACAATTTGGAACCCCAGGGACACTCATTTTCCTTAATAAACCTGAAGTCAAGTCTGTATCAATCTGCTCATTTAAACTTTCCATCCTGTTCATGTTCAAATCAACTTGCTGGTAGGTAAGTTTGGTAAGGGTTATTATGCACAGACTGTAACCAGCTGTTCTCAACTCCCATCCAAAACAAAGATGAAAGAGCCTGGAATAGCAGCAGAAAGTACTTAGATTAGACAGAAAGAGGACTTTTCTGACAGGAAAGTGTTTGATAGGGAAATTAGTTCTCCAAAGAGATTATAGAATCTCCTACCTGGAGTCAGTGTTACTCATTAAAATTTAGGATCCCAGTAAAACACTCCTCCAAACAAGAGGGAATAGAATTTATTAATGAGGGGCACTTGGGTGGCACAGGGGGTTGAGTGACCTGAGCTCAGCTCAGGTCATAATCTTGGGTTCATGGGATCGAGCTCCAAATTGGACTCCACACTCAGCATGAGGTCTGCTTGAGATTCTCTCTCCCTCTCCCTACCCCTCCAACTTGTGCTCTCTCTCTCAAATGAATAAATAAATATTTTTTAAAAACAGAATTTGTTAGTGAAAGGATTGTGGACAGAGTCATCTCTAACTTCCATCCATGGTCTATGTATTGTAGAAAGGACATTAAGGACACAAGAGTTCTCAAACTGGTGAGCTCTGGGCCAAATGTGGCCCTCAGAAATACAATTTTGTAGCTGCCACAATATGTTTTAGAACTTTTTGTTTGATCCTCAATACATATGCTCCGAATGTGGGAGCTGCCAAATACTTAAACCAATTAATAACCAAAGTGAAGAAATACTTAGATAATAATACACTTATACTTGGTGACTTCAATCTAGCTCTTTCTACCCTCGATAGGTCTTCTAAGCACAACATCTCCAAAGAAACGAGAGCTTTAAATGATACACTGGACCAGATGGATTTCACAGATATCTATAGAACTTTACATCCAAACTCAACTGAATACACATTCTTCTCAAGTGCACATGGAACTTTCTCCAGAATAGACCACATACTGGGTCACAAATCGGGTCTGAACCGATACCAAAAGATTGGGATCGTCCCCTGCATATTCTCAGACCATAATGCCTTGAAATTAGAACTAAATCACAACAAGAAGTTTGGAAGGACCTCAAACACGTGGAGGTTAAGGACCATCCTGCTAAAAGATGAAAGGGTCAACCAGGAAATTAAGGAAGAATTAAAAAGATTCATGGAAACTAATGAGAATGAAGATACAACCATTCAAAATCTTTGGGATGCAGCAAAAGCAGTCCTGAGGAGGAAATACATCGCAATACAAGCATCCATTCAAAAACTGGAAAGAGGGATCCCTGGGTGGCGCAGTGGTTTGGCGCCTGCCTTTGGCCCAGGGCGCGATCCTGGAGACCCGGGATCGAATCCCACGTCGGGCTCCCTGCATGGAGCCTGCTTCTCCCTCTGCCTGTGTCTCTGCCTCTCTCTCTCTCTGTGTGTGTGACTATCATAAATAAATAAAAAAATTTAAAAAAAAAAATTAAAAAAAAAAAAAACAAAACAAAAAAACAAAAACAAAAAAAACAAAAACTGGAAAGAACTCAAATACAAAAGCTAACCTTACACATAAAGGAGCTAGAGAAAAAACAGCAGATGGACCCTACGCCCAGCAGAAGAAGAGAGTTAATTAAAATTCGAGAACTCAACGAAATCGAGACCAGAAGAACTGTGGAACAGATCAACAGAACCAGGAGTTGGTTCTTTGAAAGAATTAATAAGATAGATAAACCATTAGCCAACCTTATTAAAAAGAAGAGAGAGAAGACTCAATAAAATCATGAATGAGAAAGGAGAGATCACTACCAACACCAAGGAAATACAAACAATTTTAAAAACATATTATGAACAGCTCTACGCCAATAAATTAGGCAATCTAGAAGAAATGGATGCATTCCTGGAAAACCACAAACTACCAAAACTGGAACGGGAAGAAATAGAAAACCTGAACAGGCCAATAACCAGGGAGGAAATTGAAGCAGTCATCAAAAACCTCCCAAGACACAAGAGTCCAGGGCCATATGGCTTCCCAGGGGGATTCTATCAAACGTTTAAAGAAGAAACCACACCTATTCTACTAAAGCTGTTTGGAAAGATAGAAAGAGATGGAGTACTTCCAAATTCGTTCTATGAGGCCAGCATCACCTTAATTCAAAAACCAGACAAAGACCCCACCAAAAAGGAGAATTACAGACCAATATCCCTGATGAACATGGATGCAAAAAGTCTCAACAAGATACTAGCCAATAGGATCCAACAACACATTAAGAAAATTATTCACCATGACCAAGTAGGATTTATCCCCGGGACACAAGGCTGGTTCAACACATGTAAAACAATCAATGTGATTCATCATATCAGCAAGAGAAAATCCAAGAACCATATGATCCTCTCATTAGATTCAGAGAAAGCATTTGACAAAATACAGCATCCATTCCTGATCAAAACTCTTCAGAGTGTAGGGATAGAGGGAAATTTCCTCGACATCTTAAAAGCCATCTATGAAAAGCCCACAGCAAATATCATTCTCAATGGAGAAGCACTGGGAGCCTTTCCCCTAAGATCAGGAACAAGACAGGGATGTCCACTCTCACCACTGCTATTCAACATAGTACTGGAAGTCCTAGCCTCAGCAATCAGACAACAAAAAGACATTAAAGGCATTCAAATTGGCAAAGAAGAAGTCAAACTCTCCCTCTTCGCTGATGACATGGTACTCTACATAGAAAACCCAAAAGCCTCCACCCCAAGATTGCTAGAACTCATACAGCAATTTGGTAGCGTGGCAGGATACAAAATCAATGCCCAGAAACCAATGGCATTACTATACACTAACAATGAGACTGAAGAAAGAGAAATTAAGGAGTCAATCCCATTTACAATTGCACCCAAAAGCATAAGATACCTAGGAATAAACCTAACCAAAGAGGTAAAGGATCTATACCCTAAAAACTATAGAGCACTTCTGAAAGAAATTGAGGAAGACACAAAGAGATGGAAAAATATTCCATGCTCATGGATTGGCAGAATTCATATTGTGAAAATCTCAATGTTACCCAGGGCAATTTACATGTTTAATGCAATCCCTATCAAAATACCACAGACTTTCTTTAGAGAGTTAGAACAAATTATTTTAAGATTTGTGTGGAATCAGAAAAGACCCTGAATAGCCAGGGGAATTTTAAAAAAGAAAACCATAGCTGGGGGCATCACAATGCCAGATTTCAGGTTGTACCACAAAGCTGTGGTCATCAAGACAGTGTGGTACTGGCACAAAAACAGACACATAGATCAATGGAACAGAATAGAGAACCCAGAAGTGGACCCTGAACTTTATGGTCAACTAATATTCGATAAAGGAGGAAAGACTATCCATTGGAAGAAAGACAGTCTCTTCAATAAATGGTGCTGGGAAAATTGGACATCACATGCAGAAGAATGAAACTAGACCACTCTCTTGCACCATACACAAAGATAAACTCAAAATGGATGAGAGATCTAAATGTGAGACAAGATTCCATCAAAATCCTAGAGGAGAACACAGGCAACACCCTCTTTGAACTCGGCCACAGTAACTTCTTGCAAGATACATCCACAAAGGCAAAAGAAACAAAAGCAAAAATGAACTATTGGGAATTCATCAAGATAAGAAGCTTTTGCACAGCAAAGGATACAGTCAACAAAACTAAAAGACAACCTACAGAATGGGAGAAGATATTTGCAAATGACGTATCAGATAAAGGGCTAGTTTCCAAGATCAATAAAGAACTTATTAAACTCAACACGAAAGAAACAAACAATCCAATCATGAAATGGGCAAAGACATGAAGAGAAATCTCACAGAGGAAGACATGGACATGGCCAACATGCACATGAGAAAATGCTCTGCATCACTTGCCATCAGGGAAATACAAATCAAAACCACAATGAGATACCACCTCACACCAGTGAGAATGGGGAAAATTAACAAGGCAGGAAACAACAAATGTTGGAGAGGATGCGGAGAAAAGGGAACCCTCTTACACTGTTGGTGGGAATGTGAACTGGTACAGCCACTCTGGAAAACTGTGTGGAGGTTCCTCAAAGAGTTAAAAATAGATCTGCCCTACGACCCAGCAATTGCACTGTTGGGGATTTACCCCAAAGATTCAGATGCAATGAAATACCGGGACACCTGCACCCCGATGTTTCTATCAGCAATGTCCACAGTAGCCAAACTGTGGAAGGAGCATCAGTGTCCATCAAAAGATGAATGGATAAAGAAGATGTTGTTTATGTATACAATGGAATATTACTCAGCCATTAGAAACGAAAAATACCCACCATTTGCTTCAACGTGGATGGAACTGGAGGGTATTATGCTGAGTGCAGTAAGTCAATCGGAGAAGGACAAACAGTGTATGTTCTCATTTGGGGAATATAAATAATAGTGAAAGGGAATATAAGGGAAGGGAGAAGAAATGTGTGGGAAAGATCAGAAAGGGAGACAGAACATAAAGACTCCTAACTCTGGGAAATGAACCAGGGGTGGTGGAAGGGGAGGAGGGCGGGGGGTGGGGGTGAATGGGTGACAGGCACTGAGGGGGGCACTTGACGGGATGAGCACTGGGTGTTATTCTGTATGTCAGTAAATTGAACACCAATAAAAAATTAATTTATTAAAAAAATTATACACATAAAAAAAACTTTTTGTTTGTTTTAGAACTTTTAATATGTATTCCATATTTAGAAATTGAAACATTTTGACAAAAAACTTACAGATTTCCAACTCCTCTGAAAGAACAAGAGCTAAGGCTACCCTGGGTGTGTCCATATTTGTCTGTTTTCAAACAGGGCAGCAATCACCGGAGCTTGGGTGCAGCTGCCTCCGAAGCTGCAGCTCTTTCTTCTGCTCCCCACAGTCTCTGTTCCCCACCCCCCAACCCGTGGGTTTATTAATTTGCATAACCTGGCTCCTCTTGGCATCTGAGTGTGGCCCAGATTTACAGTGATTGATTCTCCTCTGAGGCACTGACCCTACAAACTAGCCTGAAGGTGAGGGGAAGTGGCCTCCCTCTCCAATAACTCTGGAAACCAAATAGGCTGACGCTCTGTCTCCTTTTTTCTTACCTCGTAATGTCTCCTCACAGAATGGCTGCTATTCGGTGGCTGATAGGCTATCTGCAGGTCACTGAGATCTTTCCAGGTGAATGAGGAGACTGGTCTGGTGTGATCCCAGAGATGAGTCACGTAGCCCTGGAGTGGCGCTTTAGTAATGTTAAACACCAGCAAGGACTTCGGGGTCTCGTCCTCTTCACAATCCAGAACGGATGTAGTCAAAGAGGTCAGGATGAACTGATCCACTTCCAGAGTAAACATGGCCATGAACGCAGCCCTTGGAATCTGATTAGGAATGCCAGGTCTGATATAGACGGGCAACCACGCGCTCTCTGACTTTTGAAGGGGAAAGAAAATACAAAGGGGAAGTAATATGAATGAAGCTATCACATACATGGTTAATAGTATGGTGTGTTCGGAAATGACTTGAAGCCTGGCTGCACATTAGAATCGTTGGAGAGTTTTAAACATATACTGATGCCCAAGCTCCATCTCTGCAGGTTCTAATTTAATTGTTCCCCAAAAGGGACCAGAAAATTGGTATTTTTAAAGTCCTCCAGTGAGTCTAATATGTAGCCAGGGTTGAAAAGGGACATTCATTTTGGCATCAGAAGGAGCTGTCCTGGGATGCTTGGGTGGCTCAGTCAGTTAAGCGCCTGCCTTTGGCTCGGGTCATGATCCCAGGGTCCTGGGATGGAGCCACAAATTGGGGTCCCTGCTCCATGGGGTGGGGTGCTTCTCCCTCTGCTCTTTCTCTCTCTTCTAACAAAATCTTTAAAAAAGAAAAAAGGAAGTAACTGCCCTTTGACACTATCTCTAGCACTTATGATTTGTGTGATTTTATTTAAACAGGATATTTAACTCCTAAATATTTCCCCCCATTTGTAACATGGAAATAGTGAACCCCCAAGGATTAACCCCCAAGGATTAAGTGAGATAGCCAAAGTAAAGCACTCAGCAGTGCCTGGCACATGCTACCAACCTCCTCTGGCTGCTGTACCCACTTCCTGTCATATGGTTTTAAAGATGGCTAAGGCAAGATGAAGGGAAATGTCTCTATAACTCAGTACTCATGCAACTGAAGGATGGTGGCTCAGTTGTCTAGTTAGTTAAGACCCCGAGTCCCCAAGTGAGGAGTAGGTAATTTAAAAAGTTACCAGTCAGGCTAGAAATGCATCCTCCTCAAATGAGAGAGCTATGAGCAAAAGGCCCCAGTAATGAGGATCTCCAGAGAAACCAGAAAATTGCATCTTGGAATCTGAGGTGTCAACAGGTGCTATGAGAAAGAATCCTCAGAGCAGAAGATGCTGGTTATTATGGGACTGTTAAGAACAACACTAAATGATAAGAGTCACATTCAATATGCTGAACACTGGACATTGAACTAGAAGTTGTAATCTATATATATAACAAAATGCTGAAAATGGAATTTTTTTTTGGCTCAGTCTCAACTTAAGTTCCAATGAAAGAAATATCAGATATCAAAGTGAATGTGATACCAATACTCTAGGAAGAATTTATAAACGCAAATTGTCTGGAACTGGTCTAGAACCCTCTCACCCACTAGAAGAACAGAAAAGGGTTGAGAAGGGAAGAGAAAAATCTATTTGTAAAGAAGACCACTTTGCTATGCTCAGTTACTCCCTCCATCCCCAACCTCACATACCCCCATGGAGAGGAAAGGTGGGCAATGCTACCTCTGTCTCACTTGTCAGGAGAGTTTCCTTGAGGCCAGCCTTACAATGTATCTTTCACAGATAAGAACACAAGGGACTGATGCTGGGCTCTTACAGGAGTAAGCTAAGTGGCCAGACACAGAAGAATAATGGTGCTTCTTCTGGGATCTCCCTATAGTCCTTGTTTGTGGCAGAAGAAAATATATGAGAGTTCCCAGATATGGGCAAGTGGGACAGAGGATTGGTCTGGAGTCATCCTGGACTCTGACCTTTTGGGTACATCCGTGAGAAGCCAAAAAATCCCAGCAGCAGGCCGCTGAAGGTGGAAATCATCCTAGAGCTGTGGGAGGAATTGCAAGTGAATATTCAGGCAAGAAATGATCTCAGGAAATGAGATCCACCGGAAAGAGACCTCCAGGATGGGGGAATCCCCAGAGAAACCAAAATTTGTTCTGGAGACAAAGAATCAGCTGGAAACACTTGCCAGAATTATACAGCATGACGTCATATTCTATCAGTTTCTGATCAAAACCCTCTCTCCCCAATGCTCCCCACAAAGCACCCATCCCAAGACCATAAGTTCTGAAACTAGCCAGCAAAACTCAGAAGAGAGAAGAGGAACAAAGAGAAAAGTAAATCAACTCCTCTCCTCTCCCACTGCATGCTTAATGAAGACAAATTAATGATATGCTGAGACATCTCAGTGTTTAAAGTATCTATTCTTTACATGCCATTAAAAAAAACATTTAAAGGGGTGCCTAGGTGGCTCAGTTAAGCATCAGACTCTCGATCTTAGTTCAGCTCTTGATCTCAGCTCAGGTCTTGATCTCAGGGTCATGAGTTCAAGCCCTAGATTGGGCTCCATGCTGGATGTGGAGCCTACTTAAAAAGAAATTATTTAAAGAGTAATAATTTTGAAAATTCAAGAATGGGAAAATCACTGTATGTAAGGACTGGTGCTGAGCAGCAAGACCATTTAAGCCTAGAGTTAAGCCTAAAGAAATATGTTATTTTAAACATCTTAACAAAATGGAGAGAAGTGTCAAAAGAGCTTATTTGAAATAAAAGATAGATGATTTAAGAAATAACAGGTATGGGACACCTGGATGGCTCAGTGGTTGAACATCTGATCCAGGGTCCTGGGATTGAGTCCCACATCGGGCTCCCCGCAGGGAGCCCGCCCCTCCCTCTGCCTGTGTCTCTGCCTCTCTCTGTGTCTCTCATGAATAAATAAATAAATCTTTTTAAAAAGGAATAACAGGGATAACAACCAAATGCCAGAGCTAACATTGCAGATTGTATAAACAAAGCCTGGAAGGTGGGCAATCACCAGGAGAAAGGATAAATAGGATCACTCTTCATCATATATAGGAAGGACCTAAGGGACCTCATTTCATTTTTTATCTTAAGTGTTAAAAAAAAACAAGTTAAACAATGCTTTAAGTTTTGGAAATAAATCCCAGTAAAACATAAAATGGGATAAAAGACTCTCAGATGAGTGAAGGAAAAGGCATAGAAAATATAATCTCTATTGTAAGATGATTTTTTTTTTAATTAGCCAGAAAGCATAAAACAAGGTAATAGGGGCACCTCGGTGGCTCCATTGGTTAAGCATCTGCCTTCAGTTCAGGTCATGATCCCAGGGTCCTGGGACTGAGCTCCACGTTGGGCTCCCTGCTCAGTGAGGAGTCTGTTTCACCCTCTGTCCCTCCCCCAACTTGTGCTCACGCTCTCATTCCTCTCTCTCTCTCTCTCAAATAAATAAAATCTTTAAAAAATAAAAAGATGATAGAAAAAAATACGTATCCATTATAAAACTATAGCTTATATTCCCATGTTCAAGACAAATATTCTGAAATTATATCTCTAATTACATGTGTCTTATAGGAGAGACATTTAAAATAAAATTACATACAAAGATTAAAAGTAAAAGGTTGATCAAAAGTTATCATGTAAAGAAAAAAACAGATGTGACCATAGTACTTTCAAAGAAAGATGAATCAAGGCAAAAAACATTAAAAAAGGACAGTGTGGGTAGTTAAAATTGATAAAATATATGACAAAGATTATTTTAAGAATCATTATACTTAATATTATACTGGCCAAACTAGTGGAGAATAGAGCAAAAATAAGAGGACTAATTCCTGAAAAAGAAAGGACAAAATTATCATCATTACCGAGAGATATAATTAGGTCTTCAAAGGCTCAAAGAACTTAAAAATTCTTAGAATAATTGAATTCAAGAAAGAAGCCAGATAAAAGAAAATTATACCAAAAAAATAGTTTTCCCATTTATCATCAGTAACCAATGAGAAGATAAAATGAAGGTGGAAAGTGTTTATTCACAGTAATTTCCCAAAAGCAAACTGCCTAGGACTGGACTTATTAGGTATGCTCAACTTACATGAAGAAAACTGCAAATTTTACAGAAACATATCAAAGAATGTTTGCTTAGATGAAGTGAGGCCCCTCATTTCTGGATGAGAAGGCTCAATATGGTAAATGCTCTAATATTCCAATTATTTCCAAAATACTTTATAGTTATGATCCAATTCTGATAAAAAAATACTTAGGGCCTTTTCTTTAATGAATATAAATGGATTAATTCTTTACTGAGAACTAAGATTAGGTGAGAATGGATAAGAAAACGTTGAAGATAAGTAATAAGGAAGAACTTGCCTGTAAAATATTAAAGTGTATTATTGACCTTTTAGATTTAGGATAACTGATACTGGCACAGGAATAAGGTGGTAAATCTAAGGAACAAAGAGCTAGACTTGAAATCGTATATGTTAACACCTTTCTATACAATAGAAGAAGCAACAAAAATCAATGAGAAACAGAAATCCTTATTCAACAAATAGTGCTGAAAATTTTGGCTATTTGAGAAAAAAAACCTGTTCCGTGTTTCACAGTATGCTAAAATTCATTTCAGATTGATTTAAAAGGCTAATGTAAACAAGAAAACCTTAAGAATCTAGAAGAAATTATGGATGAAATAGTCATTTAGTCACTTGATGAGGCTGGACTGTACAAGCAAAAAATAATAAAATGACAATATTTTAAAACTTCAAATATAGTATAAGTTCAGATCCATAAAGCAAATCCAACACTGGTGCAAACGACTCCTTACCATGAGTGTGTGTATGTGTGTGTGCATAAATTGGAAGAAATAGAACCTATTTTGCTTTCTGACTTTTTAAAAAAGTATTCTCCACAGTGAACATATTACTTTGATATCCATAAAAGAATGTGTTTTATGGCATGCCAAACTGACTATGGAGTGGGTTAATTAATAAAACAAGAAGGTCATTTTAAGGGGTAAAATCGCAAACTGATCTAAAAATAGAAACAAATAAAACCCTAACTCAGTATAGAGAGGTAAAAAAGAAAAATCTGTTCAGGAAGAAAAATGAGCCTAATTTTTTAATGGAGGTAAGATAGCAATAAAAGTGAAGTTTTTGGGCTTCTGGGTGGCTCAGTCAGTTAAGGATCTGACTCGATTTTGGTTTGAGTAGTGATCTCAGGTCCTGAGATTGAGTCCTGCGTCAGGCAGACTCTGCACTGAGCATGGAGCCTGCTTGAGATGGTCTCTTTTGTTCTCTGTGGTCCCACACTCCCCCACTCTCTCCCTCTCTCTCAAAATAAAATAAATTAAATTAAAAAATATTTTTGTGTCAAAAAGATGAGAAGACATCTACCAATAGGTGGACCTAGAATTTAGTCTTGACTCAGTCATAAAACGGCCGTGTATGTACGGGCACAGTATGCACTTTCTCTGACCACCACCACACAACAAGATGTTTGGGCTAGGCCAGTTATTCCCAAACATAGCTGATGATCCATTTTTTCCCAGGTCACTTTTTTAACTAGCAAAATATGCACAGTACTTACTATGTACCAGGCTTCATGACAAGTGCTTTATAAGTATTATCTCATTTATTTCTCTCAATTACCCTAAGAAGTAGATTCTATTATCCCCATCTTAAGATTTTTAAAATGAGGCATAAAATCCATGGTCAAAAGCTAGTTAATCAGACATTTGAACCCAGGCAAAATGGGTCCAGTGTTCATGCTCTTAGCTGTCGATGTTAGGCTCAGAAATCTATCCTTTAAAATTCATCAAGTGATTTGTCTAATCAATTTGACCAGACCATCTCAAAGTTGTTTTTTTTGTTCATCTCAACTCTAAAATTCTCTGATCCTGTCTTGTCATTTTCGTATCATGTTTTATCTTATCAATTCTGTGGGAGTGACAGTGTTCCCTAATCTGAGTTTCTTGGGAGAAATCCTGTGAGAAGACAAATTTTGAAAGATGGAGGTCTTTCATGAATGTAATCTTTTTTTTTTTAAGATTCTATTTATTTATTCATGAGAGACACATGGAGAGAGACGCAGAGACACAGGCAGAGGGAGAAGCAGGCTCCACGCAGGGAGCCCAATGTGGGACTAGATCCCAGGACTCCAGGATCATGCCCTGGGCCGAAGGCAGGAGCTAAACTGCTGAGCCACCCAGGCTGCCCTCATGAATGTAATCTTGGGTCATCTTATACCAGCACAAAATCCAAGCTGTTTCAGCTGGTACATAGTTGCCCCACTCACCCAAATAAACAAATTATAGAGTGTATAAATCAGTTGAGTATCGTGTTAAATATTTCATATAAACTGATTTCATCTTCTACCTTCATTTCAGTGTGAAGAGATTAACAAGAGGAAAGGGCAGGAGGACAATTTAACTGAAACTGAAAGATAGAGAAGGCTGTAGGGGACCTGTCTCCTTGATGGCCTGGTCTTCCATCTTAGAGCCTGGAAGAGGGAAAAGGATATAATCTTCTATGCCCATAATAATGAAACTGAGCCTCTCCTTGCTCCCTGTTTCCCATGGCCTTGCTGGTTGACATGTGGGCCCCATGATTTCTTCTAATGGTGAAAAGAGGTTCAAACAAAGAAGGAGCAAATGAAGCCTCAAAGAGAGGGTGCTACAAAAGACCATATGACAAGCTAAAGAAGACTGAAGGAGAGGAGAAAGAAGGATAGCATGGTTGGCCCCAGTCCTTCCTCCTTTGCCTTAGTGTTGGCAAAGCTAGAAGACAGCCAGCGACAAGAAATCGTACACTGATATTCTGCACATAGCTCTGGGGTTAAGCACTTGCTGGCAAAATCAACAAGCCTGAAGTTCTAGTTCTATTAAGGGGAGTCCCACCCATAATAGGGGAGGAACTGTCCGTGGCATGGCAGCCAACATGAGCACCCCCATGGAAATGGCTCTCTTGCAGCAGGTCATCCTAGGATACAGACACATAACCCCCAGTTCTACCTTGTATACGATTTTGCTCCTGCCATCTGTGAGGTCCACCTGGATGGAGATGTAGTCGATGTTGGGAGAAGGGGGATCTGTGTGTTGATAATGAAGCCCCATCAACAGGAACTCCTCACAGCTCACGTTGACACTTCCCATTTTCTTCAGTCCCAGGGCACAGCTTCCACCTGGACACCTCAGCTCTGTTCCCAGTTCTAGAATGTTCAGCAACTGAGTTGAGACAGTCACTAGAGCATGATTGTAAAATTAAAAAACCAATCCTCCCTCCCATGGATACTGACTCCCTCTCACTGCCTCAAGAATACACACACATAACCTCTAATCATTCAAGGAGGGGGTTGGCATTACTCTACAACCCCTGAATTTCTTTTCCTGAGAAGAATGTTTGACCAGTTGTCTCCTGAGCTCCTTGCCCACCAAAAGTTACACTGAGAGAAAAGTAATAAAATATGTGTTCTGATGACTGAATATCCCTGACACATAGGTCAATGGATCATGACTGGCCTTCCATACTCCACTGCCAGCCTTCCATCACAGCATCCACATCCAGGGGTCTGTCATCTCACTCCGATGCTGTTCTACTCATTCAAATTCTCTTCCCACAGTGCTCATCACACCCCTGAGTCCTGATACCTTTCCAGGTCCCCTTAGTCTTTTTACTAAACCCTCTTTTAAGTATGCTTTGACCACCTGAACCAACCTGCTCTCTCCCACTAAAGACCACAATCATCTCTGCAATAGTGTATCTCTGCCCAGTTTCATTTCACTGTTGTGGGGTGACACCCACAGGCCACGTATTTTTCGAGTGGGCTTTTGTACATTTCCTTGATGTACAAAATCAGTATTCTATTTCTTAACCAGACAGTTGTGGACACTAAATGAGAAGACTCATGCATAATCACGTCCTTAGCTGTAAATTATTGCCCAAATGCAAGTATTCCTATGACTGTGATTGTCTTCATATAGTGCCTAGAGCATTATTAAGCACAGAGGAGGTGCCCAAAATATACTGATTAAATGAATAGCAGAAGGAACGTTATCTATTAACTCCTCCTGATTTAAACCATAGCTACTGCCCACCTGCTCTACCTCAAACTTATCTGTAATCAAATCATACTTAATAAATGCACTGATTACTCTTACGACCGCTGCCATTGTTACTATGAATAATAACAGCTGACGGTCACTGAGCACCTGCTAAGAGCCCAACACCGTGTGAAGCACACTTTGTGCATGGGATCTCATTTACTCCATCTTGCCTCAACCCTGTGGAGAGCTATCCTAGCCCATTTCATGGAGGCTTAGCCAGGTTAAGTAACTTAACTAAAATCACCCCAGGAAATAAAGAGCAGAGGCGGTTTGAAACGCAAGTCTTACTGATTCCAAAGTCTGTACTCTTAGCCACGAGCCTACAGTTTTCAACCAGCGACAAATCCTTATATCAAGCAAAAATTTTTTGTCGCAGTGGAAACTGACTATTTACAGAAGTTTTTGTCAGGCCTAGCAACATTCAGATATGTATTAAAACATACATACGAGACTTGGGGAAAAAACTGTGTGGCTGATCTCCCCGAGGTTTCTCTGGCCGAGGCTCCAGCAGGACCACCTGACCGTGGGCTGGCAGCCGGCTCCCCACAGGATCCAGCCTGACGGTACACTCCAGGCCAGCCGTCCTCTCGTAATCAAATCTGAGCAGGTTCTTATCAATGGCTCCGGACAGGCCGTAGAATTCTAACACCTCCAGTACATTGTTACTCTTACGGATGATGTTACAGTCTGGTTCCAGGAGATAGACCCGCAGGATAAAGGTTTCCGTGAAGGTATCTGTCTCAGTAAATCTGTGGAGAGAACACAGCAAAGGCCATATTTACTAGCGCTCAGGTACTTCCGGTATCCAAGGATTGACCTTTACAAAATGTGCGTAAGGGGGAGAGTTTGGATTCTGCTATATACCGTCCCCCCAATCTCTGTTCTTTTCCTTTCCTCTCCTCATCTTGGTGTCAATTCCTTTTTCTGCCATCTCCCTGGCCAATGAGCTTTCTCTCAACACCTTCTTGCAAACCCATCAGCCATGCTGATATGTAATGACAGCCTGGGAGCTCAGAATCTCACTTCTAGCACGTGTATAATTTAAGAGTACCAAGCCTGTGTAATTTAAGGATTGAGTTTTGATTCAGGAGTGAAAGGGTGAGGTGTTTCTGAAGCATCAACATCTTTTTGTTCTTCAGAAACTTATGAGAGACACTGGTAATTCCATGTTACAGAGGGGGAACTGCTCACCAAAAGGGCTGAAGAGGAGGCAAGGCGGGGAAAGCATGTTTTCTGATTTTCTGCCTCCGACTTCTCTGAGTATTCTATATCAAATGTCCTCAAGACCAAGAGGAACCACAGCTCCTCTGTGTCAGCCTTTCTCGCCTGCTACTCTACCCTGGCTGTGCCTTCGAAACTCAAGAAAGAAGTAGGAGGATCCACAATCCACCAGCTTTTTCAGCCCTTCCAGGCAAGCTGTCCAAAGTTCATTTTTTAACTCTAAAGTCTTAGAAAGACCAAACAGCCAATATGCTGGTGATAAGGAATCCTTGGACACTATTTCATGTTTTGAGCACAGTGTTTTGTTCACACCTTTCAGCACTTTTTGTGTTATTAATTATCTGCCCATATTTTGCATCAGATTATGAGCACCAAAAACCTATGCATCCTTGCCTTTGTGTTTCCTATGTTCGGTGATAGTAGGTGATCATAACTCTCTATAGAATGAGTCACTGTCCCAGTGTCTTCCACAAAACTCTTTGCAATAGTATAGTACCCAAGGGAAATTCACACTAAGATATTTTAGCCATATAGTCATAACAGCAATAAAACCAAGTAAAAATCTATCTAAAAGCCTACTCCACCTACAGCATTGTCAGTTACCTCTACGAAGTGAGCAATACCATAACCATGAGCTTAATTTTTAAACTAATTTTTATTGAGATATAATTCACATACCATAAAATTCACCTTCTTGAAGTACATGACTCAGTGGTTTTTAGTATATTCACAAGGTTATGCAACCATCACAACCACCCAATTCCAGAAAATTTTATCAACTCAACAAGAAATCCATATCCACTAGCAATCACTCCCCATTTGCCCTTCCCCCAGCCCTGGCAACTATCTGCTTTCTGCATATTACCGGTTTGCCTTTTCCAGAAAAGGTATGTGACCTTTTGTGTCTGGCATCTTTCATTTAGCATGATGGTTTCAAGGTTCATCCATGCTGTAGTAGCATCTATCAGTACTTCATTCTGTTTTATGGCTGAATAACATTCCATTGTATGGATACACCATCTTTTGTTTATACATTCACTGGTTGGGTTGTTTCAACGTTTTAGCTATTATGAATAATGCTGCATGAATATCTGTCTGCAAGTTTTTGTGGAAATAAATGCTTTTATTTCCCTTATGTATATATTTAAGAGTAGAACTGCTAGCTTACACGATCACTCTGTACTTAACTCTGTAATTGATTTTTTAAACAATTTTATCATTTAATATGTTTACTCTTAGAAGATACTCTACTTCTTATTAACCAAGCAGCTGATAATCAAAATGAAGAATATCATTCAATTTTGGAATATATTTTCCTAGTTCTCACTAAGAATTTGTATTTTGTAATTTTTATTTTTCATCATAAGTAGGAGGGTAGATCTGCGGAACAACTGTAAAGGGGAACAGATCTGAAATTTGTCACAGAAAAGCCCCCAGGAAGATGATACAAATATAGTTGAAAGTGGACCTCAGTTCTTGCCTCATCTACTTAGGTCCCCAATTTCTACTGATTATTTTCTTGTTTGGAATCTAGTAACTAGTCTCATGATAATACCTATCAAGAGGAAAAGCCTAACATAGAATGGTTATGTGTGCTGCTTACCTGTAAAGTCTAAGCTTCACTGTATCTTCATCAAGAATCGGGCAACCATTGTGAATATACTTTACTTCATTGGGAAGGAAATGGCAGTCAAAGACCTAGTTCATGTGAAGAAATGAATAAATATTTGTGAAAAAAATGGTACAAGATTTGATTTTTCTGGCAGTAGAGTACTGCCTGGGGTAATTATGGTCTGTTAGTTGGGGGCATCTTCGTGTGTATGTGTGTACATGCGCATGTGTATATTGTACCCACCACCACCTCCACCCAATCCCCGTGCCCACTCACCATCCTGCTTACGTAGTTGTGTCTTATTTTGAGAATACCTAAACTATGAAAATCCAAGCAGATCAAGCAGATATATTAAGGAGCAATTATCTCTTGAAATGATTATTTGTTTATAGTCAATAGTACATTTAAAAAATATTCAATTTATCAAAATATCATCACCCACACCCTTCAGCGTTCATAGTAATTGAGTTAGAGAGGTCTACTTGTGTGTATGCATGAAAAGGTGTGCATTACCCCTCACACACACACACTATATATTATATATCTTTTTCTTCTCCTTTTATTTCTTTCTTTTCCAAATAGCATTTTTACATTCAAGAATGAAGCTACTGACTATGGACACTATTGTGGCTGATCAGAGCCAAACATGACTTGCAGTTGCTTCTCATACACTTGCAAAAGACTGCGTTACTGGTTAGTCATAGGAGGAATGGTTGATGAGACAAATAGCATGCTAACGGTAATTTCTTCTACTCAAACAAAATTATAATTAACTGAGTCACCTCACTCAGAACAATTAAGGAAATTGCTAAGTGTCGTATTTTGGGAACCCTAATTCTTGAAAGAAGAATTTTCTCTCCCAACCACAGCATGACCTTCATTCTACACAACCTGACTTGGAACAGTGTTAAGAAATAGCCTTGAGGTATTTGCACGCTGTCACTGTTGAGTTCATGGTGTTTAGCATATACTTTGTCACAGGCTCAATCATTTACAGGCAACAACGTCCTCTCTGAGAAGACTTTATTACTAATACAAATGATCTTCTTTTCCCACAGACATCATCGGTTCCTCTTTTAATTGACAACAAGGAAGGAGATAAAGGAAAGACCTTCCCCATATCATTGACAAATAGTCATGGTGATAAAGAGACAATCTGCTTTGTTAAAAGAAACATCTGTTTTATGTTTCGTAATATGTTTTCCTTTTATAAAAGGCGACAACCATAATTGTCCATAAATTTACTAACTAAAACAAAGGAGAGCTAAATCCTTTTCTAATTACTGTCTAGCCTTGGTTTTTTTCCACTTCAACTGCTTTTCAATTACAATTTATAATTAAATTGTCACACATTCCTAACTCATTACTCACTTTAATGACAGTAAACGGGTTCAAGTTAGAGATGTTTTCTTACCACTGTATTTCCTATTCAAAAAAGCAAGCTCAGCTCTAAACTGAGGTGCTTTTCCACCCAGGAAATTTCTTGCTTTGAAACAGGTGTGAGAAGTGCTGTGTGTGAGGAAGTCTTGTCCTAAAACACGAGGAAAACATATTGCCACCGACCTTATCTAATTGACTATATCAAGAGGGTTATCTAAACAGAAGGTACTGGTGTGCGCCAATTGAAATCCCTTTCCAAATATCCAATAGGAAAATGAACCTGTTGGTTCTAAGACAAACTTCAGTAATGAAATGAAAACACTAATTGAACAGATGTTAAACAAAACATTTTCTGTGCAAATCAAATAAAACTGTTCATTACACAGCAGGGTGCTGTTAATACAGTCATCTCGCTAGAAATGGGTTCACATAAGCCTTGCTTTCAACTTACTGGTAAGTACTATTAAAGAATAACGTTTACGCTTTGTGTGTATGTGTGCATTTGGCTATGCTTAATTTCAAAAATGCCATAAGAAATACATCCTTGGGGGAGGGTTGACTTAAAAATAAGCACACATTCCCCCCAAAACCAGACTTTACTTAGGAATCTGGCTTCTGTTGAAATTATCATAATAAACTAGGAAGATCATCTGGCAGTTTGAGAAACAAAGTTTTCTGGATGCATAGATTTTCTTACGGTACAAATATCTGACAGAAAGATAATGAAACTCCACAGTTCAACTGCCTCCTTTTTTCACACAATAAATTTTAGAAGATACAAGTCCCATATTTACTTTAGACCATATAAATCCACTTGTGATGCCACATCAACCTCCGGAAATGTGCTCACTGAACATCTTCTTGCACTAAGCCACAGCACGCGAAAGGACCAGTTGAGACTTTGAAGCCCCATCCCTGGCCTACTGGTAGAGACCTCCCTAAATCATGTTGTTTCTGCTCCATATTCTTTCATTTTTTTTTTTGTTCATATTCTTTCTTTTAAAAAAATACTTTATTTATTTGTTTATGTGTCAGAGAAAGAGTGAGCACAGGCAGGGGGAGTGGCAAGCAGAAGGAAAAGCAGGCTACTGGCTGAGCAGGGAGCCTGATGCAGGACTCAATCCCAAGACCCTGGGATCATGACCTGAACCAAAAGCAGAAGCTTAACCGACTGAGCCACCCAGGTGCCTCCCCTCCCGCCCCGCCCCCATATTCTTCTAGTAACTGGATTTTTGCTTTAAAATCAAAGGAAGTTTGGAATGGAGATGACTTGGAGATCTCTTACAACCCTTGATCCCCAAATAAGTGTTTTACCTCGTTGTAGTCACTTGGATCCCCATTTGCTCTCTAGCATCTCAGAGCCGGCCAGATGGTGAAGACCATTAAAACACCATCAAAAATATACAATGGAGACAACTTTGTTACTTGCAGAGAAAGTACTATACATATGCTTATAAGTCATAGGCTATTTGGGATGGGGAGAGGTTACTCCTCAAGGCTGACTTAAGGAAAAGTTTATTCTCCCCAAATTACTTTCTAAGGAGGGAGAATCTGCTGAAGAATGGGGCTTTTGTTTTGCTTGCTTAGAGCCAGAGATAATACACCTGGACCATAGGTTGCCCCAGTGTACATGAGGGAGAATTTTTTTTCTCTTCCCCCACAAAATAATCTCACTTCTAAATAAATGTTAGACAATTTTTTAAAAATAATATTGAATGGAAGGGGTACCAAATGATGAGTTCACAACTTTATAAGGCACCCACACATATCAGTGCAACCATGACCCCACTGTTTAGGATTAGGGTCCTCTATTGCTTCCCCAAATGCCAAGGATTTGCTTTTAACAAATGCACACCTAGTTAGGACTTCATTTTCTGCAGCTAATCTTTTTCATGTCACCTACTCATTGCATTTAGCGCATCTGGGTTCCAGGTATGAGCTATCCCAGGTCTCTCCTCTTTCCCTGACTGGGTAAGTTCAATCAAACACACTGTCACTGGGCACCTAGGTGGCTCAGTCACTTAGTATCTGACTTGGACTCAGGTCATGATCTCAAGGTGCTGGGATAGAGCCCAGTGTTGGGCTCCAAGCTCAGCAGGGAGTCTGCTTGCCCCTCCCCCTGCTCATGCTCTCTCTGTCTCTCAAATAAATAAACAAAATCTTAAAACACACCCACACTTTTGCAGTGCAAATCGTGTTGGGAGGGAAGTGTGAAGATGTTGCAATTCCCAAGCACTTGGGAATATGACCCCTTAGGAGCTGGGGCCATTATTATATTCAGACAGTTTACAGGTGCCCATCAGAAGCTCTAGCTGACAAAAGAAAATCTCATGGGAAACTGGAGTGAGACGTTTGGTTGCTATCACATCAGGAATACTCCCTAAGTGAGAGCCCACCATAGAATCGCGATGTGTTTCAGAACTGGACTGGACTCTGAATGCAGTAAATGGGGCGGCTGGCGATAACCACGTGAGTTAGCATCTATCTTAGTCTCTTTAGTTTGTCTCTACATTGTCTGATACTTCTGTTGAGTAACTTCCTGGAATAAGTTTCTTTAGCCAAATGGAGAAGAAGAAAATTAACATTTCACAGTTCACAAATAACGGTGCATTTTTCCAGAAGCAGCAGCAGCAGCAACCAATGCTAAACATTCTCAGAATTGCCTGCTTTGGGAGGAAGTTAAACCACAGAAGAGAAAGTCATAAAACCAGAACCAATTTCCTATTTTGTATAAAGATAAACTCCTACTTCAAGCAAAGACAATATGTGATAATACGGACTTTTTTTTTTTTAATCCATGACTTAGAAGGTAACTTCATCCTATGAAAAGACTGCGCATAGAATACTCTCAAACGACAAGGTCTCCAAGATTTTGACTAAAATTTTCTAGACATTTTTGAAGAACAATGAGTATTTAAGGTGAAGTATTTTCACCCCTTTTTTCATATCTCTCCACTCACTCAACGGAATGTTCCAGTGATGGGAAACAGATGAAAATGTCTTCACATTTTACTTTTGCTACTCTGTGATCACAAGAACAGTCTAAAACACATCTTGAAATCTTGAGATCTTCTTCAAAGGCACTCTGACCAGCAATGGATGAGATCATTTGGGGCAGGAATAATCCCATAAAGACTGACCTTATCACATCACACAGGAGATAGCCCACTCCAGCCCTTGGAAGGCTGTCCCTGTTCTGTTTTCTTTCTTTCTCTCTCTCTTTCGCGCGCTCTCTCTCTCTCTCTCTCTCTCTCTCTCTCACACACACACACACACACACACACAATCACTCACTCACTCACTTACTCACATTCATACACATGACTGAATAGAAAAATCTCAGGTATGACCTACCTCTGGAGTGAGTTTCCCAACCCTTTGGGTCATTGGCTCGTTCATCACAACTTCCACTTTGCAAGCATCTTTTTCTTTGGGGATGGCAAACTTCAGGTCATCTCCCGACAGGAAGGCAGAGCTGCCCTTCATCACCCTGACCCCACGGTTAAGGCTGATGAAGGAGGGACTGGCCCAGTTTAGGAGAAGCAGCAGCAGCAACAACAGCAAGGCACTGTGCCCACTCCAATTCGGAGAGCTCATGCTGTCGGGGCCAACTCGGTTTGTCCACCAGTGAAATCCCTTCAACAAAGGAGGGTTTCTGTGCTTCCTCCAGGGATGTTAGCTCATAGTCCAAGGGGCAGGGCAAGGGGTCCTGACAATGTGCCCCAAGATCTTAACATGTCCCTTTCATTTCCAACTCAGACAAGGAGGCTTTTCAGGCAACCCCAGGGCTTTTAATAAAACTCGCTGATCACTCCTGACAACGCCGGCAAGATGAATGTGCCTCCCAAGTGCTTTTCTAATCCTGCAAATGAGAGGAGAGGAGGAAAGTGAGAGAGAGAGAGAGAGAGAGACCAAAAGGTTTGTATGGCTATTCAAAAGATCCCTGCAGGCAAAAGAATCTTTCAACCAGCCTATAATTTCAGCTAAATTAAAAACAAATAAACTAATTTGACCTCCAGGCCTGTCTGAAAGGCAATGAAGCCATTTCATTAGCCTGCTTGCGATTCCCGTTTCCGGGCTCAACATGCCCCCATTGGGATGTCACTTGTGTGGTCCCACAGGAGCCCACCAGCCTTGCTGACCAAGTGCCCAAGTGCAGCGTTTGGACAGCTGTGTTCATAGGGAGTTGGGTTCTTCTTCCGTTTCCTCATCTGTGAAATGGGGACTATAACCTAATTAGTATAAGACAGCTGACAGAACTATGTGTACACTGTTTCAAAAGCTGATTAATTCAAAATTATCACCCAACTAAGAAACGAGCTTCATAATTTGTTCTGTGAGCACAGCTCTGACTTTGCTGAGCAACTAAGACACCTGTGAAACACTTGAGTGGACATTGGAGAACAGATATTTTTCTAAGTGAACATTGGGAGTTCTCAGTTATATGTCAAAGGGACTAAGAATCAAGTCACATAGCTTCAGTAGACACAGCTAATGAGTCGAGGTATACGTACATATTTGCATTATCGATGACACTAATTACATTATGATGTACTGAATTTGAACAAATGGGGTCTTTGTTTCTACTTTAACCACTTAGAATTTCAAGATTATTGCTCTGGGTTCCATACTAACAGAAATGACTCTGCAAAGTAAAATGTATTGCAATAAATCCTTAAGTGCAGGGTATGGTTGGGTGGACAAATGGTGGTTTATTACGCTCATAGGAAGTCTTTACATTTTAATGATTTCAATAAATTTCTGTGCATTATCAATGGGTACTCAAATAAATGTTTGACCAAAGGGCGTACACAAAAATGCCTCCAGTATTCACATCTAATACATCAAGGAAAGACTCATTCTCTTGTCCTTGTTTGAAACCACTTACTTTTGAGGTAGTACATGCCATGTGTCACCTGATATCTGAGGGGGTATACACTTTACAGAGCAGCCTTTTTTTTTTTTTGGTGTCAATCTCAAACAGTTCCCACACTCCCACTGACAGTGTCATCCATGTTTTGGCTGAATTGAGTTGGTTTATTTGGGCAGAAAAGCAAACCTCGTTGTTGAACCTACACAACAAAGTCAAACCTGGTTTTTCCATTCACATTTGGCATCTAAGACCACTCAAAAAAGGCAGCACATTCAGAGAGAAAAGGGTGGCTAAATGTTTCCCAAAACAGAGAGATAAGGGGAAAAAACTTTGCTTTCTGAGATTTTTAAAGTACTAAGTCAACCTGTAAAGGCTGTAAGGGTGGCACATGCTCATGCACCCCTCTTATCTCACTATTACTTTCCTTCTCCTTTACTGCTTCTTCCTAGATCCGACTTTTTAATGTGGGGAACCTAGGGCACAGTCCTTGGACCTGTTTTTTGTCTACCCTCACTCCCTAGTGATCTCATTCCTTTGTTTTAAATACCATTTATATACTAATGAGTCCCAAATTTATATCTCAAACCTCCTTCCTTAACTCTGGATTCCATATGCCACTGTCTCTGCAACATCTCCCTGGGGGTATTTAACGGGCATCTCATTCTTTATGTTGCCAAATTTGTGCTCTTGGTCTTCCCTCCCTCTCTCTCCCCAATTTCAGTTAATGGCATCGAACTTTTCAGCTGTTCTCTCCTTTGTCTCAGTGTTTGGTCTACAGCTAAACAACAGCAACAAAATCCTGCTTGTTCATTGCAGGGGACACACCTTACAGTGACCTCCAATAATTCCAGCCTCCTGGCACCCAGAAATTCCCTCCCCTTGAGTGACAGCAGAACCTGTGAGGCTCCCAACCAACAGAATAAGAAACAGGTGATGGGATGTCATTCCCATGGTTACACTATGTAATGTAAGAATCTCAGCAGACTGGGGCTCTGGAGAGCGTTAATTTTGGGGGGGGATCCAATCTCTTTATTGTCCGGGTACCCTCCCTGGAACCCTCCCCACTCCAAACCTATAGAAAAACTCCAGGCCTGGGAGTGTTCTGGGAGGGGAGGTAGAGTGTAGGGAAACCTCTGTGCTCTGCCCTCTGGCCTGAGCAGTGCCAACAGGGAGGACGTGTGGGGACGGGAGGCTGATGACTCCACCTGCAGAGGATGTGGCACTGGCTGGGATGTGGGGGGTAGGAGGTGCCTGCTGCCAGCTCTCCTGCTGAACTTGAAGAGGCAAGCCTCCATAAGTTCCAGCGTCAAAAGAAAATGAATTCTGCCGACAGCCCAAATGAGCTTGGAAGAAGCTTCATCCTAAATCAAGCCTCTGGATAAGACTGGCATCCAGCTGATGCCTTGATTACAGGCTGAAGTAGGGAATCCAGGTAAGCTGTGCCCAGACTCCCGACCAACGTCAACTGTCAGGTAAGGAATTTGTGTTGCTTTAAGCCACTAAGTTTGCAGTAATTTGCTTACATGGCAGTATCAATTGAATGCACTCTTTTTCAAAACGTATCCAGACTCTAACCACTTCTCACTTCCATTATTGTTACCAAAGTGCAAGCCTCTGTCAACTCTCTGCTGGATGATTGCAAATAGCAACCTATTTGACCATCCTGCTTCTCCTTTTGCCTTCCTCCTAGGAACTCTTCAGCATGGCAGCCAAGGCTCCTATTAAATACTACTTAGGTCCCTTCCAACCCCAAACCTCCAATGGCTTCTCATCTTAGCGTAAAAGCCATAAGGCAACCGTGTATGTAATGTGTTTCTCCCTTACTTCTCTCACCTCCTCTTCTGGTTGTCTTCCTTTCACTTCCTCTGCTCTAGCCCTACTAGCATCTTTGCTTTTCCTCAAACATAGCAAAGATTAGCCTTCTGCTCTTGCAATCATCCCGAACACACACCCACTCTACCCCACCCCGCACTTACTCTGGCACGTTATTCCCTTGGATATCCTTCTTCTCACCTCACTGGCTGCCAGTTTCCTATCAAATGTCACATCTGCAATGTACCACACCTAACCGCCCCCTTATAATTCTGACACTCCCAGCTCCAGCATCTTTTTCTGGTTTTATTTCAACCTTAGTCCTTATAACTATCTAATAATACAGTTACCTGTTTATATTATTTGTTACTGTCCCCCTCATAAAGGTGAGAATTTTCATCTTTTTTATTCATGGATTTATCTTTATGATTCTCTCCATCTTGTCGCCCAGGACCACACCATGGGCTGGCAGAGCTGTGAGCTAGAAGGGCCCTGAGTCTCTGGAACATTTCAAAAGTAGAGTCATCATACCAGCCCATTCTTCCAGAATTTTACATGGCAGAGAATGTAAACGTCTTTCTTGTTTAACCCATTGTTATTTGGGGTTTATTTGGGTGCCCTGACTGAACTGTAACTATAGTTTCAATCATCACCTTATTCTTCAAGTTTTTCTATTAACTTAATTTAGTTTAATCACTAATCAACTAGTGTACCTTCTTACCTAATAGCATATGGGGCAATAGCTCATGCTCTAATTATATCATAATAAGTTCTCAATCAGCAGATAAGTACACAGACCAAGATCCTAATGTTTATCCACAAGGAAGAGACATGAGAGAAAGAGGAGGAAATCTATTTCTGTGGCTCCCTGAGCCCCACTGATGTGAAAAGAGTGGGCCCGAATTCTGAAAGTCCAGATCTGAATCTTGATTCTTATGAACATTGATTTCCTCTTTTAAAAACAGAGCTATCAAAAAAAAATAAAAATAAAAATAAATAAAAATAAAAAATAAAAACAGAGCTATCGGGGATCCCTGGGTGGCTCAACGGTTTCACGCCTGCCTTTGGCCCAGGGTGGGATCCTGGAGTCCCGGGATCGAGTCCCATGTCAGGCTCCCGGAATGGAGCCTGCTTCTCCCTCTGCCTCTCTCTCTCTCTCTCTCTCTCTCTCTATCATAAATAAATAAATAAATCTTAAAAAAAAAAAAAAAACCAGAGCTATCCATCCTCCCACTTCCAGTTTCTCTGTGAGACTAAATGAAATAATCCATGTAGAAATGTTCTATAATAAAGCCCCATACAAATGTAGCATTATTATTACAAAATATACAAAAGGAATAAGAATAAAGCTTGTCTTGAGAAAAATAAAGCAGCAGGACTTGGGTCTTGGTGACGTGGCAGAATCAGGTTCAGTATAAGTCAGAGTGTGTTCAATTTCTATTCTCATTTACTCTTTCTTCCTCATAATCTTAAGACAGGCCATAGTAGTAAAAACTGAATTTCAGTATTTCAGAAACAACTTGAAGCAATACAACTGGAAGGAAAAGAAGGGTTCAGGAGCAACAATTTCTAAACTCAAAACCAAACATCCTTTAGTCAGTGAGGCCTAGGTGAAGTCTGCAAATTAAGCTCAGTGAAGATTAAAAAGAGTAAGTTGTATTTGTGTTCTATTTACATTCAGATTTTGCTCTTGTATTTTTCTCTTGGTGTTGAGGAATACCAGGTATGTGGACATTCCATGGAAAATATTGCTCTGATTTTTCACTTGAAGAAGGCAGCAAAGGAAGGGAGAAAGAGAAGGATTTGGATGAACAAGTGGAGAAGAAAAGACTGAACAAAACAAACAAAAACCACAGAACAATAACCAAGGAAATCGAGGCTTTGAATCACATAAAATTTCATAGATTATGATGGGTCTTTTATCTATCCCCCTTAAATTAAATGGTAGTAACTGTCTTCTCTCTGATACAAAATTATGATGTCTAGAGGTAACCAACATTTACTTGACAATACCGTTATAGCTCATCTTGAGAAGTCTGTTGCCTGGTCCCCAGCATAGAGCCAAGTCAGATCCTCAGAATCCATCTGCTCACAGCTCACTCAGATTGCTCATGTGGGCATCCCCCAGGGTCAGCAGAATCAGCTAGAGCACTCAGATGTGGAAGCATAAAGGTGACTAAATTCTTCAAGGGAGCTTATAAATTGACTTTTAGCCACTGTAGATTTAATCTGACCTTGTAATAGAAACAAATCCTGTCTCTGCTTGCCTGTGGTTCAGCTACTTCTTGGCATTTCAAAATCCTCATGTCACAGCCACAGAGGCAGTTCTGTTCTTAACAGAACACGTTCTCGCCATTGCCTTTTTCCTTCTTGTGGAAATTCGGTATCTTAAGTAATATCTATACAAGGCAATAAAAATGAGTGAAAAGATGTTCTGAACAGTGGTAAACCACTCTGCTTTGAGTTTTTCCTCATAAATTTCAAAAATGTTTCTCTAATCAACTTTCTTTCTTGGTAAATTTCCTGAACAGAAGAAAGTAATTTAGAAACATTTCCTGGTGGAAAGGGGGTTAAGGAATATGAGCTAGTATTTACTTTATAATTACATATTTGGCTTAACCTTAGGAGCATGTATTCTTTATGTTAATAAAAACATGATCCTCCTGTCACTTATCTAGGATATTCTGTACACATCAATAAAAGAATGGACCCTAGCTATACTCCCAGGCTCTCTCTGCAATAGAAATTTTCAATGATCAATGATAATGATGTCCTGATAAGAATCATATTTACTACTATTCTTCTCTAAAATGCTGCAGTGGTAGCTATGCAATGCAAGAAATGTACCTTCCCCCTCTTGTGCCAGCACAATAATCTATCATAGCTCTTTGCTGGCTTGCTTTGCTGTGTGCAGGACTCACATATGTAGCCTGATACTCTTCTCCTGTGATCCAGATCATTGTTACCAATCAAGGGAAGATGATATAAACAATGGAACTTTTTATCTTCTCTGTTTTACAAGTACCCTCAAGTCTTTAAAAATGAAAATAAACCTGAAAGAACTGACCCTATGATATGTGCACCCATATGTTTACTGCAGCATTATTTACAGTAGCCAAAATATGGAAGCAATCCAAGGGTCCATTAATAGATGATGAATGGATAAAGATGTATATAACTACAATGGAGCATTACAAAAAATAAAAAATAAAATAAAATAAAAAAGAAAAAGAAAAAAAATTTTTAATTTTTTAAAAAATTTAAAAAAATAAAAAAAATGGAACATTACTAGCTATAAAAAGGAATGAGATCTTGCCATTTGCAACAACATGGATGGTGTTAGACAGTTATGGTAAGTGAAATAAGTCAAGGAAAGACAAATACAATTTGATTTCACTCCTATGTGGAATTTAAAAAACAAAACAAATGGACCAAATAAAAAAAGATAAACAAAAAAGTAGGCTCTTCAATACAAAGAACAAACTGGTGGTTGCCAGATGGAAGATCAGTGGAGGAATGGATAAAAGAGGTAAAGAGGATAAAGAGTACACTTATTGTGATGAGCACTGAGTAATGCATAGAAACGCTGAATCATTTTGTACAGATGACACTAATACAATGCGGATGTTAATTATACTTCAATTTAAATATAAATACACAAATCTGAAAATGGGGGGTGAAAATTAATAAAGTGGATTTAAATTAAAAATGACCAACTCAGGGATCCCTGGGTGGCGCAGTGGTTTGGCGCCTGCCTTTGGCCCAGGGCGCGATCCTGGAGACCCAGGATCGAATCCCACGTCGGGCTCCCGGTGCGTGGAGCCTGCTTCTCCCTCTGCCTATGTCTCTGCCTCTATCTCTCTCTCTCTGTATGTGACTATCATAAATAAATAAAATTTAAAAAAAAAAAAATGACCAACTCAGAATCAACCCATTCCCACCCACCCAAACATAGAGAGATTTTGCCTAGAACGACGAAGAAAGCCAGTGAGAGTTTTCTAACTTCTCCTTCACGTTAAAATCTTTATAATACCAGTCAAAATAAACTATCGTGGAATTTTTTGATGGATTTTTAAAATCATCATTATTTTCACTCAAACCAAGTTTCCAAGTAATTCCTATAAATCAAATGTAAAAATTTAAAGCATAAACTTGTAGTTAGAATTATCCATGGGACAACTGAATTGACTCCAAACCATATATGACATAAACTGATTCACTAAGGAGCAATTAGCTGACAATCAGGGCAACTGTATCTTCAAAAGGACTAGCTATCCACACTCAGACCAAGTGGTTCTCTTCTTTGTTCTAGTTGAGGAAATTAAGACTTAGACTTTACCAAAGACTTCAGATGCACTGCCCCCTCTGACCTTAGCACCTCTGAGAGAGGGACAGAGAAGTCTAGTTGCTCCTTGTTTTAGGCAAAAGGGAGTCAACATTCTAAGACCTCCCCGAGGTCATAGCCAGAAGCAGCAGAGCCTGGGGGAAGTGGGTCTTGGAGTCCCGGCAAAGGGCTTTTTTCTCCTGTACGCTGGCTGTCTCATTCTATTCTCTCCAACAGAGAACAGTTGAACCATATAGACTACAAAAAGAAGCACTGGAAGACACAGTCATAAAAATGGTTCTTCTCTTTGAGAAACTCATAACCTCTTATGGAGCTTCAACTGTTCAATGACACCCCCCCCTCCCCCACCGCCAAGAATGAAAATCTTCTGCAATCTTGCCCAACTCAGGATTTCCAGAGATTCCTCTCAAATAGGGAGAATATAATCATGCAGAAGAAATAGCTTGTGACTTCTAAGATTGTTTTTTCTTTAACAAATAATTTGTGTCTTCCTTTCTTCGTTTTTTGATTACCTGCTATAAACAGGCACTAGGCTCTATTTTTATGTGTATGTTTTCATTTATTTCTCACAACAAACCCTACAAAGCATTTTCTACTATTGTTCTGAAATGACAAAATAATCCTAATTAGAGTTAACATTTACTAACTGCTTACTGAGGGCCAGGCATCATTCAAAGTACTTCACATATATTATCTTTGTTTAATTTCTGCAACAGTTTTAGGAGGTAGATGGTGATTTTACAGGTTTGGAAAATGAGATGCAAAGACGGTAAGTAACTTGCCTGCAGTCATCAGGTCATCAGCTTGACTCCAGAGTCTGTGTCCTTGTTACTGCAACTTAGTTTTGTCTGACTCCAGGACCCAGGCACTTAACCACGCTACATTATACTGCTTCACATCACCACAAAAATCTTAGACTCCTTGCAATGGCTTCACTACCCAAACCCCCGGGGTCATTTTCTTGAAGCCTGTTAACCCTTAGAGATTTTCTTTAGGGTTCCCGACGGCAACTAATGACTGTTGCCTAGTTAAAGTTTCACTAAAGGCAATGCTCTCTCAAAGAAGTGGCTGTTACTTTAAGAGGAGATAATGCAGATGCCCCAACTAAGCAAATCTTGAATCTCATAGTGTTCCAACTCATCACACTAGCAGCACAATTTAAAGGCCTCAAAGCAAACAGGCCTCCTCAAAATTCCAGGCTATTAAATCAATAAAATATGTGTTGATTCTGTTTATAACACTGTGTTTCCTCCACTCTGCAATTTTTTTCTAAAATGCAATCTAAATCACAGAATGTATGGTTTGGGAGAAACTTTAGAAATCAAATAGCCCATATCCTTCATTTTTTTCATCAATTTATTTGCTTTTATGAAAATAAACCCCTTTATGTATATTGAAGAAATACATGTTCATTATGCATATAAAAGAAATACATGCTAAAGGATAAAAATAAAGAAACATAAAGAAAGGGGAAAAAATACACTTTCCTAAAACCCAAAGAAAACATCCTTATGTGTATGTACATACAATTTTTAAAGTTAATTAAAATCATACTATAAAAAGAGCGTGGACCATCCTTTCCTATTAACGTAACATTCTAGTTTAAGCATCCTCCATATTATTAAATATTCCTTGTGATCTTACTTTTCATTTGTGCATCCTATCCAAGACATGAATATACTATGATTTCTACCATCATTCTATTGTTATGTTGAAGCACTTACCATATCAGTGGATTGTGATGAAAACCCCTTAGCTATACATTAGTCGATTTTCCTATTTCTTTCCTTTTCATAGTTTTTTAGCTGTGGAACTACAGGATCAAAGGGTATCAATTTATTTTGAGGCTCCCTGATATGCATGCTTTCTAGAAAGATGGTGCTAATTGGACATCCTTATTAGTCTTGCTCACATTCCACATCATCCCTTTAATCTTTACTCACTTACCAAGTGAAATGTTGTATCCTGTCACTATTTTAACTTGCATTCCTTTGCTTACTTGAGATTTAGGTTTTTATTCTTTTTAATGTCCAACAATCATTTGTACTTTCTCTTCTAGAAGCCCCTTCATTTTACAGAAGAAAGTCCTGTGGCAGTTAAATGACTTTACCAATGCTGAAATACTTTTCTAGGCACAAGATGAAATACATTTCTAGGCAATCCTACCTAGCATACCACATCAGGAAACCGAAATTTAGATAATTTTCATATCCCTGTAAATGCTCTGCTTGACCAGACACACAGTCTATTCAATCTTCCAATCCCCAAACACCAAGCCAACTCTGAGACTTCTCACTCCAAACAAGGTTGACGGTGTGGCCCCACCCAGTCAGATATTCTCTAATTGTTTCTTCCTTGTTCTTTATTCTTTATCCTATAAAAACTTCTTGCCTTCTGCCCCCATTCTGCAGTTCTCTGAGCCCGTCCACTTCATAAAGTGTTAAATAAAGTTTGTTTGTGTCACCTAAATTGTCTCCTTTAATCTGTTTCTCAACATAAAGATTACACAGGTATCTGGAGACCAAGCCTGGTTTGGAAACTTAGTTCTCATAACATCCAGACCACAGCAATGTCCACTATCCATGCAGCTTGCTTAAATCACAGATGCTTGGTCCAGAAACATCCCTTTCAGTACTCTTTCTTCCCTGAATTCAGCAAGTCCTGACAGACTCCCAAAACTAAGGAGAGAAAGCCTGCCCTCAGGCTATTCTGTCAAGACCAAGGTTGCAAAGATGGATCTTTGACCACCACACAAATTCATTAGAAGGTTATCATTCTCAGGTTTTTCAATAGTTCAATGCCTATCCCACCAACAGAGGCCGCATTTTGCAAATTGTGTTTATTAAAATACACATTTGGGGGAAGTTAAAAGTTTTTCACACAAAAATAAATGTCTTCTATATCCAAATCTATCTGAAGCACAGAATGCTAAAGTTTTTTATTTAAGGTTCACAATGCGATATGAGCATATCAGAGGTTCTAAGAAGTCCTGAGGAAAGAAAAACTTTCAGCCTGAAGTTTGCAAATGAACAGAAAACCCTCCCCACCCCCATACAAAACCCAGGTTCTTTGAAACATTACTCAAGAAACACTAGGTTAAAGAGTTAAAAATGACTGAAATATAGAATGACAACATGGTATCTCAAAATTTCTGGTCACACCTGATAAAATCATACTTAATGAAATCTACATCAGAAATCCAAATTCCAGACCACTCTTTGGAAACCAGACATCTGGCCTTTCTCTACAAAGATCTTCCACTAAAACTCCCTTCAAAGGTAGAGAAAATGAATGGCAGGGAGGATAATGGTCTTGTGCCCTCGATTTACAGTTGTTTTTAATGACTATTGAAGTTTCTTTAACCATCAAAGGCATTTCCTTGAAGATTAGGAATGGCCATAATTTACATTCACTTTGCTTTTAGCCAGAGGGATGTATCAGACAAACTTTCACAACAGCTTGTTTTAATTGAATAACTTAAACAGAATGAAAACCATTCACATTCACTCTGGTTGACTATAACTGGTACTAAACCATGTGTACACCCCCAGACTTACACTTAGGACCTTCCCACCCAGAGTCACCTTATCAAAATTGGTTTTCCTCTTCTTGAGTGAATTTTGCATCTTTTTCTTTTTTTTTTTTTTTATGATAGTCACACACACAGAGAGAGAGAGAGAGAGAGAGAGAGAGAGGCAGAGACACAAGCAGAGGGAGAAGCAGGCTCCATGCACCGGGAGCCTGACGTGGGATTTGATCCCGGGTCTCCAGATCGCGCCCTGGGCCAAAGGCAGGCACTAAACTGCTGCACCACCCAGGGATCCCCAATTCCGCATCTTCTAACTCACTATCAAACACCAAGTTGTCCAGAAGTGAGATTCTGTTTCAATTCACAGGAAGTCATGTTCAGAAGTTCATCTTCTGGAAACAATCCCCTTTTTAGAATACCTGGTTCTCTGTTTGAATAGGACAAATTCACTTGTTCTTCTAAGTAAGGCATAAGCAGTTGTAGAATACCCACTTTGTGACGAGGGCTATAAGGGCTAGGATTACAAAGACAAAAAAAAATCTTGCTCTTAGAGAGTTTATAGTGTAATGGAGAAGGACAGACATACAAACTATGAATTAAAAAAGAGTGGGTAGTGTTCTAATGGTGGAATGCATTGTGTGCTACAGGAGTAAATAGGAGGGTGACATTTGACTCAGACTGGGCAGAGGGGAGGTCTCCTACAAGGGGAGAGAGCTGGATTAGAACAAACAGGATTTATTTAGAAAGGCAAAGGGGGCATGGTTGAAGATGAAGAGAAAGAATCAGAGAACCAATAAGCAGATGTTATGTCAGAAACATGTTTTTTGTGTAAATGAGTGGAGAGGTAGCTGACTTGTATCAGTTCACTAAGGTATAGCCCCTACCTTTGAGAAATTGAGGTCTGCAAGAGATTCCTAATCAAATACTTTACAATACAAAATGATATTGCTACAATGGCATATGAGCAAAATGCTCTAATGAGTTCATCAAACTCAGTAGTTTACACTTAAAGAACTTCTACTTTTCAAGATGAACTACTTTATGGTGAATAGGACTGCTCAACATTCAGAAAACTACCCAGTGTGATGTCTGGATGGTACAGTTCGGTTAAGGGTCTGACTCTTGATTTCAGCTCAGGTCATGATCTCAGGGTTGTGGGATCAAGCCCTGAGTTGGGCTCCACACTCAGAGTAGAGTCTGGTTGAGATTCTCTCTCCCTTTCCCTCTGCCCCTTCCCCGTTGCTCTCTCTTGCCATCTCTCAAATAAATAAATCTTAAACAAAACAAAACAAAACAAAACCTACCAAGCATAGCTCCTTGAGCTATGCTACAATAACGCAGACCATCTTACTTGCATGCCATAGCTAATGATAAAATCCAAAATCACAGATGTCTGGTGCAGAAAAGAGGCCAACCATCACAAATAGTCCTGTTAAAAAATCTGCTGAAATGGAAATGCGTTTTTTTTTTAAAGGCAATATTTTTAAGGAAATAAGTATGAATTTGGAAAATATTTTATGAACAAAGATACTCATTATCCCAAACTGGAAAACCCAAATGTCTGACAATAAGGAAATGACCAGGTAAACCCATAGTACACCTGAAGTTTTGTAAAAATAATATTTATTTTCTCAATTTTTAAAATAGTACAAGTTCATTGTAGAAAATCTGAGAAATAGGGCAGCCCTGGTGGCTCAGCAGTTTAGCGCCACCTACAGCCCAGGGCCTGATCCTGGAGACCCGGGATCGAATCCCATGTCAGGTTCCCTGCATGGAGCCTGCTCCTCCCTCTGCCTGTGTCTCTGCCTCTCTCTCTCTCCTCTCTGTGTATTCTCATGAATAAATAAATAAAATCTTAAAAAAAAAAAAAGAAAATCTGAGAAATAAACAGTTAGAAAGAAGAAAATAAAAACTATGCAAAATTCTAACATGCAGAGACAATACTGTTAATATTCAGTCTTCTTTCTTCTAGGGATAGTTATAGAGTCTGTTTTTAATTTAAATTCAATTAATTAACATATAGTGTATTATTAGTTTCGGGGTAGAGTTCAGTGTTTCATCAGTTGTATATAACACCAGTGCTCATTACATCATGTGCCCTCCTTAATGTCTATCACTTAGGTAAACCTTCCCCCTACCCACCTCACCTCCAGCAAGCCTCAGTTTGTCTCCTATGATTAAAGTCTCTTATGGTTTGTCTCCCTCTCTGATTTTGCCTTTAGTTTTCCCTCCCTTCCTCTGTGCTGCTCTGTTTTGTTTCTTAAATTCCACATAAGAGTGAAATTATATAATTGTCTTTCTCTGATTGACTTATTTCACCTAGCATAATGCCTTCTAGTTTCATCCACGTCATTGCAAATGGCAAGATTTCTTTTTTGATGGCTGAGTAGTATTCCACTGTGTGTGTGTGTGTGTGTGTGTGTGTGTGTGTGTGTGCCAGCCACATCTTCTTTATCCATTCATCTGTCAATGGACATTTGGGCTCTTTCCATAGTTTGACTATTGTGGATATTGCTTCTATAAACATTGGGGTGCAGGTGCCCCTTCGGATCACTACATCTGATCTTTGGGGTAAATATCTAGTAGTCTAATTGCTGGGTCATAAGGTAGCTCTATTTTAACTTTTTGGGGAACCTCCATACTTTTTTCCAGAGTGGCTGCACCAGCTTGCATTCCCACCAGCAGTGTACAAGGGTTCCCCTTTCTCTGCATCCTTGTCAACATTTGTTGTTTCCTGACTTGTTAATTTTAGCCATTCTCACTGATGTGAAATGGTATCTTATTGTGGTTTTGAGTTGTATTAGAAATGCTTTTGATGACTTAAGAAACCAGGTGATAAATGATAAAAAAAAAATGTAATGTTGCTTGAGATTAAGTCACTGTACATAAAAAATCACAGAATTCTAGGGTTGAAAGGAACTTCTCCAAATTTTACTTAAACCAGCATTATCATCATCAGGTGTTATGCATTTACTTTGCATCTGACCCTGTTTCACAACCACCTTTGGAGTGGATTCTATTCTAAGGATTCTGATTCTAAGGTAAATAATTTGTCCAAGGCAAATACTAATAAATGATTGAGCTGGCATTCCAATCCCAGCGGACAGGCTCCAAAGCCCATGTTCCTGAACCCCATGCTCTACACTCCAGCACACACACAGAGGTCAAGGTGAGGAAGTAGTGGCCTTAAGGGGCTGAGTGATTTGCCAAAGGTTAAAGAATTGCTTGGCCTGCTGCTTTATTCACTTATACAAGCAGATTATGGAAAGCACATCATAATATCAAGTACTGTAGTAAAGTTAAAAAAAAAAACAAAACCTACAAGTGGTATACATGGATCCTGGCAGTAAGGAGACCCAGACAATCGTTTGAGAGTACTTTTCCTGGGAGCAGGCCTTCCAGAACATGGGCAAAGCCTTCAATCCCAGCAAGATCTGCCAAGTGAACATCTCTCGCCATCATCTAGCTGCCTGTACCTGCCCTTTAAGGAGATGGGTGTCACTACAAGAAAATGAACCCTTAAAAAATGGCAATTCTTAAAACCAACGAACAATTAAACTTATGAGAACTCTAATGAGAGGCTTTCCTTTCTTCTCTGCTGAGGATCTTAGAACAATTCTGATGTTCAGCTGTGACCTACACATCACTTTATTTAACAAATATTTGTTTGTTTCACAAATATTTGCTTTTTATAAATAACTTTGAAAAGATGTACAAGACAAGGAGGAGGAGGAAGCAAGGGGAGTTTAATGCTCTGCTCTAGGATCACAGTTCAAGAGAAAAGAAATGCAACAGTAATAGGCACAGAGGCCAGACTATAAATCAGATCCACCAGCTCTCTCCCCGTTCCACTATTTCCTTGAACAAGGTCACTATTCTTCCTTGGCCTCTGCTCCTCTCCTATACGATAATTGATACCTTGCAGGGCCATTAAAGTAGTTAAATGTGATAATGTATGTAAATGTATTACTTACCGCTCAACCAAAGTCCCCAGCGTGCATGCACATGTGCACCCACACACAGAGCAGGCTGTCGCAAGGAAACTCAGTCCTTTTTGCCCCAGGCCAATCAGTTTTTTTTTTTTTCTAAAACTTGTTGGAAAAGTTACCACTGTAATGGATACATGTCATTAAACAGTCATCAAAACTCATAGAATATACAATATCACATATGAACCTGGATGAAACTATGAGCTTTAGATAATCATAACTCACTCATCAATTGGCTTATCAATGGTAGTACACCATACTGATACAAGATGTTAGTAACTGGGGAAACTGGGGAGATGGGGTGTATGTGAGAACTCTGTTCAATTCTTCTGTAAACCAAAATCTGCTCAGAAACTAAGTTTTATGAATTAAAAAAAATTATTATTTGAGCCATCCTTGAGCTGTTCCATGATTTATGTTGAACTGACTCTCCAGTCACACCCAACAGAGCTAGAAATTTTTCATAAGGGCAGTATAGTGCTATTAGCAACACAAAAGGAGCAAGCCAAACCACAGTGACTTCTTGCTCCTTGCACTTCCTGATGTTCAGAATTGAGGGTGATTTTATCCACATTGTATAGCTCTGTTCTTCCTCAGGATCTCCAACTACTCAAGTGCCAGCAAGGCTTGCGGGCCACAGGACACTCCCACACTGAGGTCCCATATGTTAACCGAGTTCCAGTATTAGTTCTCCAGCACACGCATGAGTCCCTGATGCCTCTGTGGTCCGCTGAACTTAACTGCATTAAGATGAGTGGAAACTTAATCTGCTTACTTTGGTAGAATTTGGGGTGGGCTGTGGTGAGTGGGCGGGTGGGAGAGTGCTCTTAGGCAATGAGATTAAAAATGCTTCAGTACTACTTTAAAAACAAAATCTCCATAAACATTACAGGCTGCAAATAAAAAGTATCTGAATGTCTGATTTGATGACTTATTGTTGAGTACATGTGTGTGCAAGAATATAGCAATGTATAAGAATGGCATCACATAACAATTATAGACACCACCAAGTCAGAGAAATGTTTTAATAAAGAGATAGGTGCAACTGGGTGGCTCAGTCAATTAAGTGTCTGACTCTTGGTTTTGGCTCATTTCATGATCTCAGGATCCAGAGATCAAGCCTGTTGTCTGCCCTCAGCACATCAGCACAGAGTCTGCTTCTCTCCCTCTCTCTCTCCCTCTGCCCCTCCTCCTGCTCTCTCATAAATACACGAATTAATTAATTAATTAATTAATTCTTTAAAAAGAAAGACAAATAGGGCACACACAAGTGGTCTTGGTTTAAACACTGTTTTAGAGTCCCCAAGATACAAATAGACTTTTTTTTTTAAGTGGGCTTGCAAATCATTTGTCTAGAAGTGAGAACATATTTACCATGGGCATAGCATCCAGACTAGCTGACAAATTCAGTACACACTGTGATGTCACTGCACAGTACGTAAACTCATCATGGTGAAAGATATTTCTGGGGAAACCACACTAACATACCTGTTCTCTAAAGTATTGGCCAAAGGAGCTGAGACTCCTTTAAGGGGTGTTTTCAGTTTAGTACAACAAAATTACGGGGCACTATTTGTGTTGTAACCATGCTCCGAGGGTGCTAGGGTGCTGTTTTCACAGGCCAAAAAGTAAAAGGCGCCCCCAGAGTTATGCAGGGTGGGGGTTGACCCCATGTCTCCTGAGGCCTGAGGAAAGGTAGTGGCTACGAAAGAGACTTCACTCTCATGGCTTTGGCCCTATTTCATTGTTGGAAGGAAGTAAATAGGCTTTGTGAGGGCTGATGATGGTCTTCATCGTTGACAATATTCCAGAAATACACCAAGGTGAAAGGGTTGCCTTAATGTCACTCCTAACCAGCAGGGTCCCATCTCTGGCTTCTTATCAAGATCACTCACATATCATCTCAAATTTCAGATTTGATTTGTCTGGGTGCGGTCCAGCCATCTGAAATCAAAAGTTCTCTGCAATAAACTACAGCACTTTATTTTCTTCTCCTCCGAGTAGAAGAGGCAAAAGGGACTTTAGGGCCCAAACACTGAAGGCAGGTTTTTTGGCATGTCTGAAAATTATCAGGGTGTGAGGAAGTGGTGGGTGTAGGGCTGGGGTGCCACCTAGACCAGTACCGGGAAGAGGCTGAAAGCCAGAACCAGCTTGAAGGTGATTGGGGAGCAAAGAGGAAGAGGAGAGGGAGACAGGATGACCCCAGACAGAGAGGAAATGAAGGAAACTCCCTGACAGCCTAGCTGGGAGGCCATTCCTAGGAAGCTAGTCACATGTGTGACAAGTACAGACATGAGGCAGTGGCTTCCCAAATTAGCAAACTCGTTAGAAAGGAAACAGTCTAAAATAAAAGAAATTAACATAAAGTTTAGCCAGTAAAATTTTATGCTAGCACTAGTTTCCATTGCATTCCAACTTTTCCCTCGCTGTGACTCTTTAAAGACACAGTTAAATACATGTATTGCAACCACAAATTTTATTGCCCACAAGGCTAATATTTTTCCATGCTTTTTTTTTTATAGTATGATATATCATACTGTGATGGAAATAATCATTTGGGTTTAGGCAGGAAGTAATAGGTCTCCCTAAAATCATTACTTACAAAGTCATTATTGATCAGATTAGAAAGGGATTTGAGGCTGTCAGCTTAATCATCTGCTGCAAAGCACAAACATTCAGACCTTCTGGTCTGTAAATTAAAAATCTCTCACGTGACCCCAAAGTCTAATTCCCTTTTGTGTTCCTAATGTATCAGTTTCTTCTTGTCAGTTCCTCAATGGAACAGTGGCCATTATTTCATGCCTCTTATAACATTTGTTATCACAATCGTAACTTTCAATCTTGTCCACTGGAGCCCATCTCACTACCTCCAGTCTTCTGCTTGGATATACAATTTGTCTTTTTCTACTCAATTAAAAAAAAAACCCACAAGGATCAATTTTTTGAAGGAAATAACTGTTTTTTTTCTTCTTATATAAAGAGAAAGTCAGGTAGTAATGCATGACATTTATGTCATGTTCTTCACACATCTCTTTGTAGGCAGACCTCAATTAAGCCTTTGAACTAAGGGTTAATTACTTTGACTAAGCCATTCACTTTTTGAATCCTTTGAAGGTGCAAAAGAACCTCAACCTTAAAATAAATATGTTACTTATACCTTCTCAGACTTGTTTTCATTATCTGTACAGTCAGGATCCATAACACTGATTTCACAAGGTTACTGTAGAGATTGTGTTTGTTGTCATTGTTGTTAATTAACAAATTCAGCTGCCCTCACATTATGGGCACATGTGCTCCTTGCCATGTCATTGTCTTAAAGTCTTTAGTCTTAATCTTAAAAGTCTGAAAAGTCTAGGTCTTAGACCTTAAAGTTCTGGTGTCGGATCTCTCTGGCCACAGAACTAACTATTCAGACGTGACGCGTGCAAGCCCCAGGCTGTTCTTGACAGCAAGCCTGCTGTGCAACACCAATATGATCTCGGAAAATATCTCTATTAGCTTAAGAGGTTGTCATCATTTGCCGTATTTTTTTAGAGAGGGGAGAGAATGAGGGGCAGAGAGAGAGAGAAAGAGATGATCTTAAGACAGGCTCCACGCTCAGCATGGAGCCCAATGCAAGGCTCGATCTCACAACCCTGTGATTATGACCTGGGTCGAAATCAAGAGCTGGATGCTTAACTAACTGAGCCAGAAGAGGCACCCCATCATTTGCCATTCTTAATGCAAACACTTCAGTGGGGGAAACAATGGATGAGGACCTGAGCCTTCCTACCAATGCATCTCATAGCCTGTGACGTCCATGAACTACAAGAATCCTAGCACCAAAGCAACTGACAAAGTTACAGACAAGGAAATGTCTCTGTATCAGGGAGTAAATAAAGGCCAGGAGTTTCCAATACAGCAATCCAGCAACAATCAATGTAGGAGGCCTCATAGCATCTACAATGCAAAACAGTACACAGAGCACATTGCTCCCTCCTAGCCTGAAGAGTTGAACTGGCATTGTGCAGGTTTTGTAGTCAAATGAGAAAAATAAAATGGGTTTCATCAAGAATTTTTAAAAGTGCAAAGTTAGTCCTGCCTGAGTAAGTTTCCTTGTCACCTTATCCTGAAGCCAAGCTCTAAATCCAGAGTGTATTACAAATCTTTTTTTAAGATTTTATTTATTTTTTGAGAGAGAGCAAGCAAGAGAGTGCACAAGCAGGGGGAGCAGAAGAGGGAGAGGGAGAAGCAGGCTCCCCCCTGAGTAGACAGCCCAATGTGGAGCTTGATTCCAAGACCCTGGAATCATGACCAGAGCTGAAGGCAGATGCTTAACCAACTGAGCCACTCAAATGGATTTCTAAATGTGAATTTATAAGTCCATGGGTTTTATTTTATTTCCTTCTGAGTAGTAATGTCCTCAGAATTTGGAAGATCAGCTAACTAATACCAGGTAGAGGCCTTGACATGGTAGCATGGTATTATTTATGGGCTGAATTTTGTTCTCCCCAAATACATATATTGAAGTCCTAACCCCTAGTACCTAGAATGTGACTATATTTAGAGACAGTCTTTAAAGAGGTAATTAAGCTAAAATGAGGCCATTAGGGTGGCTCTTAATCCAATATAATTAGTGTCCTTATAAAAAGAAAAAATTAAGACACAGATGGGGACAGAAGGAAGACCATGTGAAGACACTGGGAGAAGAAATCAATTCTACAAGCCAAGGAGAGATGTCTCAGGAGGATCAACCCTATTGACACCTGGTTCTTAAATTTCTAGCTTCTAGAATTGTGAGAAAATAAATTTCTGTTGTTTAAGCTACCAAGTCTGTAGTCCAGTGTTATGGCAGCCCTAGGAAATTCATACATATGGTAAACAAGATATGAAGAGGATACAAAAACCAGGGTGAAAGTCTTTGGGTAGCTACTTCATATAGTCCAATAGCCACTCAACTGCTGTTCCTTTTGCACTGAAAAGTCACCTCCAGTGACCTCTTAATCACCAATCAGTAACTCCAGCAGTGGTTATTTTTAATTGTTCCAAGAATGCAAAGGGCTTAAGGCATCAACTATTCTCCAATATTCGAGCAAAATTATTCTTTTTTTAAGATTTTATTTATTTATTCATGATAGACATAGAGAGAGAGAGAGAGAGAGAGAGAGAGAGAGGCAGAGACACAGGCAGAGGGAGAAGCAGGCTCCGCGCAGGGAGCCCGACACGGGACTCAATCCCGGGACTCCAGGATTGCGCCCTGGGCCAAAGGCAGGCGCTAAATCACTGAGCCACCCAGGGATCCCCGAGCAAAATTATTCTTATAAAATGCTGTAATGTTTCCTGCAGATCTACTATGTGAAAGCCAATGGGCCTGAGCAGAGGCCACAGTGAAGAAAGAGATCAAAGTTAACAAGCTGTGACAGGTGGGTAGCAGGAGTCTGATTTTCTTAAGAGGAGGCAAATATTGAAAGAAAAGGAGAAGAAAGAAAGAAGAGTAACAGGAGAGGAAAGGAAGAGAAAAGGCCCTTGTGTCTGGAATTTACAATGAACTGCTGGTGCACCACGTCACCCCAACCATAACCATGTCCTACACTCAATGACTTTACATTAAAAAGGTTATATTGTATTTTAGAAATGAGCCAGAAATGTATTCTATACTTGGTAGAAATCAATTCTTCAGGTGTGTCCCCATCCTTGTTTGTTTTTATTGTTGTTATCCCTTTGATAAATGGGCTTTAATCGGCAGCCAGTGGCCCTCCCCATAGGAGAAGGCAAGCCTGAAACAGAAGAGCGGCCACACCAGTGAGTCTTGAGGACATGGTGACCTTAGATTTGGATGCTGGTCCTGCTGCCTACCGGTGACATCATGTTGGCCAAATTAAGTTCTCTTAGTCTCAGTTGTCTTATCAGTAAAAAAAAAAAAAGGACTGAAACACCAACCTATGGTTGTGTTGTGAGAATCAAATGCAGAAATACGTGTGTAGACATTAGAACCCAATGGGTGTTCAATAAATGTTAGTGTTCTGATCACTGCTACTACCATCACTACCACTACCACTACTATTACTCTTACTACTCATCAAACATCTTCTTTTCTCCTTTCCCACCATAGGCCTCATCTTGACCAACTAGCCTACATCCCAGTCTCTACTCACCCCTCACCACTTTGCATTCCCTAAGAAGACCACTTGATTTTGATATCCACAAGTCTACTGAAATAGCTATCTCAAAGGCTGCCAGTGACCTGCTAATTGATATATCAATTTGAAATTTTCTCCAACAATCCTCTCTGATCTTGAGCACCTAACAGTGCCCTCTACCCACTTTCTGGGTAATTGCTTCTTTCCTGGGTTCTATACCTCAATATACTCTCGGTTCTCTCTCTACCTAACCACTGCCTTTTTCTCTTTTATTTGCTCTCCATTCTATTTCTTCCCTCTTTGTTTTTATCTCCTCTGGGTCACACTGCACTGCTAAAAATGTAGCATTTCTTAAAACTTCGAGCTCCACTGGCTTCTCACCTCCACTCTCACAGCCTTTGGCTAACACCTATAGACTTATGCATTCCCAAACCACAGTCCTACCTTCTCCCATAGCCTCCAGTTACACATTCACAATGACCTGCTGGACCCTTCCCATCCCTATGTCCCTGTTCATGTCTGCTCCTTGCCTGGAATGTCTTTGCTTCCATCCTTATTAAAATCTTTATGTATTGGGGCACCTGGGTGGCTCAGTGGTTGAGCATCTGCCTTTGGCTCAGGTCGTGATCCTGAGGTCCTGGGATCAAGTTCCACATTAGGCTCCCCACAGGATCCTGTTTCTCTCTCTGCCTATGTCTCTGCCCCTCTCTCTGTGTGTCTCATGAATAAATAAATAAAATCTTAAAAATAAATAAATAAAAAATAATAAAATAAAATAAAATCCTTATGTATTAAGGCCTCATGAAATACTTCCTTCAAGATGTCCTAAGACATGATCATTCCATTTGGAAATATTTCTTTCCTGCTTTGCAGAAGAATCGAATTTTATTTAAATCCATCACAGGGCATTTATCACATCCTACCTGATGGAGTAGCTATTCATCTAAGTGTTTTGAAGGCAGGAGAACAAAGCATCTATTGCATGTGATATATGCTCAACACGTCTCAGTAAATGAAAGCAGCAAATACAGTTGAACTATGCCTTCACACACTGACATCTTTGAACTCTTCTCATTTAAACTTGAATATTTCTGTGAGTCTGGGTTTTAGAGATGTGTCTAGTTTTCCCTCTAAAAAGAAAAAAGGAAAAAAGAGGTTAGAGACACCCTTTCTCTTAAAAGAAACATCTTGAGTGGTGCCCATAGCTCCATTTTTGGCCTCCTCTGGCTAAATCATTTTCCAAATTCCTAAACCAATATGCAGAAGACAAGCTTATCCAATTAACAAACAGCACAAATTCAAAAGTGTAACTGTTATCACTGGGAACACAATCAAGACCGATTGTTGTTGGTCTCAACAATCGGAGGCTGGAATAATGGACTGAAGCCAGTAAGTTCACGTTTGGGAATATAAGACTACATTCCCAAAAAATCAACTGCATGTGAATGGGAAAGAGTAGACCTACTTTGGCAGTAATTTATGAAAAAAAGAGTCTGTCTTCGAACTATTTGAAAAAGGAGTAACTTTACTCTCTGGGTCCAGGGTGCAGAACCTTGGATAGGTGGAATTGTACCCTACTTTTTTTTTTTTTAAGATTTATTTACTTACCTGAGAAAGAAAACGAGAGCATGAATGAGAGGGGCAGGGGAAGAGGGAGAGAATCTCAAGCCAACTCTGCGTTGACTGTGGAGCCCCACACAAGGCTCGATCTCATGACCCTGAGATCACATGAGCTGAAACCAAGAGTCAGACCCTCAACCAACCACACCACCCAGGTGCCCTGCACTCTACTTTTAGGAGGAATTTTCCTTTAGAGTTGTCCAATAATGGCACGGGCTGAGACATAGACAGAGGAAGGGAGAGAGTGTGAATTAGGTGCTTTCTGAGGTCTCCTTTAACTGTGACACTACATTTCCCTGCGTGATTGTCCTCTGCCCATCTCTCCAGTCTCTTCTCACAGGATTCTCCTCCTTGCCCCTGACAAGCTAGTCACACAGCTCTTCCTTCTTAAACTCACTACCCTGCCCACTCTGAGCCTTTATATGTTTTACACATACACGGCTATTCCATCTGCCATGAATGCCCTTCCCCTATTTCTACCAAACTCTTGTTCCCCTGGCCAAATTCTATGCATCCTTCAGGTCTTAACCTCCCAGACCGGTGTTATCTGCTTGCATAGAATCCTGCGATACCCTTACCACAAGTGGCATTTTAATTGTTTATTTGTAGTCATTTTATTAAAAGTCTGCCTTTTACTGTAGTCTGTAAGCTTCTTGAAGATAATAACTACGATTGTTCTGCTCACTCAAGTCTCTCCTGCCCTGGTCATCAGCTCTGGCACAGAGGAGCTTAGTAAATATTAGTTGAGTGACTTACTTATCACAGTGCAAACACTGGACCTATAAGAAAAAAACTAGTGGGAGACAGAAAAAGACCAGGGGGCAAGGCAGGGGGAGCGCTGCATGTTTGAATGCCTGTCGTTTTGTCTGGTGATAGTTCACAGGCTGCCCATGGGGAGAGCCCAGAGTTTCAAATTCTCAAACAAACATTTCCCCCAGAAGTTGGGCCCCTGGCTACAAAGGAGCAAAATCCTCCCAGCCAAAAAAAAAAAATAAAATGATTTCTTTCCTGATGTATTTATCTGAAATAGCTATAAAAGTCTTCCATTCTGGAGGGTCAGGAAGAAATGAGGACAGAATGGTTTTAACATTGGCCCTTGCTCTCTGTACTAATTGCTTTGAGAGTCGAAAGCTGGTTGAGTCTGTTCCATCTGGGAGAAGGAATCAGTGGGACCAAGGCCAGAGAAGTGGTGGGCTGACATCTAGTCTGTTTCGTCAATGAAATCTGGAAGAAAGCTTAATTTCCCATTTCTCTTCTCTTTTCACCTATAAATTGAGGGGCTTGCCACATGTGTGATCCTTGCCAGCCTTCACACCTGTGTTAGCGCTCTTCCAGAGAAGAAATACTCATTGAGCACTTGTCATATATCATGGACCATGCTAGGTGCTTTCCAAACATCCTTTAGCTCTCATGAGCATCTGCTAAGTGTCCATATCTTCACTTTACTCAGAGGAAACTGAGTAAGTAACTCAGCCAACATTACAGAACCAAAGAATATTGCAGCCCAGGACTGGAACCCAGCTGAAATTTATTCAAAGAGTCTTCTTCTTTTTCTTTTTTTTCTATTACACCACTCCAATTTAATATTTGAGCTCTCTATTTAATACTACTTTTTGGGTTTCAAAATAATCACTAAGGCTTATTGAATGAAATAGAATTATCCCACCACGTTACAACAAAAAGGAAGATTTACAGAAAACAGAATCCAAGTGTTGCTGTTGTGTGCTGCCGTGTTGCCTTTCCAAGGAGGAGAATCATTTTAACGGGAAAAACAAATCTGGGCTACGAAAGAGATTTGATAGGAAATACCCAACAACGTTTAAACATTTGGATGAATTCACTTCTAGGAATTTCAATCCTTTCTGAAATTCTCCCAACTTCACAATGGTTTGGGCTTAGCATTTACAAAATGAAGATTTTTTAAACCAACAGGAAATGCAGACCCTGGAATGAAAATCCCATGGCATGGAGTACAACTTCATGAGATCAAGTCCTGGCTCATTTATTGTATGAAGAATTTAGGGAGCATTTGTAAGTCCTGAGCAGCTGATAACACTTGGCAGAATGCAGAGATAGGATCCCAGGGATGTGGAACACCGATGGAAGGATGCGGAGCTCAGTGGGTCCTCCAGTGTTCTCTGCACGGAGATAGCTCTAAAGAAGCCAGATATGAAAGTTTCCAGGATAAAACTGAGAGTGAAGAGTGACATACAATCTTAGAAGCCTCTGCATGATGCATAAAAGGATTATTTTTGACATCATATCAGCAACCCATAAATAGGGAGGGATAAGAGTGAAACCAGAGACTCTTTTGGCACCTCCTGTAAACCTACCAACAAGAGGCCAAGAACTTTTTGTCAAAAATATCCAACTTTGCAATATCCCTGTACTCTGTCATCTAGTGAGTAGCTTCCCACCCAAACATAATATCTTCAGACAGCTGGAAGCTACATTTGTCAGAAGAGTGCACAAATCACAGCTATATTTCCTTATCTGGATGGCCAAGCTTTAGAACCCTTTGAAATGTTGCAGTCATGGCAGTGAGAGAAACTATAGTACAGACAAAATGCGGATTTCATTAGGGAGTTGGTTTTTTTTTCCTCCCAGACCCTCAAAGGTCTCCGTTTGAGTCTCTCACCTGGTAGCACAAAAGCTATTAAATCACTTGAATGAAAGGGTCAGGTTGCAAGCTGTGCAAGTATGGAAGCTGTCAAGCCCTGTTCAGACCACCCAGCTCTCCAAAGCGCTAGCGACACCAGATTCAGACAAGATAAGAGGCTGCTGTCCTATGTAACCTGGCCCACAGAGACAGCCTTTCTGGAGAGTTACAGGACCCCATTGTGAGGAATGACTGTGTGCTCTGCAAAGGTAGGATTTGCCTAACTCACTCTAGCGGTGGTCTCAGTTTCTTATGAGAGAAAGAAAAGTTAAAAGATATTTTTGAAAAATTTTCAGAAGAGCAATAAGCCAAGTCTTTGGGCCTGTTTTCAAAGCAAATGCTAAAAAGCTCCCATTCCCCCTTATCTGTGTTTAGAAGACTAAACCAGCCGTGTCCACCAATGTTAGAATTTCAGAGCTGGAAAGATGCTCAAATTCATTTAACTCAACGGAGTTTCTTGACAGAGGAAGTGAAGTTTAGAGAGATTAGCTGGCTCATCCAAGACTGGTCAGCAACAGCTAAGACTTGAAACACCCTGAGGACAAGGGCTCTGTGCGCATACACACAGATCTCTCTGCAGTCCTCCAAAAGTAGCACGGAGCCTGGCACATAGTGGGCACTTGCAAACATTTGGGGTGAGGAGAGGGGGAAAAAAGGAAGGGACACTGATGGCCACATCCTATTTTCTTTTCCCTACAAATATACAATGGCATATAATGTCATTGGAGATGAGGAGGGAGGCTGAGTTCTTACTTTTGTATGTTGTCAAACGAGGACCTCAGCATAATGGAGGAATCACTTCCTGTTTCTCCCAATCCCGTGGGTTGGTCTAATTGAAACTCAGTTTCTTGGAATTAGGCTCCTCCTGAACAGTCCCAAGAAATAATTCAGCTCAGCTCAGCGCCCTTCAGTCTAGCCCATCCCCAGAAGCTGAGTATCCCTGGGAGGCTGATAAAGAGAACAGCCCTGGGTTGAAAGTTTCTAAGACAAACACTGCTTGGCCATATGGGGTCAGGTCATCCCAACACACGGGGGAGGGGAAGACATGGCATGCAAGCAGCTTTGCCCAACTCCTCCTCACTCACGGGAATGGAAAGGCAAAGATGGAAAGAAGAGCAAGGTAACAAAGATGAGGTTGGTGGGAAAGCTGCTTAAAAGCCCTGGTGTATCAGCCAAGCATGCAAAGCCATGTTCCATATACCTTATGTTCAACATCAGCTGAAATTCAAGTTTATTATGATAATAACCAAGTATGTGACAAGAATTTAATTGCCAAGGACGACGCAGAGCAGTGCTTTTCCAAATGTAGATCTCATCTGCTTTGGAATCACCTGGGTATACTCTCGGCCCCTCCCCAGGCCTAAAATCCTTTGGGGGGTGTGGCCTGGGCACCTGCCTTTCAGCAAGCACCCAAGAGGTTCCTAAGCACACTAAGTGTTGAGAATCCCTGAGAGAGAGAGAGAGAGAGAGAGAGAGAGAGCAAAGGTAGTTAACATTTTCCTAGAATCATGCTGAAGGCACTTTTATCAAGTGTGGGCAGGGAACTGGGAAGTAATTCTTCAAGCTTTAACTAGAGCCAGGAATGGTGGTGTCAGTTTTCCGGAGCAGAAACCCGAGGAGGCTTTGGATCACTAAGTCTGGCCTGCGAAGCAGCCGTGAAGAGGTTAATCTCTCCAGCAAGATTCCCAGGTCATAAACTCCAACCAGCCCCCGGAAATGCTCTTTTTAAGCTGTGTAATTCACACCAGGCAACAGGACTGAGCACAAGAGTCGAAGAAAAAAAAAAAAAAAAAGGCAGAAAAGAAAATTAAATGCCTTGAAAATTATTTCTGTGACCCAGATGAAAACTAAAAGAAACTACTCACTACAGCACCAAAGAATCTGGGTAATGCGCAGCAAGAACTTAAAAAATCAGCCTCAAACTTGAGAACAAAATGATTTCTTTGCCCCTCCAACGCTCCTTCTCATCCCCATAAAAATAGAAACCGGGCTCTTAAAAATACGTATCTAAATAGAAGTAAACCAAAGCCAGGTATCCAGCCCTCCTGCAAATTTCGATCTCTTCCTACCAGGAGGGTATTATCTGTGGTGTCAAGTTTTTCACCGTTTCCCTTTGCCATTTCATGTAGCCGAGAAGAAACCTTCTGCTCTGGGCTGGAGAGGGTGGATCACAAAATTGAAAACGGTGATCTCGGCGGGGTGCCCCGGGGATGGATTCAGAAGAGACTCCTAAGCCGTGTTACATAATAAAGAGACTCCTGTGGTGGGCATGTGGGTTTTTTTTTTTTTTTTTTTTTTTTTAAACAGTGCAAACTGCCGCCCTCTGAGTTGACGTGAGAATTAAACTTTTGCAAGCGGACTCCGCCCTTCTTGCAGGGGGCCTGGAGGCCAAGGCTCCCGGCAAACCTGGGGCGCGGCGCCACCGGAACCTTCGCACCCAGAGGAGAGCAAGGACGCAAAACACGCGCCGACAGGTAGTGCCGCTGCCGTGCGAGCTCCGAAGCTAGCGGCCCCGGGCCCGGGCAAGCGGGGGAGTCGCCGGCCCGGGCTTCGGGAGGCGGCGGGAGGAAGGGCAGCCCGGGAAGGAGCGGGCTGGCGTTCCCGTCTTTCGGGTCCGCGGAGTCCTCGCTTTCTTTGCACCAAAACGCCTTCAACCCCACGCAACAGGGAAACAGAGCCTTGCGGGCCCCATACTCACTGCACGGTCCTCGCGGGGCCCGTCCCGGGCGGCGGCGGCGGCGGCGGCGGCTGCGCACGCTCGCGGGCTGCGGGGCCCCGGGGCTCCCGCGGCGGAGGGAGCGGTCACGGGGCGCCGGGCCGAGAGCCGCTGCCGGCCGCTGCCCTCCGCCGGCCGCGCCCGGGCGTCGCTCCGAGGTCGCGGGCTCCGCCGAGGCGCCTCGCCTGTCCCCGGCGCCCTCCGCTCACTTCGGGCCGCCGCGCTCCGCCACCGCTGAGCCCGCGCCGCCCCTGCCGCCCGCCGCGCCGGGCACACGCGCGCTGCGGCTCGGCGGACCCCGGCTCGCGCGCACGGGCGCCCACGGGGGCCCCGCACACACTCGCAGGCGCGCGCACGCGTGGGCACACGCACACATGCCGCACACAGGTACACGCGCTTCCCCGCCCCAGCATGCGCGCTGGCACCCACGCGTGCGTACTCACACTTTCCTCCTGGACCCTCCAACTCTTGAAACACTTTTTTTTTTTTTTTTTTTCTTTTCCCCTCCTCCTGAACCTCTTTTCTTCAAACCAGATTCCTCCCCGGGAGAGGTTTTTATTCCAATTCAGGCAAGATGCTCAGCGTTTCCGAAAGGAGGAGGAAGGGGAACTGCCCCCTTTCAACTTTCGTCGCGGCCTTTTTTTAAAGCAAAAGAGGAGCTTCTGTTCCCAAGCCCCACTTTAGCTGTTCAGTCTACAAGGCTTGCTGCGTGCTTGAGTCTCTTTAAAAAGTCACCAAAAGTCTCATTTACATAGAGTGCATGACCCCACCAATTCAGAGATATCACAGGTCGAGAAACCGCCCCCCCCCCCCCCCAGAAATCCATGTCATTAAACATGTCAGGGTTCAGTGGGCGGGTGAAAGTCTCGGTCCCTAACAACTGCATAATAAAATACTTTCCTGTATTTCATCTCCACCAGAGAATAAAAGTAATGGCACACCATCTGTCCTGACTTTTAAATTGACGCTAAATAGAGAAGTCGAAGTATCATCTCACTCTGGACGAAATGTTTATATTGAGACATGTCTGGTTGTTCCAAACTTTAGCCAAAAGCACAAGGCTTCAAACTGTAAATCCAGTTCACTCAAGATGGGGTTCCCCTTCAGGAGCTTGCCATGCCATACCCCCTTCCTTGGAAACAACGAGAAGAGAGAAGGAAATTGAAAAGAAAGGAAAGAAAATTGCACCAGGGAGGAAGGAAAGCTAGGAAGCAAGCAAAAAAGAGAAAAACAATTATTTTATTTTACGACATGCTTTATGGGTACTTTAGGTATACTTACTCAAAATCACCAGAAATTTAAGATCTTCTAGAATCTCTTGATTCACCCCATTTGCTCTGATAATAAATTAATGAAACTTCTTAAAGAAACATGAAGCTCTCTATAAGTAAACAAACACTGTTGGCTGAACACAATTATTAGTAAACGAAATACAGTGACAATGTGTGACTCCTGTGCTAAAGTCAAAAGGGCAAGAAATAAAGCCTTCGTGATACAGTTAGGCAACACAATGTGATAGATGATTTTGTTCTCAGACTGAATTTAAAAATTTATCAGCTTGTGAATATCTTAATGACAAAGAAATGAAAAAGATCATAGATACTATTAGTTGAGACCGGAAGTCCATTTGATAAGAGGAATGATAGTAGGAAGTTGCGTCCATGTGCTTCTCCTAACATCTGGGCTAAAGTGTATGGATTAGTCGAGAAACAGAAATAAAGGTTTTCCATCACTTCTATGAGAAAGAAAAATACATCCAGCATCTAAGCAAAAAATAACAAACAAACTTAGATTGAAATGTAGTTCAAAATGTCTGCAGGAAATACAATTTTCTTTAAGTTAATTAGTATATGTATGATGCTTGGCCTAACATTATGCTGGACATATTCTAGAAGAGACAAAGATAGAGTTAGGTTCGCCAAAACATCTTGAAATCGGAAGTACTTGTTTACGCAAATAAGTCACACTCTCTCTCTTACATCTCCCACAAATGGATGAGGAATGTTAAAGTCAGACAATTATCAACTTCTATAATGTGCTCCTTGAACAAGTTGAAATTCAAAGCCAAATGTTTAAAAAAAAAAAAAAAAAAAAGCAAAGGAACAACAAAGGATCCTGCCCCTAAAAGCATATGCTGTTGTGCTGAAACAAACTACATTTTAAAGAAATCATTCTATTTCCAACCAAAGGGTTGGAGTGATGTGAAAGACATAAAATGTTTTGGAGATTAGCATGTGTTGAAGATTAGCATTCTCTTTTGGATTGTAGCATGTATAATTTTTACTGAACAGTTATAGAATATAGCAGTCTCTGAGAAGCACCGCCAATATCTTCACCAAAAACCCCCCATAAGCGAATTAGGAGTGCACCTATTAAATACTGCTGATGGCACCGAGCACATTGCCCTGTGAAAATGGTTTTCCCCTGAGTCTATAAAACCTGATGACCACAGGGAGCAAGGCTGCAACAGGGAGTGGAAGTGGTCACACTCTAAATAGATCAACTTAAAACAAAAACAAAAAGTAAGCAACATAAAAGTAAAATAAAATACCCCATACAGCAAGAAAAGAACAGAAATACAACCCAGCAAGAGTATTGGAGGCAGAGGCTTGCTGAGCTCAAGGTTGGGAGCTGACAAGGTGTATAGGGAATGAAATAAGTCCTGAGAGAGGCAGGAAGAAGAGTGGTGTGCTCTGCTCAAAATCACAAGAGTGTAGACTGATATCACTCTTAAACATAAGTGCAAAATCCTAAATAACATATTTACAAATCTACACCTATTTTGATAGATACTAGGACCAATATCTAGTATCTATCAAATTTTTGGATGGCAAGGATGGTTCAAAATGAACACATCTAGCAGTTTTGTCTTTTAAAGGAGAAAAAAAAAACACACAATCGTCTTCATAAATGCAGAAAAGCACTATTCAGTAAAACCATTACTAGCCAACTAGGAATAGAATAGAAGTCTTTCCATACAATCAGAGATAACTATCAGAAACCTTGCACTTAATGGTAAAGTTTTAGTAACAACTAAAGAAGGAACAAAACAAAAATCCCTGTTACATTGCCCACAATTCAACATTGGATAAGAGATCTTAGCCAATGCCATAAATCAAGAATAAAAAATAAGGCAGGATGATTGGAAAGGAGGAAAATAACCCTATTATTTGTAAAAAGATATGAGTCTCTCTATAAAATATCTTTTTAAAATCACCTCAATGAGAGTTCTGGAAGAAGGTACTCCTGATGGAAGAGATACTGAAGGGACAGACTTTCCCAAGCAAACACTAAGTAATGCACTTGTTAACAAAGGATCCTTCTCCTGGCACTTATTTTATGTCAGGAACTAATGGTCCAGCTGGAGACCTGAAACAATTAATAATTTAGGTCCTGTCATTTTATGATGGCTGATATTCAAATCATATACTTTATTGAATCAATTAGAACAATGTTTCCCATCCTCCATTTCAAGGCTATTGATTGTGGAAATGGGAATTTCAGACTAAAAATTCTACTTATCACATTATCAAGTCCACATTTGTCTACTGAATTCCAGCAGGAAATGAAAACAAACATTCCATTTCACCATGCCCTCACAATTGAAAATACTTGTGGCAGTGCATTTTTCTCATTAATAATTAACTTGAACACAGCTTCAAATGCCAGCATTAAAGTAAACAGACATTAGGATGTCTGTACACGCATTAAAAACATGAAAAAATCATCAGGAATCCTTTTTATATCCATCTTTTATAGGAAAAGGAAAAATGCATCAAAAGCAACATAAACAACTTAATTTTACGATGTTTTACATTTCAACTATCTGTGAGATTTGGGAGTGGTTTGGTCTTTCATAGCTTAGCACCAGGAACAATTTTATCTTTCCAGGCATACATAACATAAGGAGTTAGGAGTTTTCATGTATTTTTTACTCCACAAAAATCTCCTAATTCCACCTCCTTCAAAAGATAATGAATTTTATATCAGAAAAAAATCCAAATAAAAATAGTTGTTACCTTTATTTAAAAAAAAATCATGGCAACCTAGGCCAAGTCTGGATACTGAACTCGTAAAGAAACAACAAACCCACAGGCAAAAGATACTTTTCACATCTTAGAAATAAACGGCACATATCTACTAACAAAATCTCAGACTTGTTTAGAAATATGAGGCTGAAATCACATACTGTACAGGTCTTGCAGGAATCGGAATGAGTTGATCTATTAAATTCTCTGCAACAAGGGTTACTGAACCTTAGTGTAAGCTAGGCTCTGCACAGGCCATGGGAGGGACAGGGATGAGTAAGACCTACTTCCTGCTCTCAAAAATCTTACAATACAATCGGAGAAGATAAGAATATATAGAGAAATATTGTATATTGAGATGTGATTAAGGATAGCCAACAATTATTGAACACGTACCCCCTTATGTACATGGTCACCTACATGCATTTATTAACTAATTTAATCCTGACAACTCTAATATCGTGAGTGGATCTAAGAGCTCAAACCATAGCATCAGTTGTCTCTCCTTCCATTGACCAGCTCTGCTTTGTTTCACTCTGTATATTAACCTTATTTTCTCCTGGTAAATACAAGCTTTTCCTTTTTCTTTTTTAAATTTTTCTTTCTTTTTTTTTTTTTTACTGAATATAGTTGACATATAATATCATATTGGTTTCAGGTGTACAAAACAGTGGTTATATATATATATATATATATATATATATATATATACATACTTTTGGTTAGTGAAATATCTTTCCTAGTATCTCCTCTTGACTGTACTCTTAACAAGAAAAGGTACACGAGCATCGAGTACATTTAGGTAAGATCTTTCCATTTTCTTGTGTAAGAATTTGAACAGAATTTACTAAAATGTCATATATGCCCTGCTCCCCCTTGAAAACTCACAGGAACTTTCAAGGGGGAGGGGTCCTTTCTTTTCTTTATTTAAATTTCTGCTATTAGTGCATCATGAATGTTTTAAAAGCACTAATTTATATGGTTTAATATTAATTAAAGGTATTCTTTACGTGAATTACTTGCATTTGTTACTGATGTAGGAAAGATGTTAGGGTTCAAAGCTGATGGCCAAGAAAAAAAAAAATATATATATATATAATTCTCACCATGATCAGTGTAGTTGTATAGGCTTTTTTAAGGGAAAAAAGACATCCAGAAGCCCAGACCTACATTCCTATGGCTTGCAATCCAAAAAGAAGAGTGTAATCTTCCATATCAGTTTTAGCAGTAAAACTGAGGAAGAAGTAGGGGTTTTAAATGGTTGATACATCAGGACAATGTGGAGTGAGGAAATATTTTTCAAATAAGAATAGGGGAAGGAGATGGGAAAGCAACTGGGCAGGACCATCAGGCACCAGTAGAGATGTCTAGTTCAGCCTCTGAAGCAGTAGGGAGCCACTGGAAATTATGTTTTAATTGAAATATATTGGACATAAAACACTGTGTAAATTTAAGGTGTACAATATGTTGATTTGATACATTTACATATTGCAATATTATTGCCATTGGGTGATAATTAGCACCTCTATCATGTTACATAATTATCTTTTCTTTTTAGTGTTTGGAATAATTAAGTTCTAATCCTTAGCAAGTTCAATGGTTATAATATAATATTGTCCACAGTCCTTACAGTGCACATTAGATCTCTAAAGCTTAAAGAAATGAACTATCAAGTTGTGAAAAGACATGGAGGAAATTCAAGTACATATTACTAAGTCAAAGAAGCCATTCTGAGAAGTCTACATACTATACTAGTACAACCATATGACATTCTGGAGAAGACAAAACTATGGAGACGGTAAGATATCAAAAGTTGAAGGCAGGGAGAGATGAATAGATGGAGCATAGAGAATTTTTAGAGCAATAAAACTACTCTGTATGATACTTTAATGATAGATACATGACTTTATAAATTCGTTCAAATCCCCAGAACGTACAAAAGCAAGAGTGAATTTTAAAATAAACTATAGATGGGGCACCTGAGCGACTCAGTTGGTTAAGCATCTGACCCTTGATTTTCAGCTCAGGTCATGACCTCAGGGTCATGACATTGAGCCCTACATAGGGCTCTGAATTCAGCATTCTGTTTGTCCCTCTCCCTCTGCTCCTTCCCTACTCACACGTTCTAGATAGATAGATAGATAGATAGATAGATAGATAGATAGATAAAATTCTTTAAAAAACAAAGTATACTATAGACTCTGGGTGATACTGATGTGTCAATATAGGTTCATCAATTCTAATAAATGTACCACTCTAATGGGGAATATTGATAATGGGAAGGCTATGCATGTGTGGAGGCAGGGGGTATGAGGGAAATCTCTGTATCCTTCCACTCAGTTTTGCTGTGAGCCTAAAACTGCTCTAAAAAATAGTCTAATATTTTTTTTTAATTCAAAAGCTAAAAAAAAAAAAAAAAAGCAACAGTATCTCTCAAAGAGGAAAGACAGTCTTTAAGAATTCCACACAGAGAAACCAGTACCCTTATGTACTGTTGGTGAGATCAGAAAATGGTGCAACCACTATAGAAAACAACATGAAGTTTCCTAAAAAAATAATAATAAAAAATAAAAATTAAATTAAACATAGAATTAACATATGATCCAGCAATCCTAAAAGCAGGGTCTTAAAAATACACCTGCATACATGTATTTCATATCACAGTTGCCAGAAGGTAGAAACAACAAAATGTTCATCAACAGATGAATGGATAAACAAAATGTGGCATATGCATGCAATGGAATATTATTCAGCCTTAAAAAGGAAGGGAATCCTGTCATATACTAAAACATAAATGAAACTTGAGGAAATTATGCTAAGTGAAATAAGCCAGACACAGAAGGACGAATGCTGTAGGATTCTACTTATATGAGGTTATCTAAAGTAGTCAAATTCATAAAGAGACAAAGGAAAGTGATGGTCTCCAGGAGCTGGGGGAAGGAGAAAGTGAGGAGTTTCTATTTAATGGATAAAGAAATTCATATATGTAAGATGAAAAAGTTCTGGAGATCTGTTTCACAACAATGTAAATATACTTAACACTACTGAACGGTATACTCAAAAAATGGTTAAGATGGTTTTTTAAAAAGAAAATAACAATATTTGAAGATTTTTTAAAAATCCACTGGGAAATCTTATCCACAAGCCTGAAATCACTAAGAATCTAGCATAATTTAAAGACTGGCTAATCATGCAATGAGCATTCTTTATTATTATTTAGAAAACCTCATGTCTTTACTGACAAGTACAATTATAGGTTCCCAACCTGCTTACAATCAACTCACCCAACCAAATTCATTTGAGATGGGGGAAAGGATATAATAAAAAGTTGTTTTTCCTAAAGTTTCCATTGTTCAAAATTTCAAATTATCTCTTCTGAATCTCAGGATTAATAGCCCTTCCTTACTTAAACTTTTCCTAAAATTATTTTTTTTAATTAGGAACATTTCCCTATGTCTAGGAATCTTTTGGGGGTCTTCTCTGAAGTAAGATCAATACATTTCTCAAAATTTTTGTACATAAAGTGGTAATATTTAAGAGCAAATATGACATTCAAGTGTACAGAATAAACTTGGCTTCAAATAAGAGATAAAAAATTGTAAGTTAGCCTTTCTGAAGTCTACCGATGCTTTCTCTGGTTCCTTAGCTATGAGCACTTGCCTTCACTCATCCTTTTTCACCTCCTAAACTCTTGACTAAATTTTCCATACTATGTGGGAATGAGATAAGAACACACATTTTCAGAAAGTCATTCCAGCATATTTGACATAAATGACATACATCCAGCCTTGTTCACAAGAAGCTAAGAGTATTTAGTTATGGCCTTCTTAGTTGAATCCCTATGGTGTACAATTCTGTGGTTTGCAGAGATGTTTAATACAAACACTTTTTATACTGTCTATTTTAGGACCAATAATTCAAATATGAGTATTTAACTTCAATTATATGAAACTTATCACTGTATCTTGCCCCAGTAAGCATGTGAGATGGCCTTGATGACAATGGCTTGGGTACATGCTCCAAAACAATATCACAGAAGGGTCCGCACACTCTCTCCTGGCATTAACAAAAATGCAATTAGGAAACATTCTGGGAGCCATCTGGGAAGTCCATTGCAGACATGATGAAGATGGCAAAGCAGAAAGCAGAGATGTAGTTACAAAGATAGGGTCTGAGTGGAATGATCACCTTGTGCTGCCCTTTTTTGCTTTTTTTCTCTAGCATGAGGTCAGCTCATGCACTCATCTAACACTTATCAGGCACTTACCATATGCTGGGTACTGTCTCAGTGCCGGGAGTATAACAATGAATATAACACATGTAAACAATTATAAAGAACCTGCAATTTTTATCCTCCCTGAAAGCTAACAAGTTAGACTGCCACAATTTCAGGGATGCTGGTGGAAGACAGATGACTCATGGGTCTGAGGCAAAAGATAGTCTATTACTTACAACAATAGCTATAGCCAATGTATGAACATTTGTACCCACAAGATAATGTAAGGAGGGTCATATGATACTTGCATCTACAGCGATGTACATTATAAAAGAGGAACCTTGAACTTAGAGAACCTAAATATTTTATTATGGGCAATAAGCCTGCCTGCCCTTCTTCCTGGAAGAAGACAATATCTTTACTATACTGGACAATAATCAAACCTCTCCTCTGCTCTGGAGGAAGACACTGCACCTACCATGAAAGGCTTTTTGCTCAAACAACCTTGAAAGGGTAGTACAAAACACAAAACAAAGATAGTCAGTACCTTTGCTGATGGGACATGCAGAAACACAAGACACTCATGGAGAATTATCTCCCCAAAGCACAGTCCCTACTCTCAAGAAACTTCGAATCTAAAAGAGGCACTACAAATGTCAAAATGATAATAATAGTTGAAGGTGGAAGGTAAAATGATAGTAGATGTATACAAGATACTATGGGAGAATCAAGGACATGCTCTGAACCAAGATGCGGAAGAACATTCAGAGAAGCCTTCTTAGAGGACCTAAGTGCCAGGGCTGACTCTCAAAGGATGAAAAGGACAGGGCAGATATGGAAAGAGGTGGAGATCATTTTGACAAGAAGTCTCTGCAAGATCAAAGGCATGAAGATGCGAGCAGGGTGCTGCGAGGAGAAAAGTAAAAGAGGCTGGGCGTCAGGAGAGCTTAAGCATGAAGCCCAAGGAAATGGGAGCTGAAGTGTGATGGGCAGGCAAGGCCTAGAGTTTGGAGAGCCTTCTATGTCTTGCCAGGGAGCGTGGGCTTTGCACTATGGACACTGGGGAGCCCCTGGAGGGTTTAAATAAACCTTGGATTTGCATTGGCTAGATCCTTCTACACGGGAAGGGACCCATGTCTCTGGCTCAGTGTCGTGATTTTGGTTTGATACACCAGGTCCTCAACAGTCCCCTCCAATCCCTGATGACATACTACAAACACTCAGTATATGTGGTTGCCATCAACCAGCCTCCTGAACGTTTCTTGGATAATCCAGCAGGGCTGCTTGCTCATCTCAGCCTCGGTCAATGTACTGTCACTCTCGCATTCAGCACGAGTCTGCAGTAGGCACCCTGTGTGGTTCCTGGAGTCTACTTACCAACACCATTGTCTTCAGAGTAGTTTTATCCTGTTCCCTGGGGTTTTAACAGTCAATAATAAAGGTATCCAGTTCAGTATCTTCCCATCATCTGATTTCCTACTCTCACAAATGCTATCACTGAAAAATGACAGAGAATATCCGGATGTCTTATGTTTCTCTTATTGTGGTGCCTCCAGATCATTTCAGCTAAGTGTTGTTGATGGAGGCACTGGATGCCTAGAGCAAACACTAATACTATTTCTAATCATGGATGAAAAGTATTTTTTGATCATTTATTTTTATGAGAAAATTTTTAATCATTTGTTTATGAGGAATGGGAATGTTAAGTCTTTCTAGAATCCTTGGGCTTTGATCTACTGGGACATTTAGCTAGACATCACCAGTAATTGTTTGAACCTAAAACATACTCTAGATATTTTATTATTTCCAAATGGGATCTAGATCTGTCACAATTATGCTTACCAGGATCAAAAAGACCTGAGTGGATCCCAGAAATGCCAACCTAGAAAAAAACTCAAAACCTAAATTTATTCTTCAACACACTCTTTTCCCTTTTTTAAAGATTTTATTTATTTATTGACAGAGGAAAAGAGAGCACATGCAGGGGAAGTGGTAAGCAGAGGAAAAGGGAGAAGCAGGTTCCCTGCAGAGAGGGAGTCCGACTCGGGGCTTGATCCCAGGAGGCTGGGATCATGACCTGAGCCAAAGGCAGATGCTTAACTGACTGAGCCACCCAGGCACCCCAATGCACTCTGTTCATGAAACATCTGGCCAGTCACACTTCAGCAAAACCAGTGCTCACTGCCACAGTGAATGGAGTAGGAATTTATTACCTACCTGGTCCAGGCTTTCCCATTGATCTATTATCTTGCTCAACTTCTGCAAAGGCATCTTAGAACAAAGGGAATATTTGTCAAATGTTTTCATCCTCTTAAATAGTGACGTCTCTGGAATTGATTCTTTACTGTCTTTAATAGAAAGTATATTATATCAAGTGTATTGTAACCCTGGGTTCTTATAGTTACCCCAACTTAGAGTTTCAAATGCATAAACTGCAGCATCCAAAGGGCATCACTTTTAGCACGTGAAAAGAAAAAAAGATGTGAATGATCTAACTTACTCCAATGTGGCTGACTTCAGATTAGCATTAATTACTCTAACTAAATATGGCAAATAATACACATAATGCAATGTTTTGGAGGCTTCTTCCAGTTCCAGAGCTAATTCATAGATATCAACTTGTTTGAGCGTTTTAAACACTGTAACTTTGATATTATTCTGTCCATATCACAGATAGAAAAATCAATGACATTTAGTTGTGCTTCTCTAGCAAGAGACTGTCTCTGAGGCTTCTAATTACAGAAAGTATTCACAGAGTTTCAAGGGATGACAGAGATGAACCCAAAGATATGCCCAAGTTTCCAGAACTCATGATGGAAATGAACCATGAATTCAGGTCCTTTGAATCCAAGCCAGGGTTCCATATTATGTAGCTTGTGCCTTTGCAATATACTCCATAACTTTTCATTCCCCTATAAGAAGACAAGCAGGAATAGCTCACCAGTCTCAGCATTTCCATCTTGAGTAGTTTTGGGTAGTCTTCAGTATGTTGGGGTCCCTACTGCTCCAATCTGCTGAAAAATGGGTACACTGCCCAGCCCAGATCTAACTACTCCTGCTATTGACTCTCACATTCAAAGCTCCAACTTCAACATAAAATGTCACGTTTTCACTATTGAAGCACCTCCAAGAAGGCTGATATTTTGAATTCACCAGTTTAGTGTTATACAATAGATCTATAAAAGAACAACAGCATGGCTTAGCCATGCATGGAATCAAGGATAGCAGGAAAACGTTGGCATTAACTAGCAGTGTGACCTTGGTGAAGTATCCTCATCTTTCAGAATCTCAATTACCTGCTGTATAAAATGAAGATTAACCCTTTAGACACTTCCAGGAATTGACAAGGATTTTTGGAACAATATGCTCAAAAGTCCTCTGTGACCTCTGAAGTGATGAGCAAATGCCATTAGGTTAGCTAATGCATGTAAAGCACTCACATGGTAAGTACAGTATAAGAAATTTGCCACAGGGGTGTCTGGGTGGCTCAGTCAGTTAAGTGTCTGCCTTCGATTTGGATCATTCTCCCAGGGTCCTGGGATTGAGCCCTGAATCCAGCTCCCTGCTTGGTGGAGAGCCTGCTTCTTCCATTCCCCCTGCTTGTGCTCTTTCTCTGTAGCTCTCTCTCTCTCAAATAAATAAACAAAATATTTTTTTTAAAAAAAGAAATTTGCCATAAATGTTAGCTATCAATATTAATCATACCATTTATGTAGAAAACAGACACTTTTGAAAAAATAAGTATAGTAAATTTTCCTCCACAATGCAGATTCAAAATATTTTCTAGAAAAAGTACTAGCTTTAGGGTATTATTATTGTTATTTTTTGCTTTAAGATATTTTGAAAACATATTTTGAGGGGCGGCTGGGTGGCTCAATCAGTTAAGTGTCTTAATCTTGATTTCAGCTCAGGTCATGATCTCAGGGTCATGAGATCCAGCCCCAAGTCTGGCTCTGTGCTCAGTGGGGAATCTGCTTGAGGTTCTCTCCCTCTACCACTGCCCCTCTCTCTGCTTGTGGGATAGTACCATCTTACACTTGTGTCTAAATTGTTCCTCTTAAGTTCTCTGAAGAAATAAGTTTGTAACCTAGTCACCAATTATACAAATAAGCCAATAGAGAAATTAATCAGAGGAGTCCTGTTATTTTTTTTACTGTAAAAAGACATTTTTAATCCCTTCCTATACAAGGGAAGTAGAGAAAATTCAGTTCCTCTGAAAACAAATTAGTATGTTTAGCTATAAGAATAATTGTTAAATTTAGCTACCACTATGGTGGTAATCACGTCACAACACATATCGAATCAACACATTGTACACCTTAAACTTACACGATGTTATATCTTAATTATACCTCCATTTTTTAAAAAACAGAATAACTGTTAAGTTCATAGGAGATTATCATTAACTCATCAGGTCTTTAAACAACAGCCTAGAAATATTTTTATGATTACTAAATCAGATTTAGGTATCATTCTGATAGAATGTACCTTCATCACAACACAAGATGCAATGTACATCTTTAGTAACTTCTAAGTCAGCAGTCCTCAGAATAGTTAGGAATACCTGGGGGCCCCAAGACCATTCAGGAGCTCCAGGAGGTCAAATTATTTTTGTAATAATATTAAGATTTTTTTCCCCATATTCATTCATATCCTCTCCTGAGTATAGAACGTAGTTTTTCAGAGGCTACCTGACATGTAGTATTGCAAGAGATTAAATGCAGAAGCAGAAGTGAAAATCTAGCTGTTTTCCATTTAGTCAGACATTAAAGAGATTTGCAAAAATGTAAAACAACACTACTTTTAAAAATATTTTCTCATTTTCAAAATTATGATTATTTTTCACCAACATTATTATGTTAGCATGCATAAATGTATTGCTACTCCTTTGAAATAAATAAATAAATAAATAAATAAATATTTTAATATTTTTCCATTTTAATTTCTAGTAGTCTAAATATATATAAATGTAACTCAAATACACAAAAGATTTTTAGGGTCTTCAATACTTTTTTTAAAGAAAAACAAAACTTTCTTTATTCACACCTGGCATAATAGTCTATGGAGAAATTCCCATGGAATTTACAAGAAAGCTGCTAGAACCAATGAGTTTGGGAAAATTTTAAGATACAACATAAATATAAAAAAGTTGTATTTCGGGCAGCCCGGGTGGCGCAGCGGTTAGCGCCGCCTGCAGCCCAGGGTGTGATCTGGAGACCCTGGATCGAGTCCCATGTCAGGCTCTCTGCATGGAGCCTGCTTCTCCCTCTGCCTGTGTCTCTGCCTCTCTCTCTCTCTCTCTCTCTCTGCATCTCTATGAATAAATAAATAAAATCCTTAAAAAAAAAAGTATTTCTAAATACTAGTAACAAACAATTGCATATTGAAATAAAATACTTAAAGTAACAGCATATATGTAAGACCTGTTCACTGTAAACTATAGAACATTTATGAGAGGAATTAAAGATCCAAACAAATTGGGAAAGATACCATATTAATTGTTGGAAGTCTTAATATTGGCAATGTGTTACTTCATCCACATTGATACACAGAGTTGATGCAATGAAATCAAAATCCTACCAGGTACCTTATAGAAACTGACAAATTTGGAGCACTTACACTACAATTATATGGCTATGGTATCATGACAATATGGTAGACAAACAGAGCAATGTAGTAGAATAGAAAATCCAGAAATCGTATGCATATATTCAAGTAAACTTTCACAAAGACTCAAAGTCAATTCAATGAAGAAAGAATAATCATTTCAATAAATTACCATGGAACAATTAGATATCCAAATACAGAATATTTAAATTGAAACCATATTTTGCATTATATAAAAAAATTAGCTAAAAATGAATCATAGACCTAAATGTAAAAGCAAAACTATAAAACAGGTAGAAGTAAAACTTAGGAGAAGATCTTTGTGATCTTGTATTAGGCAAAGATTTCTTACACACAATACCAAAAGCAGCCTATAACAAATTTAATATATTGGACTTCGTCAAAATTAAGAACTTACACTCTTTGAAAGGAGGAGAATGAAAACACAAATCACAGGCTAGGAGGAAATATTTTGAGAGTGCAAAGCAACTCTGAAACCAAAAACTTTGGGAACTACTGATCTAAGCAAATGTCTTGCAAACATTCTCAATCTCCTTATGTAACAAATCCCAGTTCAACAATCTGACTTTAGTCATAATAACATTATCCCAAGATTGAATCAAAGAAAATAGGGCTTATGAAAGCCAAAAATTGAATTAAAGAATGTAGGGCTAATCCTTTCTCCTCAAAGAATATTGGGCATATGCTTTTTTTATGTCTCTATAAATAGTGTCACAGTTCATATTCCATATTTACATTTGTGGTTTTATTTAATCCTTAAATAGAAAAGACATTATCTTTCAGATTTTATAGATGAGGAAATTGACCCAAAGAAGTTACATGATTGATCCATGACCACAAGTCCAACTGGCTGGACTGGGATTGAAGCATAGATGTTTGTAACTACCTGTCTAGTGTGGTTTCCATTGTAGCAGAATGAAAGTACTATATCTAAATATTCTATATATGAACTTTGAATCTGAGAATTTTATAACCCCATGATTTTTTTAAAGATTTTATTTATTTGAGAGAGAGAGAGAGAGAGAGAGAAAGAGTGGGAGCAGGAGGAGGAGCAGAGGGGGAGGGGGAGGGAGGAGGAAAGACTCTCAACCAGATCTGCGGCTCCATCTCACAAACCTGAGATCATGACCTGAGCCAAAAACAAAAGTCCCGTGTCCAATCAACTGAGCCACCCAGGAGCCCTTAACCCCACGATTCTTTCTTTCTTTCTTTCTTCCTTTCTTTCTTTCTTTCTTTCTTTCTTTCTTTCTTTCTTTCTTTCTTTCTTTCTTCTTTCTCTTTCTTTCTTTTTTTTTTTTTTTGATTGATTAATTTGGGTGGGGGAGGACAGGGGGAGAGGAAAAGAATCTCAAGCAGACTCCCTGCTGAGCATGGAGCCCACTGCAGGGCTTGATCTCACGACCCATGATATCATGACCTGAGCTAAAATCATGAATCTGGCTTGACTGACTAAGCCACCCAGGTGCCACCAAACCCGTGATTCTTAATATTATTCCCCTGACATTTTTTCCTTCAAAAAAATCAAAAGCATCTTTTCTCTAAAATCTAACATTCTCCAAACTGTAAGTAATATAAGAGAGGCTAATTTTCTGGAAGTAACTTTTTCTTTCAAGAATAAAAATATCAGATATCCATTTTATCTTTGCAGTCACTAAGAGTAAGCATGGTCTAATCTAGATTAGAAGCAAATATACCTGCTGGGACAGAACTAAGGGGTAAGCTTATGTAACCCATGAAAGGATTAGAAGCTATCTTTAACACAGCAAACTTATAATAGTTAAATACCTTATGAGAACCAGGTGAGTTTTTAAATTTAAAAAGATAGATTTTGTATTGTTTCCTAAGATCAGATGTTGAATGGCTATTTTGTGATTTACTGATAATCTCATGCTTTTCTTTAAAGCTTTGCACAATATGATGGGTTTTCTCCACAACATGATTAATTTCTTAAATTGATGATTAAGTGATGCCTGACATTTCCATATCTGCTTGAGACTAATGGCATGCTAACTTTTAAGGAATCAATTAAAAATGACATAAAGATGTAAAATTTTAATCCTCTTTGCTAAATAAAGTGATCTGGTTTTAAGCAGAGAAGGATCTTAGTTTTAATTTGGAGGTAGCTAAATGAGAGATTTAAATCATGAAGGCAAGTTCTGTTATCTCTATGTTCACAGGAGTACCAGTAAATTGAAGTGATTGAACTAGGTATTTAGAAGCATCTTTAACATAGACAAACACATGGTTGTAAGGAAGACTGCAAATATTCATAAATATGAAAGAATTTTAATATTTATTAATGAATAATCAAACACTTTTTAAAATACATCAATGCCTTGGACTAAAAAGGAGGTTTTGTTTTGTTTTGTTTTGTTTTACTTCTCCAAATAAATATTGGACGTTTGAAGCATGAGATTCCAACTTTTATATTTGAAAAAATTCAGATGTTATTAGTTATTTTTTATTATAATTAAAACTATGTGGGGATCCCTGGGTGGCGCAGCGGTTTGGCGCCTGCCTTTGGCCCGGGGCGCGATCCTGGAGACCCGGGATCGAATCCCACGTCGGGCTCCCGGTGCATGGAGCCTGCTTCTCCCTCTGCCTATGTCTCTGCTTCTCTCTCTCTCACTGTGTGCCTATCATAAATAAAAATAAAATTAAAAAAAAAAAACTATGTGGAATTAGGAAGGAGGAGGAGGATTTGAGAGCTGAAAGAGAGAGTAAGAATTTTTCTTTTGAAACTACCTTCTTAAATCTGACTAGGGAATCCTAAGCCACCCTATCATGATTAAAATAGAAGATCACAAATTGGCCAAATGCTGATGCTTTGGAGCTGTTTTTATAAGAGAATGATAGAACAAAACAAGACAGTGGGAAGGAAAAAAATCCCTCAATCTCTAAATGAAGTGCCCTTGGATGGCAAGAGAATGGCAAATCAACATCAAGTTGGACTTTCTCCTAAACAAATCATGACATTTCAGCCACAATTTAGCTTTAGCAAAAATAATTCTAAATCCTTCCTTAAAAGGCCAACCATCACAGCTACAGATTTGGCCACTTGATCATCAAAAATAAAGCAAGCTTTGAAAATATGACTAACCGTGCTTTTTGCACACTCCCCAAACCACTGCCACAACAAAACAGTCCTGGACAGCTGGAGAGTGAGGAAAAACAATTTCACCAGAGGAGCTGAAGAAATTCCCCATCCCTTTTCATAGACGCCTGCAAAAAAAGACCCTTCACACTGTTTTTGTTTTTTTTTTTTCAGGCATCACCAAGTTTATCTCGGAATTAAAAAGTTATCTTTGATGTAAATTAATGGCCCTTACTCCACAGACTGAAATGGGAATTTGGAAAAAAGGCACTTTCCAAAGAGGGTTGGAATTTTGTCTTTCTTCCATCTGAGCTTTATTTCTATGCATCAGTGCATGATTTTAGCACGTTGTCTTACCACTCTATATCAGAAATTTGTAACATATGCTTTCAAATCATTCACTAGTATGCCTAAGTATTAATTACATGGATTATTTCTTTTAAGATTAGACTTAATTTCAATGTATAACATAAATCTTGGCCAAGTAAATAACTTCAGACATTTACGGCAAATTCTGCCCCATAGGAGTAGACATCTTAGGCTCTGTTTTATGGGGATGTAGTAGCATCTGCTAACTATCAAGAGGCAAGGGAATACATTTGATGATGACTGTTTCCTGGAGAGATAAATAGGGGCAAAAAACTTAATTTTTCAATATCGATTCCTTTAAACCTTAAACTAACAGCACTTTTACAACTAATGATCTGGTTTTACAATGATAACTTAATGCTGGGGAAAATGTATTTCCTTTCTAGCCACTCACAAATACAGGATCACTCTGTTAAAAGATCTTTTGGTTACAGGCTATATTACATATTTTTTTCAACCTGCCCCCAAGACAAAAACTGATTTAAAGAAATTTGAAATGGCCACATCTTTTCAAACATGTCTGATTCATCAATAACTAACTACCATTTTACAGCATTTTTATATAACAAACAAAACTTGATTTTGTAACTTTCAGAATCAACCCAAATGAAGGCTCTTCTATCTAAATGTCTTAGCTTAACATCTAATCAGTGGGAAGCTGTTCTTTGGTGGCCTTCTGGGCAAGGGTAGGAACGTAATCAAGCATTTAGGATGTGGTTATTTGACTTGCAGACCCTTGGTTCCATTCATTACACCACAGTCATGTTAGTTATAGATCCAAATCCCAGGACAACTTTTAACTTCCCAGATAATTTACTTTCTGTGGGAGAGAACACACCCATGCATCAGTCGGGGGTGGGGCAGAAGGAGGGAATCTTAAACAGATTCTGCGATGAGCACAGACGGCACCCAAGTCAGGGCTTGATCTCACCACCCGAGAGATCATGACCTGAGCTGAAACCAAGAGTCAGACACTTAAGCGACTGAGCCACCTGGGGACCTCTTTTTAATTTTTAAAACTATTTTGACCTAACTTCTCACTTACAGAAAACTTGCAAGAGCACTACAAAGAATTCTTCTCTATCATCACTTGGATTTATGTTAATATAAATTAATTAATTTATATTAATATTTTAATATAAATTAAATTATATTTTAATTAATATTTTGCTACATTTACTTTATCTTTCTTTCTATCTCTTTGTGTTTCTCTCTCTTGACACATGCACATATATTTTCTGAGCAATTGGAGTAAACTGCCTACATCATAACCCTTACACCTAAGTACTTCACTGTGTATTTCCTTAAAACAAGGGTGTTCTGTTATGTAACCACAGTATAATGATCAAATCAGGAAATCTCATACTTCTGCACTAACATTTTATAGACTATATTATTCCAGTAATGTCCTAAATAGAAACTTTTTTCAGATTCAGAATCTAATCCAGGACCATTCATTGCATTCAGATGTTATATCTCTTTAGTTTCCTTTAATCTGAAAGAGTTCCTCAGCTTTTCATGATGTTGATGTCTTTAAGTTAATATGCCATGCATTTTGCAGATTTCCCCTCCTTTAGTGTTTGTTTCCAATTTTGGCAAGAACACTATGTAGGTGATATTGTGTCCCTCTCAGTGCATCACATCAGTAGGCACATGATGTTAGTTTGTCACATTATAGGTGTGTTAAATGTGGCCGAAGCCATTAGGTAATGTCAGCTTTCTCCACCGTGAAGTTACCTTTTTTATGTATTTATTAATTTTTTGGGTTCCTTAAAAGTGTGGATAGCTGCTTCACTTCATCAAACCTCCATTTACTATTGTCCTATTTATAGATAGCTGTCTATATCAGCTATTACTATAAAGGTCATAAAATGCTGAAGTATGGTTCCTGGTTTTCTCCTTTAAGGAAGAGATTTCCTTTTACTTATTTATCCTTTCTTTATTTATTATCTCTATGGAGGCACAATTCCTATTTTATTCATAGGCCCTCTGATGGTCAAACTGTACATGTCAACTAGATTGGGCCATGGGGTGCCCACATATTTTGTTAAACATTATTCTGGATGTTTCTGTGAGGGTGTTTTGGGTGCGGTTAACATTTAAGTCAGCAGACTGAGTAAAGCAGATTGCCCTCCATATGGGTGGGCCATATCCAATCAGTTGAAGACTTGAATGGAACAAAATGCTGACTCTCTCCCAAGTAAGGTGAAATATTCTTGCCTGATAGTCTTCCAACTGGGATATCAGCATTTTTCTTCCTTTGGATTTGAACCAAAACATTCACACATCCTGGGTCTCAAGCCTACCAGTCTTTGGACTGGAACACAACCAGGTTTCCTGGTTCTCAAGCCTTGGATTCAGACTGGAACAACATTGGTTCTTTGGATATACAGCTCCCTGACTCATCTTGTGGATCTTGGGACTTGCTAGTCACCATAATAACGTGAACCAATCCAGTATAATAAATATATTCTTAAGTTCCTTATAATATACAATTTTTATATTATATACAAATATATATTTATTTGATTTCTCTTCAATTTGTGTTTGTCTTCATTTTTAGCAAGAACACTATGTGTATGTAGTATTGTGTCCTAGATATCTATATTTATCTATCTGTGTATCTATCTATCTCCTATTGTTTCTGTTTCTCTGGAGAACACTAATACAGTTTCCCATTATTATTTTTTCTAAAGATTTGATTTATTTATTTAGAAAAAGAGAATGAATGAGTGCATGAGCAGGGAGAAGGAGAAAGAGAAGCTCAAGAAGACTGTACCAAGCAGAGCTCAATGTGGGGCTCAATCCCACCACCCTAAGATCATGATCCAAGCTGAAATAAAAAATCAGATCCCCAACCAACTGAGCCATCCAGGCACCCTCTCATTATTTTTAAAGTACATTCTGCCTTTTATCCAAGATATTCCAGGCTCCTCTGGGTTTTTCTCTTCCCTGGCCCTGGAATCAGCCATTATTAATTCAAGCAGCAATACCTCTTTTTATTGTGGTATGATATTTAAAAGCCAAAATTCTATTTTTTGTTTTTTTTTTGTGTGTCTGTTTGCAATAAATAGTCTCTTATTGACCTCACCTCTCACACAAAAAATAGTGGGTTATATATATACTACTTTGACTTTTGCTTTTATTTTATAGAAAATTACTCTATTTTGGTCTATGGAGCTATTTTTCCTTCTTTCTTACAGTTGCCTAATTTTCCTTGATGTGAATACTCCATAGTTTATTCAATAAATATTTCCTGTATTAAGAGATTTAGGTTATTTTCAGTGTTTTGCAATTATGAATAATGCTCCCATGAGTAATCTCATGCATATATATCTTCATATTATTGAGATACATCTTCAGAGTAAATTCCTTGAAGTGGGATTGTGGGATCGAATTGTAAACATAGAAGTCATCTGGAAATTGCCAATTCCCCCTCTAAGGGAGTGCCGTTCTGCACTCTCCTGAGCAGCATATGAGAACGCCTGCTTGTTCTCCTGCCTCACAAAGTATATTGTCCAGCTTTAAAATCTTTGCCATTAATTTGCATTTTTCTGACAGGTGAACTTGAATATTTTTTATATGTTTGATGGCCATTTAAATCTCTTCTTTTTGAGTCATCGTTCACATGTTTTGCCCATTGTACTATCAAGTTTTTGTTACCATCCCTCTTTATTTTTTTTAAAAGGTTTCATTTATTTATTCATGAGAGACACAGAGAGAGAGAGGCAGAGACATAGGCAGAGGGAGAAGCAGGCTCCCTGTGGAGTCTGATGTGGGACTCAATTCTGGGACTCCAGCATCACGACCTGAGCCCAAGGGAGACGCTCAACTGCTGAGCCACCCAGGTGTCCACAATCCCTCTTTAACATATGAGGCAACAGACTCCGTAAAGACGAGTAACCCAAGGTTACACATGAGAATTGCTGGAGCTGAAACTGACCACATAAGGAGAAAATTGCACGAAAAATGTTTGTTGTTGGTTTTGGATCTTTAGACTTAACTCTTCAAATCTCTCACAGTAAACATCTATTTACCTTGATAATTAAGAGAGAAAATGCACTAAAGTTAAAAAAAAAAAAAAAAGGAAGAAAGGAAGAGAAGAAAAACCAGCTGCTCCCTAAGTCACAACAACTTTCAACAGTCTGCCAGAGTGATCGGCACCCCGAAGGTGGAAGCAGCCAAGCATGTAGGCTGCCAGCTGTCAGAGGCTGTAGGAGTTTGCCATATTTGTGTTTATTTTAAATAAAAAAGTAACAACAGAGGGAGCACAAGAAGAAAATATTGATAAGGTGACATTCGAGAAGACTGAGACGGCACACTGAAACCCTGCAGCCAAGGGGGAGCATAGGCACAAGCCTTTACAATCAAAGGCTTGTGATTCGTTAGAGAAACAAGAGGAAAGGAAGACAGGACACTCACCAGTAAGACAGAAATCGCAGAGATGGTTTCAGGGTCTAAGACAAAGCTCTCGGCACAGAGAAGGATATAGAAGAAGGCAACCAATCTGCTACCTTGGAGAACTAAAGAATGGCCAAGTCGGAGAAGAGGAGAGGTAAATGGATTCTTCTGCTAAGCAGCAGCTCTCAGCTCTCACAGATTAACATCACCAGAGGCAAACTTAAAGTAAATAGATGCCTGGGCCCCATCTGAAATTAAATCCGAATTTCAGGGATAGGATGCTGGAATCCTGTTGGGAAGCATAGGTCTATCCACGCACCATACAAAAGGGATCTTATTGGAAGTTTTCAAATATTCTTTCAAGGATAAAAGAAAGAGGTTAGGTTTATAATTTTTAACTCAACAAGTTAACCCGTCAGTGCATATAGGAAGATTATATTACCATAATCATCATCTTCATCAACACCACGGCCATCATCACAGTTCCGACTTAGTGAATACCCTACCAGGCCCTAGATCTGATGCCAAGCACTTTATACTTTTTACATATTCTAATCTTTACAGAAACTCTTCAGGGTAGATACTATAATTTTTACTTTAGATTCATGAAATTAGGTTCAGAAAAATTAAAAGATTTATTCAACTCAGGTCTTGACATACTTTCCATCCCAGTCAGTACCGTGAAGCACCATGTTGCTCACATTTATCAACCTTACAATTACACTTACATTATAACACAGCAATTCTACTCCTAGATACACTCCCAAGAGAACTGAGTGCCAATGTCGAAAAAAAGACTTATGCAAAAACATTTACAGCAGCTGTTGCAATTCTATTCATAATAGCCCAGAAGCAGAAACAATACAAAGGATAAACAAATTGTGAAATATCCACACCACGCAATACTACTCAGCTACTAAAAAGAACAAATTTCCAAACTGATATACACAATAATGTGGATGAATTTCAAAGACATTTCACCACACGAAACAAGACAGACCCAAAAGAGCACATGCTGTGTGATTCCATGCCAACTGTCCCCATTCAAGTATCACCTTGACCCAACAGAACCAAAAACAGTCCAAATTCTTAACCTTAACCTCAGAAGGACGATTAAGTGTGTTATGGTATGCCCACACAATGAAATAGAGTGCAGCCACTGCATGATGATCGTGCAGATTTTACAGCATAAAAAATAAAGGCTTATTATCCAATGTATGTGAAATAAAGCAGAATAATGAATTGTACCTACCTAAATGATTATAACCATGTATGCATTAGAAATGCAAATCTTTAAGGATTAGATATAAACATTTTAAAACTCCTAATTTGTGGATCCCTGGATGGCTCAGCGGTTTAGTGCCTGCCTTCAGCCCAGGGCGTGGTCCTGGAGTCCTGGGATTGAGTCCCACATCAGGCTCCCTGCATGGAGCCTGCTTCTCCCTCTGCCTGTGTCTCTGTCTCTCTCTCTCTCTGTGTCTCTGCCTCTCTCTCTCTGTGTCTCTCATGAATAAATAAATAAAATCTTTAAAAATAAAAAATAAAACTCCTAATTTGTTTTAATTAAGAAATTGTAGAATGATTTTTTGGAATTCAAAATCCATTATTATTGTTATAATATTATCAAGGCAATAAATCATAAAGGACTCAATAAGCATGAATTCTTTCAAATCATCAAACATTACATTCCGAATGAAATGAATCTAATAGTTTGTATCTAGGACCCACCCTATTAAACCATCTAAAATCATACTGGATGGATAGCAGGGCTGTTAAATTAGTCTGATACTCTTAGGACCTGAGATTTCTTGGATGGGATGAATTTCTAGAGGCAACTTTTTCTAATTTAAGAGTTAATTGTGACATAATATACAATTAAATAAAATTAAATAATAAAAAATAAAGAAATAAGAATCAAATACTTAAAAGGGACCACTTGAAAAGCCAAGTTTAAAGGCACCTGGATGGCCCAGTTGGTTAAGCATCTGTCTTTGGCTCAGGTCATGATCCCAGGGTCCTGGTATCAAGTCCCACATCAGGCTCCCTGCTCAGTGGGGAGTCTGCTTCTCCCTCTCCCTCTGCCTCTCTCCCAACTCGTGCATGTGCGCTCTCTCCCTCTCTCTCTCTGTCTCTCTTCTCTCTCTCTATGTCAAATAAATTTTAAAAATATTTTTTTAAAAAAGTTTCAGAACTAGATAGAGCACAACATTGTGAATGTATTGAATGCCCCTGAATTAAACATTTTTTAATTAAACATTTTTAAGGATTATTTTGATAGTATGTGAATCTTATCTCAATTTATCAAAAAGGACAACACCAAGTGAGAGATGAATACAAAATCTAGACGATGGCAAACAAATGGAGGAATGGCAATTGATGCCCAGAGCAGAGTAAATGAAAACTTACATGTGGGATATTGGAGGTTTCTTCTCTAGGGAAAATTAACAGCTGAGAAAAAAAATAATAACTAGTCATGAAGTCTTAGTACATTCTTCTCTGTCAACAAGGCCTACACATAAGTGACCGTTAGATGCCTCACTCCTAAATATGAAGGAAACTGAGAGCCTCAAGACTTTTGAGGAAATAATACACCCATGAAATAAGAACAAAATGCTATATTTTGGAGAGTATTAAGAAAGCAAGAAGTAATATTGGGAAACAAAATATATGACAGGAGAAATTAAAATTTCAAAATATGGGGCACCTGGGCGGCTTGGTCAGTTAAGCATCCCACTCTTGATTTCCCTTCAGATCATGATCTTAGGGTCATGTAGTCAAGCCCCACAATGGGTTCCTCACTCATTGGGCAGTCTACTGGAGATTCATTTTCTCTCCTTCTCCCTCTTCCCCTCCCACCCCCCACGCTTCCTTTCACTTTCTTAAATAAATAAATAAATAAATAAATAAATATTTTTAAAAATAAAATAAAATTTCAAAAGAAGTTTTAGAAATACAATTGAGAAGAAAAAATAGAGGAGGGAAATAGGAGAGAGAACAAAAGTAGAGGGACGCCTGGGTAGCTCAGTCAGTTAAGAGTCTGACTTCGGCTCAGTTCATGATCCCAGAGTCCTGAGATTGAGCCCTGTGGTATCATCGGGCTTCTCACTCAGCAGGGAGTCTGCTTGTCCCCGTCCCTCTCCCCTGCCCCTCCCCGTAACTTGTGCTCCCTCCCTCTCTCTCTCAAATAAATAAATAAAATCTAAAAAAAAATTTTTTTTAAATAAGTAGAGAGTTTATCCAACTTGTATTTGAGAAAGAGAGAACAAAGATAGATTGAATACTGGCCCACAAAGATATTTTGGTCTTAGCTCCTGGAACCTGTGAATGTTGTCTGATACAAAAACAGGGACTTTACAAGTGTCATTAAATTAAGAATTCTGAAATAGAGAGATTATCTGGATCATCCAGATGGGTCCTGAATTCAAGCACAAATGCTCTTATATAAAGGAAGCGAAGTGAGCTGTGACAAAAAGAGGAGCAGGTGATGTGACCACAGACACACTAGGATTAAGTGGCCACCAGTGGAAGAGTGCCTCATCTCCCGTGGGGGTGGAAATGTGCAGAAAGGTTCTTGTTTTATTAGTTTTGTTTTCTCTTTGGGGGATTTGGGTGGTTTGTCTGTCTTGTTGTATGTTTCTTTTTTAAAATGTCATCAGTAGAAGAATCCCTGAAAAAGCCAACACAATTTCTATGTGTTCATCAGAGCCCTGCTAACTTTCTGAGCTTTTGTTTGCCCTTGACATTATTCTTTCACACAAGTTTGCACATACTCTTTTCTACAGCACCAGTCCATTACAACACCCACGACTGGCTAGAGAGCTTCTAGAATAGAGTGGCAGCTTCCAAAACTGTTCAATAAACTGAGAGATCCCTGGCATGATGGTAATCCTAACAGTGAATTTCACCCATTCAGTTACCACTGGCAAGCATTATCTACAGGTTTTAATAATTTTTACTGGAAAACATACCATAATAAAACTAGAAACCAGTCAATATTTTTCCTGCAATACAAATGAAATTATTCTTCTTTGAATTAAGCTAGTTACAATTGCCTATTCTAACAAATACAAAGCAACAGGAGCAGAAACAAGCGTTTAGTCAGTTAGAGCTGGTTCTGCACACAACTTGAATAAAAAATCCATAGTGGAATTTATGAAATACGTAGTATTCAAATAACAACCTTGAACATTTCTTTCTGGTGCAGACAACAACAAAAACTCTATTAAGCATGTAGCCTAGGACTGTAATTTGATACCTGTATATCATAAACTCTAGTCAGGTACATAATTACACAGGCAGTATCAAAGACCTTTTACCCACTATGATGGATTTGATCTTGATTCATAGTCTTCTTCATACTTACAGGGTTTCACTGCTTCTAGGAGGTTATATACTCCTAATTGTTTTGTCACTCAGTGATAAAGGATACCATCTAAAAAAAAAATTTTTTTTAAGCCTTAACCAGGGTATATCAACTGAACACCTGAATGAGAGATACCCAGTCTTTCCCATCCCACATAATTTCATGTAGTAAGTGGAGTTTGAGGAGCGCTCAGAACTGCTCGTTTCTGATGGGATCTGGGTGGATACTTGTCATTACAAAACAGAGTCTGTGAACTAACAGAGTTAGAAAACATAGAAAGGAAAATGTCGACTTGCCAGATATCCCCACTTCGCTCAATATGTATTTATGTATGTGCATATGCACGTCCACCTTCTTCCAGAAAAAACTGAATGCATCCTTGACATTTCTCCATCTGTACAAAGCAATTCGTTCCTAGTTCTATTCCACAACCTGCAAATATTTACTTCTATTCCCCAACCCAGGGAAATGTAACAATAATATCTACATCTTCTGGAAATTTACTCTCTTGGAAGAAAATGGTTTGTCTTTCTAATTAAAGAAATGCATATAAAGGAAAAGTCTGAAGAGGTGGGGGATGTTGGAGATGTTGGCTATGGTAGAAGAAAGACACTTTGAAGAAATTAGGAAATTAAAAAGAGCCATTAAGATGGATATAAGACCCTTACAAATTTAATGAGTTGGATCAGTTTCCAAGTAAATACACTATAGATTCTATGATTCCATGATTAGGAATTTTAAAAGAATTCCCTGGGGATTGGTAAAAATTCCTGAGAGCACTCAGATCACCAAAAGCTGTGGAAGTGGTGGAGTCCAAGTCTGTATCTCTAAGAAGTAAAAGGGAAGCAGCTAATATCTGGGTCAGTGAGGGGTGGGGTGGTAATTACACTAAGATATATATATATATATATATATATATATATATATATATATATATATATATACTGAGGAAAATAAGAAAGACCAGGAGAGGGGAGAGATCTAGGGGCCATGAACTGGTGGTAGATCCTGCTTGACTGGATGGTAAGAGAGAGCTTGTGGGTTCACTGTTCTTTTTTTGTCCTTCATCTGTACTCAAGGGCCCTTTGTGGCTGTCCCACAATCCTGTGATGGGGGCCTGGCATCGTAGACTGGAGCATGTAATCCCTGAGGCCCATATGCCTGAGACAGGAGTGAGCTTCAGATGGTGGAGAACATTGGCTGAGTTCTGCCTTTTAGTGGGTCCAGTGGCTTTGGTTCTATCTTCTATAATCTGTGTGGGGTTGGGGTCTTCTTTCTGTCTTGTTACCACCTCAAGTAGAATCCAATACTTAAAAAAGACCATGATACCAATCAGGTAGGGGAGTTCTAGATCCAGCTCACAGAAGAGATTGACTCTTGTCTTTTCTTTTTCTTTGCCTTCCCATTTCTCTAAATCAATTATTGAAACAGATATACTCCAGGAATGGGAATTCCAGGGAAAGATTAGGGTATCTAGGCTAGGAGAACAGCTTGGGCAGGGCAAGGGGGATCAGGACTTCTCTCCAAAGCTCACAGACCATCTACCTGTAAGAAGGTTACCTGGTAGAGGACTCCAGAGTAACCCCCAAACTCCATGCTTCAGTGTGGAAGCATGAAATAAACAGGTCCTCAGCATCGCTCATCAGCTGTCTTCCCATCTCAGGTGTCACTAGGCCACACCTCCCCATTTTGTTAGGACTGATCTATGAGCAATGCTGAGCTCCTGAAAACCTCTGATCAGATACCACTCCATCTCTCCTAAGAAAACAGAAGCCCATAGAATGGAGCATAGATGTTCCTAGAGATCTGAGATTCTGTGCCCTTCTTCAGCAGACGACCACTGTCTAAACTATCAATGAGGATCACATACAGAAAATGCTTCTTTGAGTTTTCCAGGAAGGATCAGTAGAAAATACATCCATCCCCCATTAACAATGGATAACATGGAAAGAATAGAGATCACAATTAAATCAATGCAGAAAGTCACATAATTCATTCAATAATGAATACCTTCAACTTGCTTAGAAAGAGGAGAGTGAAAAATGGGTCCCAGACTCTCATTGTTCTTACCTCTCAGCATCAGTTTAGAGGCAGGAGGGATAAAGTGAGAGCTTGAAAAGGAAAGGTTCTACTATTTAACTCCCAGTGCCAAAAGGGTTAACATTCATCTCTCCTCTCCATGAGGTCCCAGGGCCACTAGGGCCAAGGATATCAGAGCTGGATCTCAGAAAGCAGAGGTCCTCAAGAAGAGGCATGTAACAAAGAAAGCCCCAGCTGATGCCCAGGTCCTGCCAGAGTTTCCATCAAAGAGCAAATTTTAAAATAGCAGTGGCATCTGCTACAGAGGCTTCATCCCTGGAAAAAAAGAGAAGGGACAAACAGATCTAAGGCTCAAAGCCTAAACAATGTCCACCTCTATGCAGAGCCCACGGTCCACTAGATATTGATATTAGAGTTGCCTCTCTGGACAAATTTTAAAATAGCAGTGGCATCTGCTACAGAGGCTTCATCCCTGGAAAAAAAGAGAAGGGACAAACAGATCTAAGGCTCAAAGCCTAAACAATGTCCACCTCTATGCAGAGCCCACGGTCCACTAGATATTGATATTAGAGTTGCCTCTCTGGAATCTTGAAACTCACAAACAAGCCCATCACTGGCCAGATCCTAAGAAAGAAACAGGCTTGTGCATGGAGCTCACGTGAAGACAGGGAGTCTACTCGAGGAGGTACTCAAGGACCTGGAAGAGCCAAATATACAAATTCCTGTAGTGACAGCACTGCTTTCTCCCCTGAGTAGAGTTAGGGCTGAGGACCTCATCCCAGCCTTCAAGCAGGCTCTGCTTACCCTGAATGCCCTAAGCATTAATATACAGGTCACAGAGAAACTCAGAAAACCCAAAACAATTGCACAATTCTAAATAAGCAACTGTGTTTGAATGGACCTCCTCTGTGCTCCCCAGGAGCTTATGCCCGCAGCTAGGCCTTGAAGCCCAGACCAGAGATGCCCCAGCCATCAGGCCATGATCCCCGGAGCCCCAGACTCTGTCACGGGAGGTGTGTTTCCTCTGATCAGCCAGAAAATTCTGCTCCACCCACTACCTATAGCAAAATCTCTCTCCAAGAAATTCAATTAGGGAAAATAAATTAGTTCTCACATTACCACACCCTCTGAAGAGGGCAGTCTCTGTTTCCCCTAACTCGCATTGGTTACTTTCATTCTATTGTTATCTTCTTGTTTCTTCCATCTGTGGTATGTTTGGGGGAAGATTTAGGGAGTTCCAGGAGCTCAGGCCTAGAGAAAACAAGGTTCTGTTTCAGCTCCTACTGGGAGGCAGCTTTGGCTTCTCGAAGGCGACCAGAGCCAAGGAGGAAGTCTGACAGTGGCATTGCATACCCACTCTGTTCCTTCATGTGTATCTCTGAAGATAATCCCATTTTCAAAATTTGTGATTATAATACTGCTATTATAAAAACATAAACACATGCACAAATATCCTACCTTATAAACATTCACAGTTTCAAGCAATGGGAAAATTCAATAAAGACCAGAGCCTAGGGGCACCTGGTTGGCTCAGTGGTTGAGTGTCTGCCTTCAGCTCAGGTCATGATCCCACGGTCCTGGGATCGAATTCTGTGTCAGGCTCCCCACAGGGAGCCTGCTTCTCCCTCTGCCTATGTCTCTGCCTCTCTCTCTCTGTATCTAAAATATTTAAAAACAAAACAAAACCAGACCCCAGGAGCTATATCATTCCTCTACTCCCTCATCATTCTGAATGTTACACATCTATGGGGTGGAGTAGGTGTGGTTATACGCCCAGAGTTACTGACTCAGCCCCCAGAAAACCTCACATACCCTAAAAACTAAACTGGAAGTTTGGGATATGAAGCCCTGAGTTCAGAAGAGCAAGGAGAAACCTCCAACAACCCTGAGCCTGTTGGTGGAGAGCTTCACCTGCCCCCAAACCCTCTTCCATTCCTGGTTGAGGCTGGGGAAACAAGCACTGCTCCCCAATTCTCACTTTAGAATTAATGAAAAGGTAACGCTGACTGTCACCTCACCGTCCTTTCTCCATGTGACAGGTTTTAGAACAGCAGGGAAATGAAAAACTCCCCCCTCTGTTTGTGGTTTCACACCAGGGACAGGAGGAGGCCAAAGGAAAGGCAGAGCAAACGTGGAGTAGAAGGGGGCACATGCTGTTCATACCATGGCAAGGAAGTTTCCACAGACCTTCGAGTAGCAGTTGGGCCACTCTTCAGACACCACAAGAGACAAGAACAGAAGAATGTCTTACGGCCGGGTCACCTTGCCCCTCCTCCCATCTGCCAGAAGACAGTCCCTATCTGAAATGATTATGAGAAAGAATATTTTCCTGCCAACAGTACCTTTTTGCATGTTACAAAACCAAGCCACTTTCCAATGGATACCGAGCCGGGTAAGCTCCTGTGGGGAAGGGGTTTGAGGGATATTGTTGAGCAGGGCCCTGGGATGCACGTGGCAAGGCGTGGGAACAGGGTCATGAAGCAAATTCTGAACTCAACCATGAATTCTCCCCACTGAGGAGGTACCTTGGAAAAGGGAATCCTGTCCAATGTGCACTGTCCCAAGTTAAAGTCCTGATTAGCCTTCAAGGAGGATTCTAGAAAATCCTTTGGCTCACAAAAGGTAATATCTATACCAATGGATAACACCTTGATAGTCAAAGCCCCTTGGTTCTTGTTGCTAAAATAAATTCAGTTGATGGCAAAAGGTGGCTGATAGACCCTCAGAGAAATGTTCAGAGTATTTGAAACCAAGTTGGACCTATTAGAACAAGCTAAAAGAAGGACTAAATAGTGGCCTTGAAAAGAAGAGTAAAAAAGTAATCTTCCTCTACTCTAGTTTCTGAGGATTTCAGAAACCTACACAAGGTGAATTACAAAGGAGGAAAATGCAAAAATAGGAATCCCAGATTGATGTCTGACACCAATAATTAGAAACACAGAAGGAAGGAAACACTAAAAAAAAAGAAAGAAAGAAAAAAGGAATGTTTTTTAATTCCAAATCCACATACCAACAATGACAAATCTTCTGCAAAGTGGCAGAGAAGTCGATGCCAAATGTTGCAGAGAGGTGGGGGGGAGGAAAAAACTCAAGAAACCATCCAAAAGGAGACCGCATCAGGTGCGGTGTCTTCCCCCCACCAATTGCTAAGTGAACAAGCCACATGCTAACGTCATAGCAGAAGCAGTTCCTACGAAGGACTGACTACTAAATCAAAGAAAAAGAATGGGAAAAGCAGTGAAATGTAATTACCTGGGTTCCTCCCATTCTTGCTTCCACGGTTTCTTTTAGTTCAGGGAACGAAATAACAACAGATATTTTAATAAAGTTTGCCTGAGTTTCCTGCCCATTAGAGCTTTATGACCTTCACCAGAATGTTAAACTTCCTCCCAAAACATTTGGCCTTTGTAAGGGCTTCAGATGGATTATAAAGCAAACCATGTGTCGCATTTCATATTCAATCACAACTCACACGGGCCTTTTAACAAGCGCTAAATCACAGTTTCTTGGAAACCTCCAATTGGAAACAGTCACTCGGACATCTTGTCTGGGGCCAGGATACGGGTCCCCTGCCCTATATAGCTAGCTACTTGCTCCGTTTCCTTTTCATTGCCTTCAGGGATGTGATATTTTTCTTCTCCACGTTGAGACACCGCCTGCCATCCTATTAGGACCCACTGCGAGGAGATGCTCTGTGAGGTTTGCCTTCTGCTCTGAATATTCTAATATTTCTCATTAGTGAGTAACTCTACCCAGCAGGAAAGAAGAAGGAAGCTGTGAATAATGCAGCTGGAGATTTCAGAAAGAACACAGAAACTGGGGGCAAAATACACTAGTGAATAAATGGGCTCCTTATTGTCTAGGTGCTCACGTTCACCGCCTCCTGCCCCAGGACTGTCCATCTCACTCTGTTTAGCACTGTTGTGTTCATGCCTATTTCTCTCCGCTCAAATGGGAGCACACTGAGTTCACAGTAAATACATGTCACATGTGTACTGGTGTGCCCAGTGAAGAGAACTTAAATTCCTTTATCATGGCAAGGAAATGACTGTTTGGGTTTTGCTGGGTGATTCTGGTTTCCAGAGATGGAAAGGATAACTCATGTCAGTATAGAAAGCCTTGTATGGGGGTCAAGCATCAGAATGGTCCGTTCGTTACCTAAACATTAAACAAAAGGATGCACGTTATTCTGGTTGCGGGGGATGTTAGCAGCTCCAGGCTCTGACTCTTCAGACAGAGAGACTGTGATATCTTCCTCCGGTCACTGCTACCCCAGCCTTGCCTCAAGCTTCAGTGGGAAAACAGAAACCGACGGACAAGCCTCCAAACATGCTTTGACCACCAAATCCCCAGGCCGGCTGTGGCTGTGACTCCCCTTCATTAACTCCTCCCTGATGAGAGAGCGTCAAAGGCAACTTCGCACTCTGGGCCAGGACTCTGTCCCCTCTGTCTCTCTCAGAAACTTCAGTCCCTCACTTGGCTGCTCCTCCTCTGCAGAGTCCTCCACTTTCCCCTCCACAGGACCACTCCCAGGAGCATTGTAGAGGCTCTAGTATCATCTAGTTGAAAATACAGCCCTTGACGTCACAGCCCCCTACAGCTATCAGCTGTTCTCCTTCTCAGCTAAGACTCAGACCTTTTCTGGGCATCAGCCCTCTTCATGACACCAAGTCACCAAAGCATCCCTCATTCTAGTCCACTCAACCATTATCTTAAGAAGACCACCCTCCCCTTCACGAAATACTCTCCTTTCCCTCCTCGAACTCACTTGTGTTTCTCTCCTGACTCTCTGGTTCTTGCTTAGTCCCCTTTGCTGGTTCCACCTGCTCATCCGAGTGGCTCGGTGCTCAGTCTATGCCTCTTCTCTTCCTCCACTGCAGCCCATGCAGAGGTGACCCCACCCAGTCTCTTGACTTCAAAGAAATCTGCTGGCAACCTCTGATCCTGATTCTCCACACCCCAGAGTCATCTACAACTGCCCACTTAACACGCCCACTGGCATGTCTGAGACATATCTCAAAAACTTGAGATCTACAAAACAGAACCCTTGGTTTTCCTCTTCTTCCCCCAGGACCCACACAACCAACTCACTCCCCAGTCTTTTCTGCCTCAATAAATGTTTCCCCATCTTTCCAGTTTCTCAAGCCTGACACCTGAGTCATCCTTGACATCTTTCTTTCACAAATTCCCATAACAGAACATCATATCATATTGATTTTCGATATCCAAAATATATTTAAAATCTGTCAAATTCTTGGGGCACCTGACTGGCTCAGTGTGTTAAGCGTCCAACTCTTGGTTTCAGATCAGGTCATGAGATCGAGCCTCTCTGCCAGCTCAGTGCCCGGCAGAGAGTCTGCTTGGAGATTATCTCCCTCTGCCCCTCTCCCCACTAGCTCTCTCACTCTCTCTCCCTCCCTCCTTCTCTCTTTCTCTCTCAAATAAATAAATCTTTGAAAAAAATTGTCAAATTCTTTACATCTTATAGGCTATAAATGGTCTTCCTGTATCCACTCCTGTCTTCTCTAACCTCCTTCCCATATGTCAGCCATTTTATTTTCCTTTTTGATTTATTTATTCATGAAAGACACAGAGAGAGAGAGGCAGAAACACGGGCAGAGGGAGAAGCAGGCTCCATGCAGGGAGCCTGTTATGGGACTCCAACCCAGGACCCCAGGATAATGACCTGAGCCAAAGGCAGACACTCAACCACTGAGCCACCCATGTGCTCCGGCCATTTTAATCTTCTTTTAAAAACATTGGACTATGCTGGTGCCTTGCTTCCCATTGTATTCTAGATAGAATATAAATCCCTTAACATGGCCATATGGTCCTCTTGATGTGGTCCTGACTACATCTCTCCCCTCCCTGTCACTCCCTGCACTCCAGCCCCATTGAGTCAGTTGGAGTCTGGGGATCATCTACCCATGCCCATCTCATCTGCCTTGCATGACAGGAAAGCTAAGAACTACATTTCCTGGACATTTTCCCCTTTGCCCCCCTTGCAGCAAGAGACCAGCATATGGTTTCATCCTTTCAATCACAAGCGCTTGACTTTGGGCCTCAGTTGAGGAGGGGAGAGGCAGAGGATGAGGCATCAATTTGGCTGGTGCAGATTGGGCCAGAATCAGCACGGTTCTGAAGTCCCTGGCTTCCAGATTTGGCGGTTTCCTGTAGCCAATAGTGGTTTCTCAGTCATAGAAGAAACAACGTGTTTCTGGGAGCAGGACACTGTCTCTGGAAGCTCTGCCTGGACCATATGCCCAAGAGCCTCACTCCGGTTCCTTCCGCACTCTTTAAACCACTGACTACCTGATAAATCTCTTCTTCCTTAAACTAGCTAAGGAGGTTCCAGTTGTTGGCAACTGAAACTTCACAGATGGACTGACCAACTTTTAGTTATTTAGTTGAACCAAGATTGCAGTTTAGAATGTGAGTATTGAATCATCCTGGCTGAATTTGAAGCCTGGTTCCAGCACTTCCATGCTGTATGACCTTAGTTTAATTATTTAACCTCCCTAGCCTCAGTGATCTCATTTATAGTTGAGGAATAAAAATAGCACCTATTCCAGAGGGCATCTGAGGATAAAATGGGATAATACTGGTAAAATACATAGTATAGTTGCTGGCACATAATAAGAGTTCACTAAATGTTAGCTTTTATAATTACTATAATTAAGTAATATTATTATTTCTTTGCTCTGGGCCTTAAATTTTGCTCTTTCTTATGCCTGGAGCATTCTGACTTCACCAAAACCAATTAACTGCCCCCCTCATCTTCAGTTTACAAATTATTTCCTCAAAAGTTACTTCCTGGCCCATTTTAATTATGCCTGCCCTCTTGGTTTCCTCTTATAATAACATTTTCCCCTCTTAGAACATGCATCAAAATTTTCAATTATGTATTGTTTTGTTTGTTTATGTTTTTATGTTTTTAACCTAGTCTCCTCCAAGGAGCTTCCACGAAGGTGGCTGTCATGACTACATATGTCCTGTCATATAGGGAAGACCTAGCATTTTGTTGACACACAAATGAGCTCAAGAAATGTTTCTTAAATGAGTGACCCAGTCAAATGTGGTGGCAAATATAACAGAAGTTGTTGAACGTGTGGAGACCTGTGTGACCAGCCAGTTCTAATATAGAGAGGCCAGGTCTGCTTTGCCATAAAACAGCCCAAGATGAGTTCGGGTAATTACCCATAAGTTTTCTCTATCGTATTAAACATTAATAGCACTCCACAGTTTTCTATGACTGTTTAAATCTATTGATTTTTTTAATCCTTCTAGTAAACCCAATTATCTTTTTATCTCATCTTACCGAAGGAATGCAAGCTTCAAAATGTCTGCAAGATGCACATCACACAGAGAAGAAGGAACACATTTCACAAATCACTGGTTGACATGAGTTCCAACACTGGCTTTGACATTTTCTTGCTGTGTGACGTTGGGTAAAACTCTCAATCTTTCTGAGATTTTCATCTGTGAAAAGGACTAATTGTGTGTTGCTGGGAAGATTACATGTATAATATCTGAGATGTGCACTGTGTAAAGAGCAGATAGCCTACATGTCATCATCATCCACATTGTTAAGTACTCACTTACACTCAGCAACGTGGTGAATCAGGTTTTTCCACTAGAATCTTGGATTCTAGGCCATTGATACCTTAGGATTACATATGTTAATCAAAGCTGTGGCATGAATACCATCCTTCATTTTATTTTTATTTCTTACAGATTTTATTTATTCATTTGAGAGAGAGAGTGCAAGTGAGCACAAGTAGGGGGGATGGCAGAGGGACAAGCAGACTCACTGCTGAGCAGGGAGCCAGAGATAGGGCTCGATCCCGGGACCTTGAGATCAGGAACTGAACCAAAGATAGATGCCTAACCAACTGAGCCACCCTGGTGCCCCCCATCCTCTATTTCATTAACTGAGAGATTTAATGCCCCACATATCAGACACAAATGCACAAACCTAGCTTTCATATGAGCTCACTCCATCTCTGCAGACTGTAACTCCTTGATGACAGAAACTAGAGCTGCCTTTTTCCAAAGTGCTCTGCACAGAGGTTGTGATTATTTGTTAATGGATAAATGAGTGGGGGGGGGGAGCTATGGACAGGAAATCCAAAGCGCTTTAAAAAACCAGTATTTCAGAATGAATTCTGCAAGGTAGATGATCTAAATCAGAGCCAGGGGCCCCTGGCCTCACGCTCAGAGCGTCTTTAAACCTTAGGCCAGAAAAACCAGTCCTGCATCCTGTTTCTGAGAGGAAACTGACTCTGATGAGTGGACTGTTAGGCCAGGAGCCACAAACAACATTCATGGTTTTTGCTGTTGTGCAGGCTGACCGGGTTGGGCCATCGCGAAGCAAATAGACTGTCACAGGGAACTCAGTGGGAGAACAGATGGCAGTAATTAGGAGACAAGTGATGGGGTGAGTACTGAGGTTTATGTGTTCAGTATCCTCTAGATGGTATCTGCTATAACCACAAATAAACTGCATATAACCAATTACAGGGGTTCCCAGTTCCTTCCTCAGGGCCATGACTTCAACATCTCGAGTATCCATGTTAATAAGGATCCCTGGTTTTAATCCTATGAGATTGACCACATCATTTCCTGTTTGTAACTTGGATGAACACATGGCTGGGATTTCTCTCCAGCTCCCCCACCACAGCAAATCCCATGTCTTGACGGACCCTCTCTGAGGTACCTGGCTGCTGTGTTTCCACACTGACGAGAGAAAGCTCCTTCCTTTCCTGAGGGGAAAGGCTGCTCAGGTACAGTGAGGCCCGAAAAGCAATGAGTATGTGGCCACACTGTAAATGACAAGAAACCAGGCTTATTATTAAATCAGTCTCTGTGGTGTTACTTCAGAAATTCACGTCTTAAATGGGAAAACAGCTAATGTGTCTTGCAATAGTATAGCCAGTATTTGTTTAACACTTAGCCTTGCCAAGCACTGTGTTAGATTTGGGAGAAATCAATTCCTTAATCTTTATTACAGCCAGGTGAAGTAGGTCTCACAATTAACCCCATTTCACAGATGAGAAATGAAGGCTCAGAGAAGTCAAGTAGCTTTTCTGAGGTGACACAGCTAGTTAGCAACAGCAAGAGCACTCAAACTCAGCTCAACCTGACCTGAAAGCCATCCCTAGTGTAGATCTACCTATACAAGGTCTTTCATCCCTGAGCTACCCAGCCCTAAAGTCAGCTCAAACGGGATCATATTCCTCTTCTCCTTTCATCCTTCAGCTATCAACTTAGCAGTCCCCCTCCTCCAGAACCCCCCCCGCCACTGTTCCCGACTTGACTTAGGCTCCTCCTGTACTGATACACAGCACTTGTAAATCTGATCTCTCCCATTAGACCAGGAGTTCAGAGGAGGCTGGGGCCAGGTCTGTCATGTGCATGGTGAGTAAGAGAGTGTCTTGCACCTCATAGGCACCATGGACATATTTGTGGGATTTATGGATTCATGACTAAAGATGACACTCCACAAAGGTTCTTTCTGTAACATGAGAACAGGAACTCACTGCTTCTCTCCAGAATTTCCTTTGTCCCAGAAATCAGAAAAGCAGGTGAAAGCTGGTGGTGTGTTTTCTGAAAATGCTATAAATCCCCTGAGATCAAATTTCTTTGTAGTATGTGAAAGCCTTAAGCCCAAATTTCTTTGTAGTATGTAGTATGCCTTAAGCCCACCACCTGCGCAACCAATTTTTAGCCTTCTTAGAGTGGCAACAGAGGGAAAGAAAGGCTGGTGTCCTAACACCTTCACAAAGGTAAAGGTTTAGAATATGAAGTGTCATGTTATCCTCAGCAACAAAGATTGCGTTAAAGGATAGTACTAAGGGAAGAGCATAGTCTGTCTGGCCTCTTTACAGCCAAACAGGAGCCAAGATGGGTTATGCGGACCCCAGTGCAAAACAAAAATGAGGGGCCCGTGTTCAGGAATTATTAAGAATTTCCGGAGTGACAGCAGTGTATTAAATCAAGTGTCGGCTCTTCGAAGCCTGAATCCCTCCCTGTGCAAAGGCCCAGGTCATACACACACAACCTCAGTCCTGAGATGGATGCCTGCAGACCTTGTATTAAGTCCTTTGATTATTTAATTTATTTCATTTCATTCTCATGGCAGCTGCATGAGGTCGATGTTTACACAGACAAGACATTTGAGCACCAGACAAAGAAAGATTTTGCTCTAACTGAATGGAGGAAAGGGGCCCATGGAATAACCAGCAAAGGAAGTGAGGTAGATGATGAAGACAAGAAGTAGAGGCTGCTGTGCCACCCTGACCCATCCCAAATGAAAACTCAACTGGATCTTTCTTTTTCTGACCTTCAGTAAGGAGAGAAGTCTTGAGGTAGAGTAAATGGCCTCAGAGAGTTTAACCCAAGGAAATTATTCTCTGCCCAGCAGATAATAAATACTAATAACCCCCTCCCTCTGTTTCTCAAGAACCAAGACCACTGCAGGTCCCAAATACTGTCCCTATGGTCTGACCAGCCTCCCTCACCAGCCTCTCACCATCTAGTAAATTCGACCCCAGCAGCACTTTGCAACCACCACAGCAGTGGGACTGGTGTGCTTGAGAACTGGAGGAGTAGAAAGTGAAGAAGACAAAAGCCACTTCTCTCTGGCCACCACTGACTCCTGTTACAACTGCCTGGCTGCCCTCTGCTCCACCCAGAGGGTAAACAGTGGGTCTGAGCAGTGCCCCAGGAGATCATTCATCTTTTCCCGACACAGCACTTTTAATTAAAAGCTCTAGGTTTGGCAGGAAAAGCCTTTAAGTACTTGAAAACACAAGGAATATTTCAAAACAAGTCTCAGTCTCACTCAGGGTGCGATCTACATGGACTCCTAAGGTTTAACTCAAGAGCCATCATTGGGAAAACATACAGTATTACCCAAGGTCTCTGGATGTGACCACCAGCAAGACCAAGAATCCCAGATTCATAAGCTTGAACAAGATCGACCATCAACTGATGTGTTGCTCATTCTTCCTACAAAATTATTTCAGTGAAAGAATATTGGGCTGCTTTTTAATTACAAAGGTTATTCTTAACCTTCAGTTAAATACCATTAGGAATGAGAGTCCCACAAATACCGAAATACTGGCTTTATGGCTTCTGTGCTTTATGACTCTGGGCTAGTGACTTCACCTCTTCAAGCTTTGGTTTTCTCAAAGTAATAATAAAAATAGTATAACAATGGCAACCAGGAGTGTCATGGGGATTCAATAAGATAATTATGTTAAAACACTTAGCATGGTGGCTGGTACATCATGAACACTGAACAGTAGTTCTCTATTACTAGCATTACTATGACACTGAGGTTTCAAGTTGGCAATGCTTTTCTCACTGTTACCATAGTCTTGTTGCCTAGAAGCCAGGAAGGTGCCTGTCAGGAACATACACTTAATAAATATTTGTTGAATAAATGATTCACTGAAAGTCAGTGTCTATTTACAACACTAGATTTCAAGTTTTATTGAGATTGGGACCATCCCAATCTCTAATCCAAGAACTAACCATCCCTGCATTTTTTTCAAAAGATATTCATTGGACTTCTATTAGATTCCAGGTACTATGCTTTGTGGTGTCTATTTCAGACAAAACAAGTGCTTAAAATTTTTTTTTTCATTTTAAAGAAGAGCTCTTGGGGTCTCTGGGTGGCTGTCAGTTAAGCGTCTGCCTTTGGCTCAGGTCATGATCTTGGGGTCCTGAGATGGAGCCCCATATCAGGCTCCTGTAGTCTGCTTTTCCTTCTCCCTCCCCGCTGTCCTCCCACTTGTGCTCTCTCTTCTCTCTCTCTATCTCTCTCAAATAAATAAATAAAATCATAAAAAAAAAAAGAAAAGAAAAAAAGAGCTCTCAATCCTGGCCCTACAATTCAGTTGCAATACAATGGCTAGTCCAGTGGACCTTTAAAAAGTCCTGATGGGGGACACCTGAGTGGCTCAGCAGTTGAGCGTCTGCCTTCGGCTCAGGGTGTGATCCTGGGGTTCCGGGATTGAATCCCACATTGGGCTTCCTGAGAGGAGCCTGCTTCTCCGTCTATGTCTCTGCTTCTCTCTCTGTGTCTCTCATGAATAAATAAATAAAATCTTTTTTTAAAAAAAGTCCTGATGGTCTCTTTTACATAGCCCACAGTTTCCTGGGATCCTTCATTCCAAAGAAACCAAATCTGTAAAAAAAACCACAAAAAAGTTTTCCCAAGGAACATAGCCACTGGATTAGGTACTACTCTGTCAAAAGTGAACAAATGTTCACGGAAAGCAAGGATGTTGGGTTTGGTTTTTAGTTTTATCTTTAAAAAAAAATTGAGGGGTACCTGGATGGCTCAGTGGTTTAGTGTCTGCCTTTGGCTCAGGGCGTGATCCCAGAGTCCAGGGACTGAGTCCTGCATGCAGCTCCCTGTAGGGAGCCTGCTTCTCCCTCTGCCTATGTCTCTCCCTCTCTCTGTGTGTCTCTCATGAATAAATAAAATATTTTTTTAAATTTTAAAAAAATAAATGAATGAACACACACACACACACACACACACACATACACACCCTAAGGGGTTGTAAGTAACTAGGATCTCCTTTAGTTTATGACCATAATTCCAAACCCTCTCTGAGCTCTAAAAGTCTAAGAAAAGGGCTCTTACTCTACTGATTGAGGTAAATTTCAACAGCCACTGTTCTCAGGGGCATTCGGGAAGGGAACTAGGTGTACATGTCCATGCCCCAAGAACTATCCATTAAACAAAATACCACAAGACTGCTCAACTCCCCATCTGCCATACCCACAACTCTGCCTCTGGTGACCTTCCATGAGATGCCATTGCATAGTGTATCAGAACCAGAAACTTGGCCCAGAGGAAGCTCCCAGGTACCCAAATGCTCTCTGGAACAGAGGAAGTATAAGGAAATTAATTTTGCAATGAGTACACTTTTCGAGAATAAGGCCAACAACTTGCCTTTGTAACCAGCGCACAGTACATACCTGATATTTACTGATTGATTGAATATGTGACTTGTCAAAATGGAGATTTTTCTGGTCTTCTGGGCAGTTGTCCAATCCTTAGTGGCTGTTGAGTTATATCAAAGCCTACAATCTCTTTCTTCATTTCTTTTTGTTGTTGTTGGGTTTTTTTTAGAAAACAAAAATACAGAATTTTGCAGTAATCACTTATATATTCTGGCAATTTGAATAAGAAGAGTTAGTATTAGAATGTCAAAATATATGCCTGGCTTAACCAGGCTTACCTCTGGGCTGGACATAATGAACTGCTAAGGGGTTGCTGTCTGGGAGGCATTGGCAGGCTTTAGCTTGTCAGAATCTTGGAGCTTTTCAGTGAAAAATCTCCCAGATAAGGTAAGTCCCTCCATTTAATTACAAGTGGAGGCAAGGCCACATAACAGTCTTTCCAGACTCTTTGAATAAAATATTTTTTTAAAAATAAACACACGAGGTATTTTTTATGTTGGATTTGCAAAGCTTATTATTTTTAAGAATTCCAGAAAGCAACATGTCACTGGAAAAACACAATAGACAATAAAATGTGGTTGTGTCTAATTCTCTGGTCTGCTTTAAGGTACTAGTGAAAAATCATCGAAATGAATCTAGGGATAAAACATTGCCTTCTTCATGTTGCCTTGATTTTGTTCATTCTCCAGGCCATATGGGTGTAAAACGGAAAGGCAAACACCAAATATATATTATTTTTTCCCTCAGTTTCAACTAGCAGCATGTGCATCCCTTGAAAAAGAAAAGCAAAACTATTATTTTAAAACATCTGAGACCAGGTTTTCTGTCTGTAGAGCACACTCAATGAGAAGCCAGCAAAGAAGAGAGTTCTAGAGGCAATGCCTTTCATGTCTAGGCAATTATTTTAATTGCTCCCAGGATTGGCTTAACAAATGGCTTCATGGCCTCTGAACAGCTAAGAATGTTTGGGACACAGATCAGACGCAAAAAGAAGATAGGAAAGTTCCACAAAAGACCACGTAGTGTGCCGGAAGCAACACAGATTTCAAAATCAAAACTCTACGTTCAAATCCATAACCTGACACTTCCTGGCTATGTGGCCGAGGGCGCGTGTCCCATGCTCTTTGAATGTCCAATTCTGATGTAAAACACAAAATGTAGATCCTAGTAACCAGAATATAGGGCAGAATTTTTCAAAATGCAAGCTGCTATACGTTAGCAGATCAAAATGTTATTTTGAGGTGCACTTGACATTTTAACAAAATGAAAGAATATAGAATAAAATGCATTGAGGGTGCATTATATGTTTCATAAAGTAAGTATTGTTTCACGAAATTTTTCTTCCCCGTTCATATATGTCTAATTATGTTACATACATACATTACAAATACGTGCATACATACACATAATTGAAATGTAGTTCTTGCTAAGGATCACAAGCAAAGTTTAAAAACAATTCTTGTACATATTTCATATAGATTAGAGAGATTATGAAAATATGTAGCACGTAGTAGATGCTCTGCTATTGGTGATTTTCCTTTCCCGGGAGAAACTACTATATTTGGACAAATTTGTTATGAAATCACCATTTGTTATGGGCTGAATGTTTGTGCCCCACCCCCAAATTCATTATTGAAATCCTAACCCCCAATGTGGCTGTACCAGGAGGGAGAGCCTTTGGGAGGTAACAAGGTCATGAAGGCAGAGCCTTCACGAATGGGATTCATGCGCTTAGGAAAGTTGCCTCAGAGAGCTCTTCCACTGTTTCTATCATGTAAAGATACAACCAGAAAGGGCACCTGCATGGCTCAGTTGCTTAAGCGTCTGCCTTCAGCTCAGGTCATGATCTCGGGGTCCTGGGATCGACGCCCACATTGGGCTCCCTGCTCAGTGGGCAGTCTGCTTCTCCCTCTCCCTCTGCCCCTCCCCCTGCTTATGCACTCTCTCTCTCTCTCAAATAATAAATAAAATCTTAAAAAAAAAAAAAAAGGTAGAACCAGAAAATGGAAGTCTGCCACAAAGGGGTCTCACCACTACCCAACCATGCTGGCACCCCGATCACAGAGTCCTAGCTTCAAAACTGTGAGAAAATAATTTCTGCTGTCTCTAAGCCATCCAGTTTATGGTGCCTTGTTATAGCAGTCTGAATCAAGACACCGTTTTTACATATATGCCCGTTGTTTCTCTTTTCCTTCTTTTCTTTTCTTTTTTTTTTTTTTTTATTAACTTTTATTGGTGTTTAATTTACCAACATACAGAAAAACACCCAGTGCTCATCCCGTCAAGTGTCCACCTCAGTGCCCGTCACCCATTCCCCTCCAACACCCGCCCTCCTCCCCTTCCACCACCCCTAGTTCGTTTCCCCGAGTTAGGAGTCTTTATGTTCTGTCTCCCTTCCTGATATTTCCCAACATTTCTTTTCCCTTCCTTTATATTCCCTTTCACTATTATTCATATTCTCCAAATGAATGAGAACATACACTGTTTGTCCTTCTCCGATTGACTTATTTCACTCAGCATAATACCCTCCTAGGCTCTATAATTAGCCCTCTTTTACAACTCTGTGAGGTATGTATTATTTTTGCTTTTGCACCCATGAAGAAATGAAAGGTCAGAGGAGGTGAGTTACTTGCCCCAAATCATTCAGCTAGTGTAAAGTGGAGCCTGGATTGAAATCCAAGTCTGATCCCCAAGACTATGCCTTTCTCATCTGACAAGTAATAGCTGTGACCCCACATTTTTCAAAGCAATTCATTATTCCCTTTGACTCCCAGAGAAAGATGGCTTTTACCTCTGGTGACACAAAAGGTGGCTTTTTCCACCAGTAGTGGTGTTCTTGATCAGAAAAAATAACCCACCGCCAAGTGCATGAAGAGCTGTCAGGACTTCATTTATTCCCAAACATGTGAAGACTACTTTTCTAGCCTCCTCACTCTTTCTGTGGATGGCCGGGTAATTCCCACACTTGTTCCCCAATGAAAGTATTAAAATGAAATTTAAAGAATGGAGAAACCGAAGACCTCACATAACTGCACATTTGTCTTACACGTGCGCGCACACACACACACACACACACACAAACCCCATGCCCCCCCACGAGTTCTTCTCCAAGTGGTACCCCCCAGGAGCATAAAGAAGTTCAGCCAACGTTATCTTACATTTGACAAGAGCTGGAATGGGCTGTCTATTCTTGACAAAAGACAGACCAGGCAATGCACAGAATGGAAATGTCTATAAATTCCAGTGTCAGGAAAATAGAGTGTTCTTATCAATGAAATGTGAGGGGATGAATAAAAACTCCTGACATAGCTCCAAATACCAGGATAGAGCACTGTCATACATAGATAAATGAATAAGGCTTGTCCCGCACTGTGCCTGAATCTAAAGGTGAAAACAAGGGTTTTACAGTACATATCTTCTGTATCTTCCATAAGAAGTGGTGAAGTTTATCCCCCCAACCTCTCACTTGCACTCTTCTTTTTTTTTTTAAGATTTTATTTATTTATTCATGACAGAAAAGAAAGAGAAGCAGAGACACAGGCAGAGGGAGAAGCAGGCTCCCCGTGAGGAGGACTTGGACCCCAGGATCACGACCTGAGCCAAAGGCAGACATTCAACCACTGAGCCACCCAGGTGCCCTTGCACTCTTCTTGATCAGAGATAGTTTTGACTTCTAGGTTTCTTTTCCCCCTCCTTTCATCAAAAACAACTCTCAAAAATAAGGATTCTTGCCTATTTGTTCCCATTAAAGTGAAAATTAATGATGTGACTCGATACGCTACCTATTCCAGGGGCTCCCACCTCATATACAAGCAGGGACAGATAGAGCAAACACTTCTAATTTCCTCCTAATTTTGTTCCTTAATGGAGAAAATAGTTTTTCTTCCTGATTCCTTTTTATCACAAAAGGTAAATAAGCCATGAGGCTGGGAAGGAAGAGGAAATGACAGAGACAGTCCAGCCAATCAGGGAGGAGAGGCCCAGAAATGCCTGCCTTTCCTTGTTGAAGGACTAGAAGGGGAAACTAGGGTAAAGTGAGACAGTTAAGCTCCAGATACCTTTCCCTCTTCCACCAGCTAACCTCAAAGATGAGGTAAGTTCAGAAACATCCAGAACATTGGAACTGGTGGCCCATCTTATTCAAGCATTATATTGGGGAAGTCTGGATTTAATGTACATCCAGAGGTAAACCTTCGCCTTCAACTATGCATAATATTCAACCTAGTCTAGAAAAAAGAGGGGCTGGGCTGGGGTGTCAGTGGGAGCTTATAAGCAGACCCAGGAATAAAGAGACTGTTTAAATGATCATACCTGGATGAATTTACTACTGGGTTGACCATGAGAAAGTATTGATATTCAACACATTTTGATCAACGAGCCAACAATTTGTATGGCTCGACCTGAAAACATGGAGCAGGGGTTCATAAGAAAGATGAGATTAGTTAAACTACATTTCAGATCCTTGTACATGAGTATAGTAATATTAAATGATTAACCTTGCTACAGAAAGGACAGGCACGGAGGAGATCGTTGGCCCCCATCTCCCAACCCACCTCCTTCCTTCTCCCCCTGTTCTGTAGCCTGCAAAGCTGACTTCTGTGGGCTTTATCCACAGGCTCCTTGGCCCTGTAGCTTGGGAGGGACCAGAGAAGGGAGGACCCTGAGTTGACAGTATTTATTTCCATGTCCCTCCCTGCAAGGTCACTTAGCTGTGTCCCTCCACCATGGGTCACTGGTCCTCCCACATTCTCTCCAAGACTCTCTGCTATGAAACCTCTTCCTCCCCTCATCCTATCTGGCCTAGAATCAGCTGCCACTCCACTGTTACTGGCCCCAGACCACTCTGCTCTTTGTACTTCTCTTATGTGCTGCCCAGCTTTGTAAATTATCCTAATTTCAGTGTGTCAACTGCTTCTGCCAGGACCTAACCAATATGAAAGGAAACTAAAATTTTTTTTAAAGATTTTATTTATTTGAGAAAGAGAGAGAATCTGAAGCAGACTCCATGCTGAGCACAGATCCCAATGCAGGGTTCAATCCCAGAACCACGAGATCATGACCTGAGCTGAAACCAAGAGTCACACCCACAACCGACTAAACCACCCAGGTGCCCCAGGAACTAAAATATTGTAAGCAGTGCCTCTGTATCAAGCACTGAGCTAGGCATGTTACATATGTCATCTCATCCCATCTTCATAAGAGCCCAATGAAGCAGCTATTATTCTTACCATTTTACATATGAGAAGATTGAGTCCCAGAGAGTGTAAGTCATTTGCCCAAGGATGCAGAACTAGTGAGTAAGTCAGACTGGTTCTGAACCCCATGCTCTTGCCTTTGTTACAGAATAACCTTGCAAGGCAGAGGTTGGAGATGCCACCAATGTTTGAACTAAATCCTAAAGGATATATTTTTGTTGGGCAAGCAATTGTAGAAAGAGAAGAACATTCCACTATGAGAGAACACAAAGGCACGAGAAAGTGCCCTAAGCTGTATCCCGGCAAAATACTTGTGACTTGGATTCCATTGTATCCTTGTCAAATAGTCACATCTGAAAACAACCAACAAATGCCAAGGGTCTACTATAATTTGGTATCATCAGGCTTTTGGATGTGTCTGGCAATGGGGTGAGATGATAATGCGCTGGATCTGATCCAGGAGATAAGGAAGGTTGATGCGAACATTGGGTCAGCTAGGGTTGTGACTGCCAACAACAGAAATCAGCTTGGCTAAGATAAACAGAGAAGGAATTTATTAGAAGGATATGGGCTAGCTCCAAGAGTGAAGAAGAGCTGAAGAACTAGCATAGAATGTCAGCCCCATGAAAGTAGCGACTTACCTATCTTAGCCCCAGATCCACAGGACCTTAAATAATATACAATAAATATTTACTGAATAGATGATGAATGACTAAATGCATCAGGCTTCAGGAGAGATAGGAACATAAGCCACTCAGGATCTAGAACAGAAATTAAGGGACAGTATCTTCAGGGTAGGACCCACCCACGAAGGACCTCCATGCTTTTAAGTTTGGGGTCTTTCTTCTTAAATTTCCCAAGACAGACTGGCCTTCTGGCCTTACACCTCATACCCCCTTTTTGGCTAACTGGCTACAGAGTTGGTGCCTTCACTGACTGTCCGACAGGAACATATGATAAGGGAGAGATAACTCTCCAAAGCAATTCAGGAACCTGTTACCAGGAGAAGGGAGAATGGATGCTGGGCTGCAATTGCAAGGACAGTCCTTATACCTGCCCATCCCAACTACCACCATCCCAACTAGCACCCATCCCAACTACCACCACCCCAACTACCACCCATCCCAACTATCACCATCCCAACTACCAAGAGAGGTTTTAAAGCTCTAGTAGTATAAGCAGGAAAGAGATTAATATCTTTCAGCAGATGGCTGCTGATTCTGTTGAGCCCCCTTTTCACTTAGTGACATCTAGGACAGATTCCATAACTTCCTGGCCACTTTCAATTATCAGAACAACTCCTTTTCAAGATTAAAGGCTCAGTTCTATTCATCATACTCCTGTAACTAATCTCAAACTTACACCAGTTTTGACTGGATACAAAAAACGTTATACGTGCTCCTGCTGTGACAAATGCCAAGGGCTAAGAGATGGCTAAGTCATGAGTATTACCTTCATGATCACTCAGAGTATCTCCAAAGCAGCAGACAGGGAAGAGTGAAAAACTCAGCCATGGAAGATATGTTCGAGATGTGGAGGTTGGGTAAGGGAAACAGAATGATCAGCTCCTCAGAAGGGGGTCAGGAGTAAGAGGGGGCGTTCTGGAAGTAGTAACATCTGAACTCCAAAGCCCTGAGAAGTGAAGCTCAAGGGGGCACTTCGGCAGGGAAGTAGGTGAAGGCAACTGAAGCATACTGTTTTCAGGTAAGCTCAGTGGATTGGAGGGAAGACAAGGGGGACGTAGAAGCCTTGGGCTCTCTCTCTTTCACATGGGTCACTCATTTTAATTCTCCTTTCGGGAAGTGGCAAAACCATCATCAAAGAAAAATAAATAAAGGTGCTCTCTGGGATGCCCAGGTGGCCTAGAGGTTAAGCACCTGCCTTCGGCCCAGAGCGTGATCCTGGAGTCCCGGGATTGAGTCCCACGTCAGGCTCCCTCCATGGTGCCTGCTTCTTCCTCTGCCTGTGTCTCCACTTCTCTTCTCTCTATGTCTCTCATGAATAAATAAATAAAATCTTAATAAATAAATAAATAAATAAATAAATAAATAAATATAAATAAATAAATAAATAAATAAATATAAATAAATAAATAAATAAAGGTGCTCTCTGGTGAACGCTAGAGAGACATTTGTTCAAGCTTGTTTCAAAATATAACAAGCATGAGGCCCATATAACCCCATGACCCAAGCCAAGAGGGGAGATGGTTGCTTCAGTTCTCTTTCGAATCCATTCATTTTTCTGGAGGCTGAGATGCTCAAGGTGATGGGTGAAGAATGTTTGCCTCATGTGTCACGTGGGTAAGTGCTTAAGTAACTTGACAATTCTTTCCAGTCTGACCAGTGGATCATAGCTAAGATTATTTATGAGAAAGTGAATTTCCAGATGATGTATTTCCCTATAACAATCCTTATTAATTAATATTGTATGGACAATTCTCACATTCTGCTAGACATAATAACTAAGGATTTGGTTAGCCCTTAAGGTTAATAAAGACTTAGGTTCATGTGACAATAAAGATTATAAGAACACCATTTTTCTGGTTTTGAATCATCATTTCTTGGATTTTCTCTAGAGTGGGTGCTCTCAGCTGCATTTAAATTCTTTATTGCCTATCTTTTCCCATTCAGATGGGGTCTGGGGAAGCAGCATTCTTGTCTCCTTTCATTCAGAACAGTGCCTGGCCCATAGCAGAAGCTCCATAAACATCTGCAATTTAACCAACCAGACTGAAAGAGGTTGGGTTATGGGTTTAGAAACCTGATCCAAATCCTAGTTTCACCATTACCTATTTGTGTAAGCTTGAGTGGGCAAGTCACCTAATATCTGGGAGATTGGTTCCTTTATCTTTACTGTGGGAAAAAATCCTTACTTCACCAGATAATTTATTGTTCTGTGAAAGAATGTACATGAAAAAGCCTGGTGCCACTACAGGGGATCAATAAATCCTAGTGGAACTGAAACTTTAAGTAGTCTTAAAATTGTTATTACCTACATATAGTTCTAGGATATCATAACCTCACAGTTTAACATGGATAAACCTTTAGTTAGTACCAAGTGATTACAAAAGACCTCAAACTTCGGTATGCTTTGGAATCTCATTAAGTGCAGATCCCCGAGCTCCACCCATGAAGATACGCATTCATAGGACCAGTGTGGAACCTGAGACTCTACATTTCTTTTTTAAGAATTATCTATTTCTTTGAGAGAGAGAGTGAGCACAAGCAGAAGGGGCAGAGGGAGTGGGAGAGAGAATCTCAAGCAGACTCTGCACTGAGCACGGAGCCTGACTCGGGGCTCGATCTCACGACCCTGAGATCACAACCTGAGCTGAAACCAAGAGTCAGATGCTTAACCAATTGCACCACCCAGACACCCTTGGGACTCTGCACTTCTAACAAGCACCTTGGGTCGTTTTGATGCAGGTGGCCTATGTCCCAAACTTGGACAAAAATTAAACTAAGGACAACAGCATGATTTAATTGGCAAAAAAGAGGTTGATAGCCCATCGTCAACCTAAATCCTAAAATACAGGGGGCCAGAGAGAGAAAGAGAGATGGAAAACAAACAGGAAGATGTTCACCAGCTCCCCAAACTCACAAGAGTCGTAGGATTCTGGTTGAATGGCAGCATTGCTCAAAGAACAAGGACATCTGTACTGCTGGGGGAGACCGCCCTAAAAATATTTCTAAGTGTTTGGATATTACACAAAAGGCAAAACTCCTTTTTCTCCCCCTCGCCCTGTGCTACCACTACCACAGACAAACCTTAAAGCCATGTTTATCTCAAAACAAATCTAATCCATACATTTGTCCTGTTTAGACTTGTGTCAAAAATGTTTTTAGTGTTAATTTATAAGCAAGAAAAACCTTTTACCATGAAAAGAGCAAAGAGGAATTAATCTACCTTTGGTAAACATTTTCACAGTAGATATTCAGAATTAAAGACAGGGGGCTGAAAATAGGAAATGGAATGTTGCAACTCAAAAGCAGTCCAGAATGATTCTTCTAGAGCTGCTTAATCTTTCATTTGGTCCAAAGCAAACATTCTCAACTGCTTTGAACTCCTCATTTACTGCTCTTGTGCACACATCTTTTTACTGTGGGCATATAAAAAGGGCACATTTTAATTAAGAGTAAATTAGTTTTGATACTTCGTCATGATAGTTAGATTACTTTCAGCTACTTTGTAAGAGATAAATTTTTTTCATGCAAGAGACTTGCCTTTAATCACAAAGCAGCTACAACAAGGTTATTTATGTTTATTTCTTGGGAATGAGCCAAGCACATCAGGGAAGTAGGACAGCTGTGCTGTCCTGTAGGTCTAAACATAGTCGATGCTTGTGTATGGCTCTTTTCATAATCAAAGCTAACATCATAAGAGCTTGATGTACCAAAGACAACCAAAGTATTTTTGTCACTAGGGACAGAATAGGTACTTACCCATGGCCCAAAGTCATACTCTACCCTCCATGAGGGGAGAAGCTGATGAGAGAGCAGGGATAATCTGCCAAATCCTAGAACAGAAAAACAAAAACAAAAACAAAAATTCCGGCATCCTGATGTATTTTCCATGCTGCCTTCTGGAGCCAGGACAATGTATGGGGACAGGACCAGTGCACACCTGCTGCACTAGCCCGAAATTGTGACTCTCAGTTCCTTGCCCACAATGTCCTTGAGTGAGCCTGGAGTGTCCTTCTAGGCTCATCTATAATCCTTATAGGGTGAGGACACCTGGGTGGCTCAGTGTTGAGCATCTGCCTTTGGTTCAAGGTGTGATTGTAAGGTCCTGGGATCAAGTCCTGCATCAGGCTTTCCAAAGGGAACCTGCTTCTCCCTCTGCCTATGTCTCTGCCTCTCTCTGTGTGTCTCTCATGAATAAATAAATAAACTATTTTTTTAATAAATAAAATCTTTTTTAAAAATCCTTGTAGGATTATTCTAAGTGGTAAAAAAGATAATATATGAAAAGTTCAAAGCAGTGGCACATCAGGCTGGGTCCCGAGAGGCATTCACCCAGGTGCAGGCAAAAACTTGGTACATTACCAGAGAGAATTTAAAAACAATAATAAGATCCACTAGAATTTTACTTGTTTCTTGTTATTACAACCCACAGATGATTCTAAATGAACCCAGTTATTGAATACTTCTCCCGCTGGGGCGGGCAACTCTCACTGTGCCACTCCACCACCATGGTATGTAATTGGCTTAGTGGCTGGTGCGTGGTAGGTCCTCAGGAAATGTTAGTTCCCCCTTGGTGGAAAGAGGCCAAATCTGTGTGAAAATAGATCTAACATAAGAGAAAAGCCTTTGGACATGAATCTTACTTACTACGGCTCCAACCGAGCCCCAGTTAAGGACAGTAAAAATGACATTTATGGGATTTTAAAAAATGATTCATGTAACCCAAGTGTTGACTGCCTTTACACGCTGTCTCTGTTTTCACCCTACACTTCACCTCCTGCACAATGAAAAGACTATGTAGCCCAGAGGTGTCAGTAAGCAATATGGATTTTATGATGTCTCGGGGGAGATGGAGATGGTTTCTATCACACACAAAATATTTCTCTTCAAAAATCCCCATTACACATTTCCATTTCCCCCAAATTCCTCTTGAACTACCATTCAAAGGGTCATCTCTCTATCCTTCCCCATGTAGACTTCAAGTCTCCTCAGGTTGCAGCACCTAACTGTGGTCTTTCCTCTGAGCCTCCCTGTATCTCTCTCCTGTTTTTACCAGATCAATTTAGATCCATTCCAGATCCTTCCTGCTGTCTTCAAGACTGAGAAAGACCAGCAAACATCAGATCCTTCAGTTACCACGTGTTGAACTGGGCTAATAGTATATAACCATATAACAACAATGATAGCAACAAAACCTTCCTTTTTTCTTGTTCACATGTGGCAATTTTTATATGTTGCCTCTGTGATCATTAATACCCAGAACAGGAAGGTACAGAAAGAAAACCACTCCATTAACTTTATAATAAATCACTCAATTGAGTTTTAGTTCATAAAATAAACTTTAAACAACCAAAAATAGTTCTGTGGCTGTTAAATATCATACTGATACTTAGTTCTCTGCTCTTTACACTTATCTTCTCAAAAGACAATCCCAGGAAAAACTAGAAACTTAAGCTTAATATAACACACTGCTTTTATTTCTTAAGAAAAATAAAAACTTCACTACAGCACATACACTGATGAAACAGAAGCAGCATAACAATCAAGTGGTAAAAAAGATGAGATTATCATGTAGAGATCTATACATTTTTAGCCTAACTCTCATTTTACAAAGTTAGAGCTCATGGTTGCAAACAGTAGGAACTACTTAAGCAGAAAAGTTATTTACTGGAAAGCTATCAGATAGCTCATAGAATCAACATGAAGATTAAAAAATAAAACTGAAAAAATGGTCAGGAATCAAGAGAGTAGCCAAATGAGAGACATCAGAATCATTCCACAGGAATGGCTTTGGACTCTGCCATTGGGGGAGCCAACACCAACACTCATCATTACACCACTGGACTCTTACATCCACCACTACTTAAATAATCACTGGATGTCTTCCACACCTCTGTGCCACACCTTCAGGGGTCAAAGTCCTATGGTCAATTAATCTCTGACAAAGCAGGTAAGAATATGCAATAGCAAAAAGACAGTCTCTTTAATAAATGATGCTGGGAAAACTAGACAGCTACATACAAAAGAATGAAACTGGACCAATTTCTTACATTATACACAAAAATACACTCAAAATTGATTAAAGACCTAAAGGTAAGACACAAAGCCCTAATACCCCTAGAAGAAAACATAGGATATGAAGAAAAAGCAACCCTAATGCATTGTTGGTGGTAATGTAAACTGGTGCAACCATTATGGAAAACAGTACGGAGGTTCCTCAAAAAAAAATTAAAAATAAAACTATCATATGATCCAGTAATTTAATGACTGGATATTTACCTAAGGAAAATGAAAACACTCATTTGAAAACATATATAACCACTATGTTCAATGCTGCATTATTTACAATAGCCAATATATGGAAGCAACTCAAGTGTCCCTTCATAGGTGAACGGATGTGTGTGTGTGATGGAATTCAGCCATAAAGAAGAATGAGATCTTGCCATTTGCAACATGAATAGACCTAAAGGGTACAGTGCAAAGTGAAATAAGCCAGAGAAGGACAAATACCATATGATTTCAATTATATGAGGAATCTAAAATATAAAACAAACAAACTGAAAGCAAAAACAGACCTATAAATACAGACAACAGCGGATGGCTATCAGAAGGGTGGGGAGTAGGGAAGATGGAAAAATGACTGAAGTAGCATGGGAGATACAGGCTTCTAGTTGTGGAACGAGCAAGTCATAGGGAAAAAAGGCACATCAGCAGATACACGGTCAATGTTTTTGCAATATCATTGTGTGGTAACAGATGGTAGCTACACTTGTGATGAGCATAGAGTAACAAAGACTTGTCGAATCATTATGCCATATATCTGAAAATAATGTAATATTGTATGTCTATTATACTTCATTAAAATTAATGAATAATAAGATCCACTTACTTGGAAAAAACAAAGAGGCAAAGTCTTAGGTTGGCACACCCAACTGGATCAACCCTGGGTCACATTTCTAGGAGCAATGAGCAATGACTCCTTTACCCTAACATCATACATGTATAGGAATGCCAAGGGGGTTTCTGCAGGTGTCCCAGCCTGCAATGTCAGAGAGTCTCTGAGTTGGGGAGTTAATGGCATGTGCTACAGCCTGGATGAAGTGCAGTCAGATTGTACCAGCATGAAGCTTGGTCAAAGCCCACACATATCTGGCCATCTTTTTCAACAGTGGCCAAGGAAGCCAAGATGATTTAAAATATCAACAAGAATGTGGGGTTTTTTTTCACATACTTCAATATTAACATCAATGATACTGGGTTTATCAAAATATGGCAAGATCACAGTAAACCGTATTGGGATGCATTGGCCCTTTCAACAATTAAAAACCATAACTCTAAGCAGTAGATCCCACATCAGCTTTACAGGTATTAATAATACAACAATTAGAAAATGAATATGAGCCAGAGGAAGAAAATGAAAATTGTCACTGGTAAATATGTTTTCACATAAATGAAAGTCATTCTACAACATCGTTTTTCTAACTCTGTTTAAGCTATTAAAAGTTTGGCTAAATATGATTCACAGCAAAATATAATATTTTACTGGTCAGCAGATTGATAGTTATGATGCTTAAAACTGTTGATTATAGTAACAGCCAAAGTACTGCTTCCAAGAACAGAAATAAAATTAATAGGGAAAAATAAAGAAAAAAAGTCACTGCTAAGTACCTAATTGAGCAGTGTTAATGATCTTCTCTTAAGACTGTCTCAAGGACATGCTTGGACAATTACTCAGGTTAACTCCACCTTAACCCGAGAAATCCTATACCACAGAAGTGTCACTAAGGAATTAAAGGAAAAAAAAATAAAGAAGTGATGGCAAACAGCTACATGATTAGTTACTATACTCAATCAGATAATTAAATCTCAGCAGCCTGCGCAAGGTAAGTATCAAACACTTGTTGACTGATAAGTAAACGGTTGAGAAAGTCAAAAGGAAACCCAAGACCTCTTCTTGGCTACGCGGTTTCAGCATTTCTCTATCAGACAATATTAATATATGGCACACTGTATATATGTGCTCTGTCTTGACCTTTAAAATAACCACCAACTTTCTTAACTGCAAGGTAACAGTATCAAAGTCATGAGTTTACTAAAACTGAAGCATAGGACAAGGCGTATTTGTAAGGGAAACTTAAATTAGACAAATCATGGCAAATTGTTCATGTGATCAGCAATTTGGGGTAGAATGGATAGAGGGTGATGATACTCAACAGAGGTATACACACTCTGGGGATATATGATCCGCAAATAATATAAACTCAAAAACCTTATGTTAGAAGTAGCCTTAGAACTTAATCATCCCAACGACCCAATTGAGGAATTGGCTTAACACAACCTCTAGAAAATGGTACTTACAGAAGTCTCTGGCAGAAAGAAAATGTATGTAAGGTTTAGCAAGGTCAAAAGATCTTGAGAACATATAAGTAAAGCTCTTTTCCAGCTTTTCAGGATGAAACAAACAGAAAATAGTTACAGGAATTTGATTCACAGTGAAAGATTTTAAAGAAAATTGGAACACCATTCAGCCTTGAGAAAAGACAATGACAGTAAACTTCAAGGTTTCCCCTCAGGGTATGATCCATTTCTAAATACCCACAGAAGGCCACAAAAGGAAATTTTTTAAATGATAAGCCATTTCATTCTCTTTTTTTATTCTATTTAAATTATAAAACAGAGAAATGACCTAAAAGGGGAAAAAAATGAAACAGACTCCTGAGGGAATGTAGCTAACTCACTCATCCTGTGAAGATGTTTGAAAACCAGCCTGATTTAAGTATAGCCTAAAGGCAAGAATGGCTGGACCACCTCCAAGACCCCAAACAGTCTGGTATCAAACACATCAGCACTCTCATCAAATCTTTCATGTGCCTCAGAAGAATTCAGGAAGTTCACTGATTTTAGAGGTCAAAGTTAAGGAGTCCAAGAATTCTATCTATAGCATTGCCAAAAACCTCAGAGTTTATGAATGGTTTTTAAAGATGAACAACTTCATGAGAGACAGAGGAACAGAAAATGCATTGGTGAAGACTCACGTTCTTTCTAAACATTTCTACAAATAATGCTTAGAAAGAACATGAGTTTCTTTTAGGTCTGCAGTTTAATTTTAACCTTTAGGTCTGTGGTTTAATTTTAACCTTTAGGTCTGTGGTTTGATTTTAACCTAGCTACAAACTAATAAATCAGCTCGTTACTATTTCATGGATGCTGGCAGGACTGAGATCTCTGGGTTAGACTCAGAGGACTTTACTCATGGCAAAGCACACAGCATGAGCATTAGTATTTGGCATCAGTCACTTGCCCTCCAAACTCTGCAGAGGAACAGAGGGCCCAGAGGGCTGCCTGCACACAGTGGTGGCATGATTGGCAAGGAAGGCGGAGCGTGGGGAACTCCTCATTCCATTGGAAGCAAGCCTCCACTTTGTCCCAGAGGCAAATCTTACTTCGTCCCTCGAAGCTGTTCACTGCAAACCCAGCCCTGAAACATGGTCTGGGTGTCAAGCGATCTTGGCCTTGCTTTCTTGGGCTACTTAGCAAGACATGTAGGAACACAGGACACCAATGGAAGACTGTCTCTCCCATGATTTTCTGTCACTATCCCATTCTCTTCCCTGATTCCCCTTTCTCTCCTGAAATGTGAAGAAAAGGAAACTTCAGCAAATGGACTCAGACCCTTCCCACAGCCTCACTCATCCAATCTTGAAGGTCTGTGGCCTGAAGAGAACCCCTCAAATTCAGAGTTTCTTACACCATTTCAGATTTTGAGAAATCAGTGTCATCCTCTTCTGCGATCCCCCAAGAAGCGAAGTGGCTGTTCTGTGTTCTCTTGGTTTCCTCAAAGACTAGCTGTCTGCAGTTTTAACCTGCACCCCTTCTGGTGTCTAACTTCCATCTCCTTATTGTCTCAACAGCACTAGAACTATCTTATATTGCACCATATTTGGATCCCCTAAGGATCCATTTTCATACTCTGTCCATCATTGAGACCCTGTATCCATAGGCATTTCTGAGAAGAATGAATTTCAGTAAACAACACATCGACTTAATAAAGCATTATGGTTCTACTTCAAAATAATTACTGGCAGGGCACCTGGGTGGCTTAGTGGTTGAGTGTCTGCCTTCAGCTCAGGTCATGATCCTGGGGTCCTGGGATCGAGTTCCGCATCGGGTTCCCCACAGGGAGCTTGTTTCTCCCTCAGCCTGTGTTTCTGCCTCCCTCTCTCTCTCTCTCTGTCTCTCATGATAAGTAAATAAAAATCTTAAAAAAAAAAAAAAAAAAAGAACCATTACTGGCTCAACACATCCCATTTTCTGCCAGTTTTATCTTCACACAAACTCTTCACCAGAGCCATGACCAATAATGTCCACATCTCAGGTCAGGGAGGATTCCTACCCACCAGCCATCACCCCACTCTCCTTTTGTCACCTGGGAAAGCATAATAAAATCAGGTAAAAGTGATGTCATTGTAGAGACATTTTTTATTTCGTCTTCATTTATTTGGTTAGAAAGTAAATCGCTTGCAAGCTTGCCCACTTTAAGGACTAATGATGTTACCATGAAGCAGTTCACACCCCAGCTCACGGTGGTAAATGCTGACCTGCGATTCAGACCTATTGAAAGCTTCAGAGTATTGCCAATATAAATGTCTGTGAACACATTGCCTGACTGGATTGGCTTGAGTCTCAGCATTTTAAGGTGAATTTGGAGAAAGTACTAAAAACCTGTAGCCGAGATTTTTCTTTTTTTAAAGCTTTAGAAGTATTTCAAGTATTGCTAAGAGAAGGATTTGATTCTATTAGCTTCTAACAAACACACACCCACACGTACAAACACAGAAATGCAAGACATTGTCTCAAGTAAGTCTTACACTTGAAAGAGAGACAGCTTATCACATTTGCTTGGCTTTTCCACCAACCAGATACTTGTGCGATGCCTATGGGGGGAGGGTGGCAGGGAGGGAAAGCAACCCCCTGGGGTAGGCTTTCTTCCACAATGTTTTGGAAAGAAGTTAAATCAGCAAGTGATAGCTCCACTATTTCTCCTGTGTCTATATGGGGAAGCTCTCAAGTTTAGTCACATGGCTGTCAAAGAGGCACAAAGTGTGAAGGCTGATTGGCTGTCTCTATTTCTCCCTTTCTCTCAATATCTAATGCCCTTTGATCTCTGATTTCAATATTCATAGATCACACTCATTATTTATGGCTCATGGAGAGGTAGGAAGGAGAATCAGTAGCATTCCCGTGGGAAGAACCTTCTACCATGGTGGTTCCAGGAACTTACAGTGCCATTTACCAGGATCTCACCACATGAGGGCGCTGTGCTAAGTGTTTTGTCAGTTTAAATTCTTTTAATTCTCACAACCATCCTCTGAATGTTTTCTAATAGTGGAGGAATCAGATGCTGAGAGGTGTAAAGCCTTGCCCAGAGACCCAAGTGTCAGGCTCCAAAGCTCATGCTCTGTCCATGGACTATACTACAAAAGGTCCACTTTTGTATCTTGGATCTTTCATTCATCTACAAAGATAGCCCTAAGGGCCATTTTTTAGAACTTGAACCGTTACCTCAGGGAGGACATTGCCCATTTGTTCTTTCCACTAAAACTAAAAAGAAAGAATATGAGCATACATTACACTGAAAAAAATTGGGGTAGACAAGTTGATAATGATCCACTGAAACAGGGAGCTGGGAAATGGGTGGTCACTTCATCTTTAAGAGCACCTGTAAGGGCAACAGCAACTGCCCACCTTCAGTTGTATAGAGAAAACACAGGAAATCTTTTTTCTTTCAAGGTTAAGTGATCCAAAGGGAAAAACAGAATCAAGGGAATACTAATTGCAAAGTTCTAATGTACTGATATTTCTGTGCTCGACTTTATTCAAGTGCTTTAAATTAGATAATAAAACTAAGATCAGAACAAGTGAGGAGGTGCTCGGGTGGCTCAGTCAGTTGAGCAGCCAACTCTTGGTTTCAGCTCAGGTCATGATATCAGGGTTGTGAGATCAAGCCCTGAGTCAGGTTGGGTGCTGAGCATGAAACCTGCTTGAGATTCTCTCTCTCTCTCTCCTGCTGCCTGGTCCCCTACCCTGAAACCACACACACACACACACACACACACACACACACACACACACACACTTCTTGTGCACTGTCTCTCTCTAATAAACAAAAACAAAAAGTCAAGCACAATTTTTTCCTTGGAAAAAATTAAGGTTCTCCTCAAACTCTTTTAAAATTACAAATAATAAAACTCCGTTTCACTAATTCTTTAGCTCTGTGGGCAGTTAAAAAATTGGTGGAGGCAAGAGTGAAGAAAAGGAAAAGAGTGAGGGACACCTGGGTGGCTCAGGGCCTGATTCCGGGGTCCTGGGATCGAGTTCCACATCGGGCTCCTGCAGGGAGCTTGCTTCTCCCTCTGCCTGTGTCTCTGCCTCTCTTTGTGCTCTCTCATGAATAAATAAATAAAATCTTAAAAAAATAAATTTAAAAAAAGGAAAAGAGTAAGAGAAAGGCACGGGGGCAGCAGTGGGGAGGAAGGAGTAAGGAGAATATGAAAATAAAGGAGAAAGATTTAAAGGGGAGAAAAGAAGAGAAAGAATCAGAAGGAAGAACAGGAGAAAAACTGGGAAGCAAACAAATCAAAACAGAAGCCGAAGGAAAGGAAACCCTGGGAAGATCATTTTTACTCCACACTCTGCTATTCAGTTAGGTTGTAAGTGAACTTTAGGACAAAATATCAATGGGTTATTTGCCTCTACGATGGTTTGTTAACTGCTTCACTATTGTTCACAAGTCTCCAATGTCTCTTATTAAGCTTTTAGAGTCTTGGCTCCAACTGATGTAACTACAGTGGCTATTTGGAAAAGCAATTGTTCAGGCCACTTGCAGGGAGCTGAGAACTATCACTTTCACACTGAACAAAATCAAAATGAAAGACAAATTGACCAAGTCTGAAGCCACTTTAAGGCTATCTGAGGAAGCAAACTGGACCACATGGCTTATACTTCAGTTCAACGCCAAGAAATAAAATGAAGTGAAAGCGATCAGAAAACCTAATATAATTATGAAGTATTTGCCACCAAAAAAGCAGACCCTGAGCTGGATTCTAGATTTCCTCCCTTTCCTACATCTGTTCCTCAAGCCAGTCATGGTCTATTTATCTTCCTTTTGCTCTAAGTTCTGTTGGCCAGTTTCATCACCTCCTTAAAGCAATTCTCCAAGGTGTTAACTACATCATAACAGTACAGGAGGTGGCTTTCCTGACCTCACTCATCTTGGCTTCCCATTCATTGCTATGTTCCACCCCAGCTCAAGATATTGAGGAATAGTAGCACATATTTTTTTAAGTTAAATTGAAAATTTTCCAACTTCCATACTTCTCTGCAGTCAACTTTACAGATTTGTAAAACACAAAATAGAATTTTGAAAGTAGTGTAGAGCTGCCTTGGAACAGTCAGAAAGTCACCAGATGTTACTGTCACAGAGAATATAAAACGCTTTCTTCTAAATGTGCATGTGATTAGATCTTGGGGGAGCTACTCTATCATTATAGTAATGGGGATTTTTTTTTTCTTACCAAGTTGCATTTTTCCTACTCAGAGTCTCTTTTGACTAAATGAATTTCATATGTGTAATCAAAGCATTATGCATGTCATTGTACTTGGAGTTAATTTGAGCAATTTTTGTTAAAATTTACCCACATGGCAAAACACTCTGAAAACAATCTCATGAAAGAGACTTTTTAAAGTTATTATTTTAAACATAACCATGCATCTTTACTTTAGCTGCAATATTTTTTCTCTTCAACCAAACGAGTATCCTTAGACACAACGTGTTTTTATATCAGTGTAGGAATTACATTTTGGTTCTTAAGCAATGACTAGAAGCTTGTTTATTGCTACACAAGAAAATTTTAAAATATCAAAACCTCCTAGAAGTAAATAATTTTTTAAAAATAGTATTATTAGTGAAAAATTGAAAGCAGCTTCAATAATATTCATTCATTCATCAATGAATATTTGTTGAGCCCCTACCTTTTACTAGCACTGTTCTAAGCACAGGGAAATCACAGGTCAGGACTTGGAATAGTTCCCATTGCATGAAGCTCCCATCCTAGAGGAAGATAAAATTGGTTATATAAATTACACTCTATTCAAAGAGTAGAATATTCTAAGGTCCTATTAATAGTGTGGCACAAGTATATTTATCAACCAAAATGATGTTCATAGTATAGTAAGTGAAGCAGATAACAAAGAGGATTGCAGTGTGATAATTTCTATTTAACATATACAGTAATAGAAGAGTTCATTATTTGTAAGAATACTTTGGCTTAAAGTTTTGGTTAGAAAAATTATCCAAGTTTTACTATAAGTAGCAGTGTTCTAAATGCTTCACATAGGGGCACCTGTGTGGCTCTCAGTCAATGAAGTGTATGCCTTGGGCTCAGGTCATGATCCCTGGGTTCTGGGGTTGAGCCCCACATTGGGCTCCCTGCTCAGCAGAAGTCTGCTTCTCCCTCTCCTCTCCCCCTGCTCATGCTTTCTCTCTCTCTCTCAAATAGAAATAAAATCCTTTAAAAAAATTATTACTTCACATAAATTATTTTCTCTTATCTTCATTCCAACCTTGTGCCAACTTTGGGGTTAATATCTTATTAACCCCATTTTTAAAATGAGAGAATGGGGATTGAGGAGAGATTAATTAGCTTGCCTAAAATCACACAGCTTGTTAGTGAAGGAACTGGGATTTAAACCCAGGAAGTTCAGCTCTGGAGAAGTGCACATTGATCAACGTGTGGTTTTGACTCGCGAGTGCTTAGGCTCACACAGTGTGAGTTCAAATCCAGGATAAGCTACTTGTCAGTCATGTGATCTTGAGCAATTTCTCTAACCTCCCTAAGTCTCTGTGTCTTCCATTCTGAAATGCAGCCAACAGTAGTCGACCTAGCACAGATTGTTAACATGTGGATTGAGTGAGGAAATCCAGATAATATCTGGCACACCATAATACTCAATAAATGTCCTTCTTCTTCCTCCTCTCCTTCTTTTCTTCATCTCCTTCTCCTCCTCCTCCTCCTTCCATCTTCTTTCTTATCCTTCTTCCTTCTTCTTCAAATTCTAGGGGAATAGATGCCCAAATATTAACAATGGTAATCTCTAGAAAGCATAATTACAGACGACTCTCCTTTTCTTTTCTTTTTTTTATTTAACAGCATTTTCTAGTTTACAATATATATGTATTGTGTGGTTAACAAACTATTGGATATAAAATAAAATCCATACTTCTCAACTGTTGCATGCTACAAATATAACAACTTTTATAGAGATAGGCACAATGCTAACAATGCTAAACTTTTATCGAACATAATCCTTTTATCAGGCACCATTCAGGTTGAGGAAAACATAAAAATGAAAAGACAGAACAAGTTCTGACAGGACTTACATTATAATAGGTAAAAAAAAAAAAAAAGTATAAAGGGAGAACTATCAAGGCAACCAAGGAATATTTTAAGAGAGACATGTACACAATGTCTTATAAGTCCACTAGAGACTGGGAACCTGCCCAGGAAGCAAGAGAAGAATTCACACTGAAAAGGATAGGAGTCTGAGTCACAGGGATCAAGAAACACTTCCCCATAATCTTTCCCAAGAAAAAATAGAAAATAAAAAAATAAAAAATAACTATAATATGACAGAAACGCAAAAAGTAACAAAATCAGCTGCATGAACTATGGGCTGTAAGTCATACTTATATTTATAAGAGACATAAAACATACTAGTACCATATCTGTGTGCTCCCCTACCTCTCATCATGCCTACAGTTGAGCTTTTAGTTTAAGTCCTAAGGATGGTAGGAACTCACTAAAAGGAGAAGTCAGGCTGGGAGCAGAAAAGACTTTTCTGGACAAACTAACTAAAGGCAGGGAAAATAACACAAAGTTCTTAAAGAAAAGATTCAGGGAGGCGCGCCTGGGTGGCTCAGATGGTTAAGCATCCAACTCTTGACTTCAGCTCAGGTCATGATCTCAGGTTTGTGAGATTGAGCCTCAAGTCAGGCTCCAAGCTGAGAGTGGAGCCTGCTTATGATTCTCTCTCTCCCTCTCCCTCTGCCCCTTAAACCCCCTCCCCCCACACACACACTTATGTGTGCTCACTCTCTCTCTCTCTCTAAAAAGAAAAAGAAAAAGATTCTGTGATAAAAAGAGGCCTGACTCACAAGGGGTGTCCATGCTATGAGAAAGACTGATGTGAAGCAAGATAACAGGTCTTATTTGAATTCCCAGAACACCGCAGGTGAGAGAAAGAGGGGCTTGGCAAGAGAGAAGAATGCTGTGTTGGATTTTGAGGGGGGACATAAGCTGGTAGATCATAGATTGCATGTTTCATTCTCTGTCCCACCACTCCCTGAGAGACCAGTATTGACCAGAAACTCTCTTCTGATCAAAAAGAGTGAAGTGCCTGAACTAAATCCAAGGATAAAGTGTGATTACCAGTGGAGAAAGTCAATTTTGGATGTTACTTGGATGCTGTTGCTCATATTTGTTATTCTTTCAATTCTTGAAGAGTAGATGTTAATTTTTTTAAAGACAAACAAAACTCTCACATTCTCTTAACATATCAAACATAAAATCTCCAAGGTTGTCAACTGAGATTCTTAATATAAGGGCAAAAGTTGGAACTACATCAATAACTTGATAGAAATCACTAAGATAGATGAGAACACTCCCCAAAGTAAAACATGTAGAAGTCATAAACAGGTAATTTACAAACACAGAAAAAGCACAAATGTGTGATAAATGTAAGAAGATTAGGATTCGCCTCAGAAATAGAAGAAATATAAATGAAAACAACAATGAACTACCATTATTTTCTATCAAATAGAAAAATACCTTAAAAATTATAATAACCAATGGTTGTATTAGGGAAACTTCACAGAATAGTTTGATAATAGGCATCACAATATGTATACACTTTGACTCAATATTTTCACTTCTAGGAATGTATTATAAGGAAATTAATAAGCATATATACAAAAATTCATGACAAAAATATTCAATACAAAGTTATTTTAAAAAAGAAACTTTAGAAATGATCTAAATGGGGCATCTGGGTGGCTCAATCAGTTAAGCATCTGCCTTCGGCTCAGGTCATGATCCCAAGGTCCTGGGATCAAGTCCCATATCAGGCTCCTTGCTCAGTGGGGAGTCTGATCCTCCCTCTCCCTCTACCCCTTCCCTTGCTCATGTGTGCTCTCTCTCTCTTTCCAATAAATAAATAAAATCTTATTTTAAAAAATCTAAATGTTCAACAGTCAGTGAGTAGTTTAATAAATTTAACTTTTTATTTTGAAATAATTTTAGACTTATCAAAAATTTGTTTAAGAGCACAAAGAGATCTTTATAATAACTCTGAAATAAATTCAGACTAAACTTCTAGAACCTAGAAAACCTAGAACCCTAGAAATTGTGGTTAGAATTTTCCAACTGGCCAAGGGGAACTTGTTTACCAATTCTGGAACTTTTTCGTGGGGTGGGTGTGGACAAAGTGTACTTCTGTGCATGCTCAGAAACTCAATGGTCATATTGACTTTGACCAGGCTAATTAGGGCTGTGAGCTCCCATACTGCTGATGACTTAGTTATAAAATAGTAATACTGACCCTCCATCCACTGTGGACGGTGCTGCCCATAGAGGACAGTTGGAGAAATGTAAATGATCAAACAATATTCAGATAAAAATTCTGAATCATACAAACCAGTGAAATCAATAATCCCTGCCCAGGAAAATTCTAGAATTGACTATTACTAAGAATTTAGAAAATTTTATTAAAGAAAATAGCATCACAGGGTTCCTGGATGACTCAGCCAGTTAAGCATCTGACTCTTAATTTCAGCTCAGGTCATGAGCTTAGGGTGGTGAGATCCAGATGTGTGAAACTCTGCACTCAGTGGGGAGTCTGCTTGAGATTCTCTCTCTCCCTCTCCCTCTGCTCCTCACCTCCCACTCACATTATCTCTGTCTCAAATAAATAAATAAAAATCTTAAAAAAACAAGAAAGAAAGAAAGAAAAGAGAAGAGAAGAGGAGAGGAGAAGAGAAGAGAAAGAAGAGAAGAGAAGAGAAGAGAAGAGAAGAGAAGAGAAAGAAGAGAAGAGAAAGAGAAGAAAATAGCATCTCATTGTGAATAGGTTCACAAAAATGAGTCAGGCCAGATTAACCTCTCTGACTTTTGTCAAAGGGCCTCAAAACTCATAGAACAAGAAACTATCATAGACACAGTAAATCTAGATCTCATCAAAGTACTTTGTCTTTTTTGATATCTTTAACCAGCAGCAATTGATTATTTAACTAGCAACTAGTTGATTAAAGCACTTATCATAATTTATTAAATGTAATTGTGTTGATGTATCCCACTCTCATTTTTCTATTCTTTGCATAATGTCTACATATAGCAGGTATTCAATAAATGCTTACTGAATTGATGAGCAGAAATGATGCTACATTTAATTTTTGCTGGTGATTCTAGTAAACTCTTCAATGGAAGATTAGTTTTAGAGAAAATGTCCTAAAAAAATGAATGTGAACAAAGGGCTCTCATTTCCTTTAGCACTGGAGGAGGAAATAGAGTTTTCCTTTCTAGTTCCTACATGAGAAAAAAAAAAAAAACATATTTCACTGAGCCAGATGAGGGGAGGAATCTATTAGTGCTTATAAAACATAAACTTTAGTGGGGAGCACCTGGGTGGCTCAGTCAGTTAAGCATCTGCCTTCAACTCAGGTCATGATCTCAGTGTCCTGGGATGGAGCCCCGCATCAGGCTCCCTGCTGAGTGAGGAGTCTACTTATCCCTCTCCCTCTGCCTCTCCCCCACCCAGGCTCATGCTCTCGCTCTGTCTCTCTGTCATCAATCAATCAATCAATCAATCAATCAATCTTTTTAAGAAAAAGCACTTGGGGTTCCAGTATAGTCAATCAGTCCATAATTACTACACTCTGCACCCCTCTTTCCAATCCTTGTACCTGAGTGGTGTCAGCCCAGCTCACTTTCTCTAACATCCTTGGAAGCCAATTTTTCAGGATAATAAATTTTACTATGTTCTGAACTATAACAAAATAGTAAGGAAGCTGAACAGTTAGTGAGAAAGAGGCACATGATATGATGAGCTTGGGTCTCATAAACCGCTTAAGAAATGTCCTGCCCTCATTTAGACAGATAGTTTGGTTAGCTTTGCCTCATTTGCTTACACTTTCCTAGATTGAAACTACACATATGTTTACCTTCTGAAATGCTACCATTTTAACAATTCGAACCAGAGAACAGAGGTCCTGATTTTCTAACCATCTTCCTGGTGGTTAAAAATTCATAGGAGTGTTGAGCTTCAGGAAGAAGAGAATAGAAAGAGAAGAGAGAAAGAAGAGAAGAGAAGAGAAGAGAAGAGAAGAGAAGAGAAGAGAAGAGAAGAGAAGAGAAGAGAAGAGAAGAGAAGAGAAGGAAGAGAAGAGAAAGAAGAAGAGAAGAGAAGAGAAGAAGAGAAGAGAAGAGAAGAGAAGAGAAGAGAAGAGAAGAGAAGAGAAGAGAAGAGAAAGAAAAGAGAAGAGAAAGAAAAGAGAAGAGAAAAGAGAAAACGAATTCAGGTCTTGAAATGAAGGGAAACAGCTAATCTTAAACATTTAAGTTCGAACATAAATTACAGGTAACTCCCACCAGAAACACAGCTGCACCATCTCGTCTTGTGACACGGAACGCAAACAGTCTTCTGTCAGGATCTCCGGAAAAGCAGCAGAAGTCTGCCTTTGTGGGGAGCAAATTAAAACAGTCCTGCTGGCATCCCCAAAATGCAGTATGTTTGAAGATGTGGGCAAACAAACTCCTCCCTCCCATCCACTCTCTCTGGCTTTGAGATAAGTAGGAACATTTCCTTTAAACAGCTTCTACATGAAAGGCAAGGCTTTCCAGCTGGAATGGGAGCCTACGTGTCAATGACACACACATGCACTGAATGTCAACAACACAACAGTTTGAAACATTACAGGAAGCGCCTTGAATGGCTCTGTTCACTGTCGGCCTGACTGGTCATGCTATTGAGACATAATTATAAAGGACCCACAGGCAAAGCTCCAGAACTGGCCCCATGCAAGCAGAGGCTGGGCTGAGTGAGGACAAAGAGGCAACAAAGTAGCTCATTCTTGAACAACTCCCATAATCTCTGTGTCACTGAGCCAGTCAAGAAGTCCCTAAGGTAAATTTAGATTAAGATGAAACTGTTTTGTTTTGATTTTTCAATAGAACTATGGCCTTGACTTCTCTACTCCCAATGGCCAAAAATAGAGACAGGGAAGAACAGAGGAAAGAGGAGGAGCCAGTCTTACCAAATCTTGGGTTACCATCACAGAACGTTAGATCTAAATGGAACATTAATGATATGACTCAGTGCTTCTTAAGCCTAGTTGTATCTCACACTTACCTGAAGAGATTAAGAAGAGTGAGATATGTAGATAGGCAGACCAACAGTCCCCTGTTCCCCACCCCAAAGAATCCAATGGGCTTGAACTAGAGTAGGGCTGGTGGAAGGTATAGTGGAAGCTCCAGAGCAGAGCAGAGAATTCTCTACTAAATTTGAATCCTGCATGCACACAGGAGTGTGTTCTCTCTCTCTCTCTCTCTCTCTCTCTCTCAAATAAATAATAAATAAAATCTTTAACAAAAAAAAAAAACTGTCCAGGTAGACAAGGCATATATAATATGCTAAGGAGTTTGGTGATTATCCAAAGACATTTGGGAGCTGTTGCAAGACGTTAAACATGGAATGTCATGTACATCTGTTGCGTTTGCCTGCCAAGGCTCCCTTCCCCTCATTAGCTAACAACAGCACCCATCCGTGAGGTTTGGGTGGGGCTGACTCCATCCTCCAAGCCACAGGGGATGATTGTATAACCCGGGTCAGCCCAAAGAAAGGCCTTCATGACTGGAGCATGAGCAATTGATTCATGGACCAGTCTATGATCTTCCTTGGACCCATTCTGCCAAAACCACATGGGAAGATGTTCTGTTTCTTCTGGATTGGCGGCTAGTAGAATCTGAGTCCTGGCCTGCCAGTGACCAATATATCCAGCAGTATCTTTGAAACTTTATGTCAAGCTGGGCCTATAATCAAATTCACTTCTCTAGATTTCCCACTGACGTGGGCTAATACATTTCCTGATTTTCTTAGTATAGTTTGAGTTAAGTTTAACTCACCTACAAACAAAAAACCCTAAAATAGGATGCATGACTATAGGACAGAAAAGGCAAGCCGGCTGCAAGGTAAAGAGTAAGACACCATCTCCGAGGCCATGTCAGTAAAGCAGGTGAGAAATAATGAAGGCCAGACTGAGGCAGTGAGGACAGTGAGGAGGCGATAAGAGACAGACATGGGCCGGGGGGTGGGGGATGGGGGGAAGTGTCCGGGAGGAGATTACTGGAGAAAGAGAAAAGAATGGATAGATTTACGCAAATGTTCATGTAATGCTTACTGTACCTAAAACAGGGAAAATACTCAGGAGGAAGTTGTGAGACTCCAGTGAGTGGAGACACATACAAAACACGCCTCCGCAGCCACCAGGGTGCAGGGTCAGTGTAAAAGAGAACTTGACTTATAACAGCTGTACTTTGGTGTCTTTGGTTCTGCAAGCAGTGCTCCAGCCCTTTACTCTTCCAGTATTGCCTGATGTATTTTGAGGTATCCTGCAAAAAGAGCTACTAAAACGGAATTGATCTAATGAATATTTCAGGAAGAAACTTCTTTCCAAATCCGCCAACAAGATCATCTCATTATATCCAGCCGTGTGATATTAGTAATGACTTCATAATTTAAAAGGAAAGCATTCTATTGATGAATAGTTGTTTTAAAGCTAGTTTCACTAACTTAAGCTACTGTAAGGTAATATCCAGGGATAAAAAGAATCAAGTTCAGTGGAAATAAATGAGATTCTCGTAGATCTCATTTCAAAAAGTTGGAAAGGAAAACCATTTGTGCCTGCCCTTAGATGGATTTGCGAACAGAAAATTAACGGACAGCAGTATTGGAAATTCGTCAAAAGAAAAAGATGGTTTGATTTCAGAGAAACACAGCAATTATGCATGTTTGACAAAATTAGAAAGTCTAATACAATGACTCAGAGAGACCCCAAGAGATCTGAAGGCACACAGCAAGGAGATAACATCAGTATGGGGACCCCTCAGATCAAATCTCCAGTTTTAAATAACAAGTTCCTACAAGCTCAGTAAGCTCACTGATTTGTTCAAGGTGAGTGAAGAAGGCACCCTGAGCCTGGTGGGACTCACGAACACTACAGCATGGTACATATTGACAGGAAATATTTCTTTTTTTTTTTTAAGATATTTATTTATTATTTATTTATTTATTTATTTATGAGAGAGAAACAGAGACAGCAGAGCAAGAGAGAGAGCATGAGCTGGGGGGAGTGGCAGAGGGAGAGGAAGAAGCAGGCTCACCACTGAGCAGAAAGCTGGAAGTGGGGCTCCTTCCCAGCACCCTGGGACCATGACCTGAGCCAAAGGAAGATGCTCAGGTGCCTCAGGAAACATTTCTTTAACATAAACCCAGACATCTGCACCTTGGTGCCTGATTGTCAGCATAGAGAATTCGATGTGACTTATATAGGAAAAAACTCCAAAAGCTCTTCTTCTCATCTGTTTTGCCCCATGCATCCTCTATTAATTCAGTAAGATATTGTCAACTACCTTCTGGGTGTGAAGAGCGATCCCTCATAAACTGAAGCTTTACTTCACAACGTATTGACATATTACAAAAAGCAAATGAACAGAAAAACTCTGTTGTGGCTGGATCCATCAGATTCGTGTCAGACAGACACAGACAGATTTTTCCACCTCGGGAAACTGGATATGATTTCTTGTTTGGCTTCATTATCTCTTTTCCATCATTGCATGGCATTTAAATGTAGTAGACCTTTTACATGCATGTTTTAGCTTCCACATGCAATAATCACGGATCAGAATCCTTCACCAGGTTCAGAAAACCCCAGATGCAGACAACATAAGACAGCCTTGTCCAACCCTTCTTCTAGGGCAGAAATCCCTCCCACATCCCTCTCCAGTGATTTCTCTGCTTCTGCTTCTGACTTCTGAAGATGGGAAACAGTCCCATTTATGCTATAACTATACTCTATGCTTGCTTTCATATCTTCCTGTTTGTAGAACAACTTCTATCACTACTTAGATACTACTTTCTAATGAATGTTTATTTTCTCCAATAAGCCACCAAGTAAAGAGGTGCTTTTCAAATCTCCCCTATCATGAGGTCAGCGTGCACTCAATCACAGCTATAATTTTGGATACACTCAGACTGATATGCTTAGATTGTTGAAGCAGATCCCTCAAAATCCCCACTTCCTGAGGATCACAAGAACCAGAGTTCTCTGCAGCTTTCTCTACAAATCTCCTTCCCCATGAAGTGCAAAAAGCAGTCCTTTCTACAGCTGCTCCAACTTCCCCTAGACTGAATTTTTCTTTAAGATTTTATTTATTTATTTATTTATTTATTTATTTATTTATTTATGAGAGAGTGAGAGAAAAGAGAGAACACAAGCAGGAAGAAGGTCAGAGGGAGAAGTAGACTCCTTTCTAAGCAGAGAGTGTGACTCGAGGCTCAATCCCAGCACCCTGAGATCATGACCTGAGCCAAAGGCAGACGCTTAAATGACTGAGCCACCCAGGCACCTCAGACTGAAATTTCTTATCTACTTACTTAGTCCTTCTCTCTCGGAGCCAAAGCCAGTAAAGCTTTCTCTTCACTACAGATTCTACCCAGAAACACAGATGCTGAATAATTTCCATCTTAATTAGTATCATATTCACAGAGGCAACAGTTCTCAGCTAGAGTCAGAGATAATTTGATAATCACCTAATGCTTTGGTTTTTAAATTTCTGTGGAGCCCTTTCAGAAGCAGATGAAAATAATGGTCCCTCTTGTCATAAAAAACACATAGACCTTACATGTAAAATTTCAGAGTCAAAGGACACCAACTGGAGGAAATCTCATGGGTGAGAATGCTGACAGGCCAAGCTTTACCCTTAAGAGAGAAGGAAAATAAGGAATATAAAAGACAAACACTTGTCCAAGATCTTAATGCTTAGTAGTGGCAAAACTTGCATTATACTTTGGGTCTCCTGATTTCTGGCTCTTTCTACCTCCTCATGTTGCTGCTTATGTTGGAGGCTAAACTGTTATTAAAAATTGGGCAGATAATGGAACTGATTCAGTTGCAACAAAGGCCTCTGCCAATCCTGCAAGGAACTGAGGAACCAGGGTGGCCACTCAGAGTTGTCCTAACTTTAAGCAGGGATGGAGGGTGAGATGGATATCCTAGGCCCTTATCTTCCCACATCGATCAGTCAAGAGATGTGCACTGCCTAGAAGACATATGACCTTGGGCCAGGAGGGCCTCTGCAGGGCCTCAGCTGAAAGCTACCAGCCATCAATACTCCCAGCAGGACAGTGGAATCAGCACCTCTGTCCTCGAGAGCAGGGATCCTGGGCAGGGCACCATCAATCTCACTACAGTGGGCTTCGGAACACCTGCAAATAGCCTCCCCTTCCTTTTCAAAAAACCCTCAAAGTGTTAAGGTACCAACATATTCCTCTCTTCCTTTCCCCTTTCTCGAACAACTACCATCAGCCCATGGACCATCAAGAGAAGAAAAAAAGCAACTACAATAGCCCAAATATATCTGAACTATGCTGGGGACTCCTCTAAACATTGTAATGACAATTGACCTTGACCAAATCAGGGAAGTCCATTTCTAAAAAGAGTCTCTGGGGGATCCCAAAAGTAATGGGATGAAATTCATCGAGCAATGCACTGTTTCGCTTTATAGCCTTTCCATTTGTCATACAAATTATAATGAATACTTATTTCTTGATTTACATTTCAGCCTCCACACAATTTGCAGACCCTGCCATGTTTTCATGCACCATCTGGAAGAACTAATGAGCCCAGGAGCACCAGAAATTATAACTTGCTTTGACTAAACCTAGAAGATTTTGCTGGCAATAAAATGAGTTTGCTTTTTTTTTTTCCTCCTTTCTGGATTTGCAAGGAGATTAAAACCTGAATTTCACTGAGTATAGGGCAGAAATCTGCAAAGCTAATTTTAATAGAATGAACCTGAAGGCATCTGGCATTCCTAATCAATTCCGAATAATTTAGGCATAATGGCAATCGTCTCACGATAGAAAGTCTCTTCTGACATTGGCATTCTTAAAAATGATTACCTAGCCCATACGCAAATGTCACCATGGGTCTCAGTGGACATGAGAGGAAACACACAGGAATGCTGAACAGCAAAGAGTCTGAGGACTTGGAGTCTGGCCCCCCATGGGTCTGGGCCTGGCTCTGGCACTACTATTGATAGGACTCAGGACAACTTACTTAGCCTCTTTAGATACCAAGTGCGTTGTACATGAAACAGGGATAATAATAGGAACTACATCATGGGCTTAAGGTGAGAATTAAATGAAATAATTCAAGTGAATATAGTTGAACTATATTCATAAAGTTCACTGTATATATAACAAAGTTTCCCTGGGTGGAGAGTAATTCAGGATAACATGGATGAATTAAATAAATAATCTGTAATTTAGTCCAAGCACTCCTTTTTGTCACATGACAGAGTGTGACCTTCTTCTAGTTAGTCCTGATGTTGCCACCTAAGTCCAGTGGACTCCAGAAAATGTAAGTAGGTATACAGATGGGGCCAACTGCTTAGCAGACATTTCACATTCTATTCTTCTTAAAAGCTAAATTTAGAAAGGGAAATAAGTGACTGTCCTAATCATTTCTCTTGCCATAGCAAACATCTTCTCCAAGGGCCAAGTGAAGGAAGGAGGACTAACCATGAAGTCCAAAAAGATGGAGTCATAGTCCTTGGAAGGCTCTTGTAAAATTAATATACTCAACTCAGCATGTCAACATTAATGTGATTTTGTAGTTTTTGTGAAATAGTATTTGTTATTTATGATTATAGAACAAAAAAATACACATATTGCATAAAATACATTAAGCTTTGAAGGAAGATAACAGAAATCACCCAAATTCTATAACTGAAATTACCCAAATCCTTCAATTTGTGGTGATGAAACACCTAACATATCAATGGGTTTCTTTCTAGTTTTTTTCCCATGCGCAAAAAGAGTTGCTTTTGTTTTTGTTTCAAAATTGTGATCATACTGCCTATTTTGTATTTGATTATACTTTTTTTCATTTATATTATATGTAAACACCATTTTTTGAAAATGTGACTTTAGCAATATATGGTATCCCCTTACATAGATTTTATCTATGAATCATTAGTTGTTTTTAATTTTTTCCTGTAAAAAAATAAAGCTGCAATAAACATCCTTATGAATTAGTTTTTATCCTAATCTCTGATTTTTTAACAGATGGATAACTAGAAATGGTAATGCAGCAAAGAATGTATTTTTAAGCCAATTACTGTCCATTGATTGCTTTCCAAAAAAGACAATACCAGCTTATATTCCCATCAGCAATGTATTAGTACCCATATTAGTACCCACCTTACCAAACCTCTTCTCACACCAAACTTGCAATTGAAAGAGTACCTCATACAAATAATCGATATCTTGGTAATAAGGGTACTTAATTACTGAAATTAAAGTTTTAATTACCTACACTAAAATGTGAAAGTGAATTCATGACGCTTAGATCAACATTAACTGTGTTTCCTACTTTGATCGGTCTCGTGATCAAATAGTGGCTTGAATCACCTACTGCACCATCACTAGTCTAGGAGTCTCTGGAGGGCAGCAAACAGTTTTACATACCTCCCACACCTCCGAGCACAGTGTCTGTATGCAGCTCCTGCTCAACAATTATTTGTGGAATGCAGCCTATTATGCTATCCAGCCTTTATGGTGATATCAGCCCATCTTGTGAAAGAGGCAGATACAGATGACAAAACCCAGAAATGCCTACCTCCCCATCACCACAGTGTTATCTGGACCCGGGAAAAATGAAAACAAACCACAGGAAAAAGGCTCTGCAGTGATAACGTGGCACATCTTATGCTACAACAATAGCTTTCCAACTCTTTTTTGACCATGACCCACCATAAGAAAAACATTTACATCATGACTCATCACACACAAACGTATAAATACTGCACACTTCTCTTATTATGATGCACTCTGGTGTTTTCTATTTCAATTTTTAAAGAGTGTTCATCACAACTCACCAAATTATCTCACCATATAAGGTTTGGAAAAAAAGTCAGTAAAGCAGAATCAGAACAGGCCACCAGCTGCACGACAGCATCAGAGGCCATCAGCTTCCATATCTTTCAGGAACTGGGGAGACCTTCCTTGGCCTTCCACTACCCCTTCCCACGTAGGCAGGTCTGTGGAGTATGCTTCCACCATCTGTGGTCTCACTGCTGTGCCCTGGTTTCCTTAGACCACAGATCCAGGCTTATTTGGTAACCTGTACTAGTGTCACAGTCTGGCTTGTGATTCTAGGCCATCCGATGAGAATATTCAATCGTCAAAGGTAAAACTTAACACAGTGAGAATGGATGGCAACTATAACCAACTGAAATGATGAAAGTCCTCAGGAAAGAGGCATGATTTCACATCAAGCTCGCAGATTCAGCTAATTAGTTTGCTTTAAAAATCAGAGCAACTCCAAAATAGGAGACTTCTAGCTTTATCATCTACCAAATGTCAGTGTCCATCACTGGCTGCTGAAGGCCATGATACCCCTCATAGGATTCCAGGAGCTGCCTTCTTCTTTATATGCTCTGGCAACCATTTCCTGACTCTGAAATTCACAACCAGTCTACTCTTTCCACTGTTTGGGATGCAGATTTGGCAGCAGGAGTTGGAGCAACTGTCTCGGGCCACAGAACAGAAGCTAGTAGAACAACAAGAAACTAGATACCGTAAAGTTGTCTCATCAATCCTAAAGCATGTACTCTGTTATGTATGAGAGATAGAAGCTTCTATTGAAGCCACTTTGCTGCATCCTTTGCTACAACAGCTGAACGTGTATTGTAACTAATTCATTATCTGGGTCATACCGTGAATAAATAACAGAGTCGGTCATTTGAATCCAAATCTGTATGGCTCTAAAGCCCAGTTTCTTACTGACTGTACAATGCTGCCTGCAGAAACCAAAAAGAGAAAGTATATCAGAAGGAGGGCAAGCTGGCACCCAGAGAGTGCTAAGTGCAAACTCATTTTCACCCAGTCAATGCCTAAAACAAGCCTGTGGCACATCACATTGAAAGCTTGCTCAGGCCCCCCTGATCTTGGATGATAAACCGGTCCACAGCTAGAAGGTCAGAGAGGCATGCCATAAACCCCAACAACTCTGATAGTTACGGATAAGAGTTCAGGTTTGCTGTGGGAATCAAGCACTGTAAACACCCTGTAGAGGGAATAATACTATGTCAGTGACACTTCCCCGCTGAAGTCCCAGGTGGCAGCGCCAAGCTACTCTGGCTGTGGCTCCCCCTCAGCCTGTTCACCAAAGGCATGGCTACCACCCAGCTCCCAGGGGCACCCTGGGGCCTGACACTGGAAAGTAGTCAGTCCAAAGTCTCCACTTTGAAAGAACCAAGCTCGGCTGGTTTCAAGCACCCGAGCACTCCTGTCAGCAGGAAGGCCTCACTCTTCACACAAAGGTGATTTGAGGGGATCCCTGGATGGCTCAGAGGTTTGGTGCCTGCCTTTGGCCCAGGGTGTGATCCTGGAGTCCTGGGATCGAGTCCCACGTTGGGCTCCCTGCATGGAGCCTGCTTCTCCCTCTGCCTGTGTCTCTGCCTCTCTCTCTCTCTCTCTCTCTCTCTCTCTCTCTGTCTATAATGAATAAATAAATAAAATCTTTAAAAGAAAAAAAATTCTTTTGAGGCATCCATTGGTGTGGCTGAAACAAACCAACAAACACTGAGTGACCTGCTCTTAGACCTGACAGACTTTCAAATCCGGCAAGGAGGCACTCTTCCCATGTCTTTATATGGGCGCCTCGCCCCCGAGCACCCTCACCCCTTCCCTGCCACCCCGTGACACTGAGACCCCATGAGGGAAGGCTTTAATATAAACAGGGGGAATCTTGAAGAAATTATAGACATTCCTTTTGTTTCTCAGGACCTGAGGGAATCACGAAAATCGATTCTGACCCAAATGTCAGAACTAAGAACCGCATGTCACAGCCAAGCAACAAGGCTTCCAAACCAAATGAGCCCAGCTGTTTGTCCCTGTGGAAGAATGGAGGCCGAGAATGGTTTCCAGCCAGCCCACGGGCAGAAACAGAAACCCAACACCCCAGAGAAAGTCCCAATTCCCTGTAAACAAAGAAGGGAAGAACTGTTCATTACAGCCACTGAAATCTTTTAATATCAGGCTCCAAGTATGTCAAGCACACCAAACAAATTTAGCTTCACCACCTGTTCCGGAAAAGAAACACCCATGCCAAAATCCCCCTAAAAGCGCATAGATATTCTCAGTGTGGATTAGCTGGGAGTCTTTTCAAATATGTTCTATATTAGAGTTTGTAAACTGGGCACTGGATGTACACCACATGGCTGCCGTGGAAGACATGTGAAGTTTTTGTTCCGTGCCTTAAAAAAAAATAAAAATCACACTCCTTTGCTTTACAATTTTTAGATGAAATTTGACAAAATGGTAAGAAGTCCTAAAAAACAAAAAAAAAAAAGTACCTCCTTTGAGTGTGACTCTGAGTTAGGGTCATGGGGAACCAAGGAGGGAGCCTATAGTCTTACCGCAGGGAAAAGACATATACTTGACAAATCCCATCATCCAAGAGAGGTGCCAAGAGAGACGGTGGTTAATTGCCAATGGAGAGGGCTAGACGGTAATGGATAAAACACAGATGTGTAAGTATGTTGGTGCCAAGGAGTATAAAATGCCATGTTATAAGCAGATGACAGAAAAAGCAATGCCTTATTTAAGCCATATAAAAGGGTTCAAAAGACAAAAGTTAGAGAAAATACCTTAACATAGTTCCACTCAACAACTTATTGTAAAGCACCTTCCAACCTATGGATTCTGATAGATTAAATAAGAAAATGTCTTTAATGGGTTTAGTAAAATGCCAGGCACGTACCAAATTTTCAATACATGCTTGTGACTATGGCTACTGTTGAAATGAAACTGTGCTCCTGGGTATCTCCTTTCCCACCCTGGAACTTTGAGCTCCTATCCTTCCACTAAGACCCAACCCAAAATGCCTCTTGCAAGCCTTTCTTCCCTGCCCCAGGCAGTGCTAGGAGCTACTCAGCCAGCACTCCCCAAGCACGGGGAGTTTTACATACCCAGATCCCTTCCTGTGAATTCAAGAATAATTAAAAAGCAGGATGCTTGGGTGGTTCAGTGGTTGAGCATCTGCCTTGGGCTCAGGTCGTGATCTCGAAGTCCTGGGATCGAGTCTGCATCGGGCTCCTTGCAGGGAGCCTGCTTCTCCCTCTGCCTGTGTCTCTGCCTCTTTCTCTCTCTGGGTCTCTCATGAATAAATAAATAAAATATTTTAAAAAGAAGAAAAATTTAAAAGGGAGGCATGTAGACTATTCATCTATGCATCTAACTCAGTGAATGAAGGAGCCCTAGATGTTAGAAGGAAAAAAGTCGGGAAGGCGGGCCAGTGCAAACGTGCTTGAATGTGCCCCACCCTCGCCAGCCTCTGGCTGCGTAGGAGACCTCACCAACCTTAATACCTGAGCATGGAGAGCAAGGAGCCTATCCGGCCGCTCAGGCAGGAATCCAATCCTTTGCAAAGTTCCTCTGAATTATGTCTGCAGTTCTCGGGAGCGGCTCTCACCTGCGCTCAGGTCAGTGCTGACCACCACCTCTCTTTGTCCTTGCTAATCTAAGCCCACTTCTGGTGTGATACCCCTGCCTCAGCAGCGCCCCCACCTGGGCCCAGATCCCCCAGGGATTTGCCCAGCGCAAACTCTCTCGATTGGGGCCTAGCGTAAGCAGCCTGAGTCCCCAGAAAAGTGAGACTGGGGAAGCAGGCTCTCTTGGCCCCACATGACACTAGGGAGTGGGTGGGGGCTGAGGATGGAGGTGGGTTAGAGGGTCAGAGAGCTGAAACAGGTTTTTCAGGCAACATACAAGGCAGCCACTTCTCCCCTTTCTCCCTGGGGTGCCCGTGAGAACTCAGAGAAGTGGAGCTGGGGTGGGGTGGGCACAAGCGCCAGCCCCAGAGTCCTCAGGCCTACTGCTAGAGTCTGCACTGGATGACAGTCCCCTCCTCCTCCGTGGGAAACTCCCAGGGGGCCCTCCCTCCAGGGCTTTTAGGCGCTAGGCGCTAGAGACACAGTTCCCACGGCCTTCCAGCTGTTTGATCAATAGCCTCTGAAAATACTGAGTCTTATGCAGACAAAAAAAAAAAAAAATGTATTTGTTCCAATTTTTTTTTAAGTCCTGCAAAATTAACATGAAGAAATATTCAACTAAAATGTTTACCAAATGTAAAATTACATCAGCTCAAATGATATTTCCACATTAAGGAAGTTTATCCTAGAACATGGTGCATTTTCATATGTTAGAATGATATGAGATGGGTTCTTCAAAGAGCTCTGAGAGCCTCTGAGGGTCAAAATTGGCCATTTCTCCCCACAGCCTGGTTCCTCAGACCATCTCCAGCTTCCTTGTCTGCCAGATTTGTCTGAAAAGACAGAAATGCAATTGTAGGTACACTTCGGTGCTTCAGGAAAAAAAAAAGTTCTGTTAGAAAATGTTTGAATATACCCAAAAGAACGCAGCAAGCAGGAGAACCTTCCTCACTCTGATAGAATAATTGGCGGTGATCTTTGATGGCACAAGCACCTCCATGGAAACTTCATCAACTCTCACATAATAAGCTTCATAAGTCTGCTCCTCTTGAGGAGAAAATATGTTTTTAAAGGGTTTCATTTTTGGGCACCTGGGTGGCTCAGTGATTGAGCATCTACCTTCAGCTCAGATCGTGCTTCCCCGGGGTCCTGGGATCAAGTCCCACATCAGGCTCCCTGTAGGGAGCCTGCTTCTCCCTCTGCCTATGTCTCTGCCTCTCTCTGTGTGTCTCTCATGAATAAGTAAACAAAAATCTTTTTAAGAAATAAATAAATAAATAACTGGGTTTCATTTCAAAGTGGGCTGGCAAGTCAACAGACACAGGCAGGCACACATGGTACGGCGTCAACAGCAGTTTTTTTCTTCTCATCCACATTATGCAAAACATTAACTTGAAGTTCTTACCAAAATGTTTTCCCTTCACAACGTTCTCATTGAGAAGGAAACATTTGTTCTCCCTCTTTCTGCTGAGAAAGACCTGGAAGCACTATGCAAGCAAACACAGACTTGTGCAACACTGAAATGTACTCATAGCCATTTCCATCATTCTTTGTTCTTCATGTATAGTCACATGGTGGTGGCTTCTTCCTCTCTGTGCGACAAAGCAGTCTCTTTGCCCTAGAACCCAGTCAATGCCCACCAGACCCAGCTGACCTCAACTGTTAGCATTCCCCAAGAAATACTCCTTTCATCTTCTTCTATCTCTCTTTCATCCATTCCCTTAACCCTAGCTTTGTCCAAATCCTGTCCTCTCCCGCGCACCACCTCTTGCTAGGAATGAAGCCTCATTTTCCTCCCACAGGCTTTCTGTCTGGCGAAACTACAACAGCCCTCCTTTCTCTCAAGTCCCAAAACATAGAGCTTTACTCCCACCTTTAAGTTTATGCTCTTGCATATCATCGAGAAATTATTTCTGCTTATGTCTTATTTTGCTAATAAGATTCTCAAAATCCCTCAAGGGAAGAACTGTGACTCACACATCTTTTCTATCTAGCACAGCGCTAAGTACCTGGTAAACGTGCATTGCCTGTTACTGTAAGTTGGAATTTCAGATCTAATGTGGGAACTGGCACTTCAGCTACTTGTAGGCTCACCCAGTGGGATTTCATAACTACATAAATACATATGCAGAGATTTACATTATGATACGGCAACAGTGAAGTAGAGCAGCATCTTTCATTATAGTCAACTTGACATGTTTCCATTTAAAGTAAAAAAAACTACCATTGCCATTTTGGCCAATTCATTTATTAGAACCAGAGAGGAGTATCCCAATATGGGCTCATATACAAGTATCTGTCAGTGTTCCCCAAGGAGAGTGCATTGAGCTTTCCTTTTAGTTCTTCATGTCAGTATCGACAAATATACTTCTGGCATTCTATTCAATGAACTCCAAAAAGAAAGAAGAGAAAGAAAAAGTATTTTGTAATTTATCATTAGTTAAATTTGATGTAACAAACAAGGTAGGGAAAAAATGCATCATTTTAGCAATTTTATCATACCCTCCTAGGAATGGAATAGTCTCTGAGAAACATTTTGATGAGCACTTGGAGTGTAAACTGAAACAGTAGGGATCTGGCTGTCCAAGAAGAGCTTGAAATTGCTCTGAGGGAAACAAGGAAAGGAATTTCTTTGTTGTTTTAGAATGAGTGGGGGAGGCCGAGGAGAAAAAGAAGGGGAAAGAGTGGAGCAAGGACACTGCCTTGTGATAAAGTCCTTCTCCCTTTTCCCTTTGGAAAGAGACAAAAGATGACCCCAAAAGGATGTTGGGGAATTTGTTATGGACTTCTGTTTGTTTATTCTACTGTGTGAAATATGACCCCTACTCCATAGGTCCCCCAAATCTGCCACCATGCCATTCAATTAAACCTCTGTATAACTCACTCTTAATAAAACTCAATCTCTATATAATTCAAACTTTTCTCCACTCAACCTCTACCCGAATCAAATTCTTCTCCCCTCAATCTCTACTCAGTAAAGACCCCTCTCAATTTGATACTGACAGATGCTTTGAGTGAGGGTGGTTTTTTGGAATTTGAAGAGGTCTGAATTCACATGCAGGCTGTAGCAGTGTAGCTCAAATTAAAACACACATGCAGTTGTCAGAGAAGACCATCCAAATGTGAGTTCCTTGTGAATTTTCAGAAATCTTACTGGGGATGGATTTCTACAGGCCACAGCTTCAAGGCACTAGAATAAAAGTATTGGAAATTAAAGGAAGATCTCTAGTTGATATGACAGTTACACACATTGTTTAAAATTTGGAATAGGCCACATGAAGACTCCACGAAAGTAGGAAAAAATCCTTTAGTCCAAGGTGATGTTTAATGTTGTCTATGCTTCTAGAAAAATCATTTCTAGCTATGAAGATACTCTTGATACCAAAAGAAATAGAAATCCTCCTGGAACCTGTGTGACCACCATGCAATGCCATTAGTACAATGTGAGAAGAACTCGAACCCAGGATAGGGCCTGAAGGTGCCCAGCCCAGAAAGCAGAGGTTGGAGAGCAAGGCTATGACAAACAGCAAGTAGAAAAATAAGTCATCGGGATCCCTGGGTGGCGCAGCGGTTTGGCGCCTGCCTTTGGCCCAGGGCACGATCCTGGAGACCCAGGATCGAATCCCACATCGAGCTCCCGGTGCATGGAGCCTGCTTCTTCCTCAGCCTGTGTCTCTGCCTCTCTCTCTCTCTCTCTCTGTGACTATCATAAATAAAAAAAAAAAAAAGAAAAGAAAAATAAGTCATAATCAGTAGTCAGCAACAGACATTTATTTTACAGAGCATCCTTGAAGGGGTAATAAACCTTCTTCGGAATAACATTCCTGAAATCTTTATTATTTATTTATTACCTTAAAGGGTACATCTGACATAACAAGTAGAATGAAGAAAGGATATTATCTACTACCTTTTGAAATGCCACTAAAATAAATTACAGGAATTAAAAATGTACAAATGCACAAAGACAAAAATTGGGGAGGAGACCACTGCCAAGGAGTGAGATCAACAAATTTTCAACAATGGAAAGCAGACAGGGGAGTGTTAGCAGCTCTAACAAAGGGGAGAAATCCAGTATCTAAGACAGAGAACAATGAATTTAAAAAACAAAGTCAGATCACCCATGGTACTGCAAAAAGGCTCAGAGGTAGACGCACCAGGAACCAGGAAATGAAATGAGATTGAGGAAGAAAAATCTGTATACAAAGTAAGGAATGATCAACACCAAGGGCCCTTTTCCTTTCTTCAGTTCCCTGCAGCCTGGCCCTGGCCTTCTCCCCTTTGCTTAGGAGACTGGAAATTTCATGTCTGAAAAATATAGACCAGAAGGACTCAAAATTATCAGGTAGTGGAGAGTCGGGCTGAAGCACATAGCTTTGGAGATGAAGAAAGGCCTTCATAGTAAACATTGGGCCTGCATCCCCTTGCCCTGCTGCTGGGAGCCATATAGCCTGTAGGAAAGACAGTAACATATACTGATAGAAACTGAACAGCACGAAAGGGGAGAAAACTCGACATCGATAATGGGATTCTCTCAGTGAAAAATGTTAGATCACAGCCCTAAGCCCATGTACTCTTCCTCTAGATTCCAATAAATAACAGTGATTCCAATTATCCAGTAGTGATTTTTGTTTTAATGAGAAGATAGACAAGGATCTTCTCACCCCCAAGCAAAGTTGGTAGCCTTTCACTAATGCATTTCAAGACCTAGGATAAGTTGCAGTAATGTTCACATAGGATAAACCTATAGAATAATGAAACAGAAATGGAGTCCTATAAATACGGTCAGTTGATTTTTGGCAAACTCAATAAGGCTCAAACTTGATAAGTCTGAGAAAAGAATAAAAGAAGGATATCCATATAAACAAAATTAACTTCATTGTGTGCATAGAATTAACAGATAAGAGCTAAAACCACAAAGCTTCAAGAATAAAACGTAGGAAAAATTTCTCACTATCACGGATTGGCAAAGATTTTTCTTTTTTTTTTTTTTTTTGGCAAAGATTTTTCATACACAAAATCATTTTTTAAAAAACTTAAACTGAAAACATGTTTTAAGATGAAATTTTTAAAATTTTTTTGAAAGTCATGTTAAAAAAAAAATGAAAAGGTCAGCCACACAATTTGGGTGAAAATATGCAAAAGATTTGTACCCAGAAAAGAACTCTTAGTTCTCAATAAGAAGACAAATAACCCATTGTTTTAAATTAGCAAAATACTTTGACAACTCACAAAGGAAGCTAAACAAATGACAAAGAGGCACAGGAAAATATTTTGAACGTCCTTAGTCATTAAGGAATTTCAAGTTAATCTCAATGAGATATTACTACTTACCCACCAGAGTAGCTACAATTTTAAAAAGTAACAATACCAAGTGCTGACAAAGATGCAGAGCAACTAGAATGCTTATACATTACTGGCAGGATTGTAAAGTGGTACAACCACTTGCCAATTGACCGTATACTTTTTCTAATTAACCATAAAATGCCATACATAACCCAGCAACCGCTCTCCTAAATATTTCAAGATTAAGTAAAACATACATCTATACATAAACTTGTATATGAATTTTATTACAGTTCTGTTCATAATACCTCCAATCTAGAATGTCCCTATAACACAAATGTCCATGGATAAAGGGATAATCAAAGGTGATATATCTATATACCACTCAGGAACAAAAAGTAACAGATGTAGATACAATATGGATGAATCTCAAAAACATTATGGTGAACAAAAGAAATTGGACTACATCATGGATGATTCCATTTATATGAAGCTCTAGAACAGGCAAAACAAATCTGTGACAAAGAAAATCAATGTTTGCCTGGCACAGGGGCAGATTGACTGCAAAGGAGTCTGCGGGAGTTTCAGAGATGATGGAAATGTTATAAATCTGGCTTGCAGTGCTGGTTACCCAGGTGTACAAAACTCATCAAACTATATATCTGTATATAGGAAATTATTTTATTATATGGAAATTATACCTTAATAAAGTTGATTTTTTTTTAAAAAAATCTCTGATACTATCTTTTCCTTCCACTACTCTGCTCCTTGACAGCCACACTCTCAGAAGGGCTATTGCTTCTGAGCCCACTGTGAAAGTCAATGTTCTTTCTTTTTTGGTTCTCTTCCTACTTCATTAGCTGTTACCCATTAGTCAACTTTACTGGTTCTTCCTCAGCTTTCCAACATCTACTTGGAACTTCCCCCGACTTAGAAATCCTCTATTCTTTCTCTACACTCATTTGCTAGGTGATCTCATTTAGCCCCTGACTTTAAATATTACATGTAAGCTGATGGTTCCCAAGGCTGACATGCCAGCTGCCACTTGACATTCTACTTGAATGTCTAAAAAGTGTCTCAGACTTAAAATGCCAGTAGAAGGCTGAATAATGTACCTGCATAGATATCCAGGTCCTAATTCTTGGCACCAGTAAATCTTAACCTTGTATGTTAAGGATCTTGATATGGGGAGATTACCCTGGATTATCCCAATTGGCTCTAAATGTAATCACAAATGTCCTTATAAGAGAGAAATAGAAGGAGACTTGACTATAAAAGAAAGCAAAGATATATTGACTAATGATGGCTAAAGTGAGACACAAGATTGCTGGTTTTGAAGATGATAGAAAGGGCTGCAAGTCAAAGGATGGAAAGAATAAAGTTCTAGAAGCTGGAAAAGTCAAGGAAACAGATGCCCCCTTAGAGCCTCTATAGAAAGCGTATGTAGCCTTGCCTACTCCTTGATTCAGGCTCAGTGAAACAGATTTTGGACTTGCAACCTCCAGAACCATAAGAGAATAAATTTTTGTTTGTTTTAAGCCACTAAGTATTATGTGGTCATGTGTTATAGCAGCCACAGGAAACAAATACAGTTCCTAAACTTAACTCCTAATCTCTCTCCTCCAAGTACCCATGCCATTCTGATTCTCAGCAAATAGCTCAGGCCCCAAAAACCTTGGATAAACGTTCTGTGAGAGCAGGGACCATGTTTCATTCACTACTCTATCTCTAGGTATGAAATAATGCCAGACTCCTAGGAGGTATTCAAAACGCATTCTCTGATGGTAGAATGAATACAGAACACAGAAGATCACTATCATACCATCCTTAATATCCTAAAAGTTAATGGCGGATCCTGCATCCAAGAAACAAGAAAGAAAACAATGCAACATTAAAAACCAGAGCACCTCACTAGCTCAATCAGTGGAGTGTACAACTCTTGAGCTCAAGGTTGTGAGTTCAAGCCCCATAACGGATGTAGAGATTATTTAAAAATAAAATCTTCAGGGCACTGGGTGGCTCAGTTAGTTGAGCATCCAACTCTTGATTTTGGTTTGGGTGGTGATCTTAGGGTCATGGGATCGAGCCCCACATTGGGCTCCAAGCTGGGCATGGAGCCTGCTTAAGACTCTCTCTTTGCCCAACTCTAAATAAATAAATAAATAAAATCTTTTTTAAAAATCAAAAATAAAGAGCTCTTTGAAATTGAAAAATGTCTAGGCTAAAATTTTTTAAAACTCAATATGAGGGTTGGAAGAGTACAATGAAAAGCCAAGACTCATATAGAATAAAAAAATATCAGGTCTGACTCCTAATTCTAACTCAAAATTAGGCTTGACACCTATGATCCAATTAACAGAAGATCCAGGCAGAGACAGCAGAAAGGAAGAAAGAAATTGCTAAAGAAATAAAGTTAAAAATTTTTCTAAAAGCAAAGGGCATGGGTCTCCCTGATGAAAAAACCCATCACTTTAAGTATCTTGCAATTTTATCAGTTATACCTCAATAAAGTTGGAGGGAGAAAAAAAAATACCTAACTTATGAAACACAGTAAGCAAGGCTTTCAAAATCCTGGCAGATGTGAACAGAATTCCATACCAGGCAACACTATTTTTTTTTTAAGATTTTATTTATTTATTCATGAGAGACACAGAGAGAGAGAAAGAGAGAGAGAGAGAGAGAGAAAGGCAGAGACACAGGCAGAGGGAAAAGCAGGCTCCATGCAGGGAGCCTGATGTGGGACTTGATTCCAGGTCTCCAGGATCAGGCCCTGGGCTGAAGGCGGCGCTAAATCGCTGAGCCACCTGGACCCAGACAACACTATTAATTAATCAAGGTGTGGTGTACAATAAAGACATTTTCCAACTACCCAAGAATTCAAAAACACGCTTCTCAAGCAAGTTAATGCTTCAGAAAATCAATATATGGACAAGAAAGACAAGGAATCCAGAAAATAAGTGCTACAGGCCCAGAAAGAAAAGTCTCCAGGTTGAGTGAGGAGCCAGTTGAAGATGGGGAAGATGGAAGGGAAGGAATCCACAGATTTTTTTTTTCAATCGTTTACATGTTTAAAAAAAAGTATTGAAAGATGCTTGACAAATCTGTTCAGTCACCTGGAAAACAATCTATTAATGCATACATAGCAAACAAGGCAAATGAAAAAATAAAGCAATTATTAACATTGAGATTAAAAAGTTATACAAGAAAGGAAACACAATTTCCAAACATTACTTGCTTCTGCAGTGAACAACTTATATGGTCATAATAATGGAAATGCTGAGCAATGGTTTAACCAAAACTGTGGGACATCTAGAATATGAGGAAGGATACCGGAGCAGAATAAGCAATGAAGATGGGGGAGAGAGAAAGAGAGCTAAAGCCTCATCCACAATAAAAGAATAATGTCTAAAATTGGGAACAGATACAGACTATCAGCATAGGCATATCAGTTAGAAATACTATAAAAAATACTAAAAGAAACAACTAAAAGAGTTTAACGCCATCTCTTTCAGGGAGGGCTGGGTTGGAGGGTGGGAGGAATGGGGCGGGGGCTTTAGAAGTCCTTAGTCCTGTTCCATTATGTTTACGTATGTACAAGTATTACGTTGATACAAGACTTACTGATAAAGTCAAAACTAGTAAAACTAAATAAAGGGCTCAGAGCCAAGATAGATAAAAGAAAGAGAATTTCCCCCAAAATATAGTAATAAGGGCTGTGATGCAAGGGAGTGACGTCCCTCAGTCACCTAGAGTAAGAAGAGCCAGAGAAAAGGTAATAAAGGCAAGACAAAACAGAGACCATTTTCTAGACACAACTGGCTCAGAGATTTTTATCGATCCTTTTGTGAGGAGACCAGCGAACCCTAAAACCAGATGTTGTTTTAGTGTCCTGCACATCTGCTTATTCCCATGTAAAAACATGTGTTTGGTTCTCTTCCCCCGTGTAGATGCAACCACACTCAACAAATGTGCTCCTTATCCTCAATAAGTCCTGAGGTCAAGAGCCTTTCGGGCATGTCATAGGTGGACACCTGCACTGTCCAGAACCAATGGATGAGTTCAAGGAGATTTCCTCTGACAGAATGCTAATATGAATTGACTCTGTTTTAACCATGCAAACACACACAAACACACACACACAGTGTGTGTTCGTGTGTGTGTGTTCTTGGGAGGGATTTTTTTTTTTAATTGTTGTCTTCTGACTCTTTTACTCAGTAGTTGCAGGACTTCTTAATTGAACATTCACTTTCGTCTTAAGTAGATGATGAAGTGCAAATTGCATTGCGTGAGCTGAGCAAAAGCACAGAATGTCCTAGTCCATAGCATGACTTGGAACAACAGATTATGATAATGCCATAACTGACCACAAAAGCAATTAAACCATACCAGAAAATTGTTCTGATTTCAAAGGATCCTGCTATATTGGAGACTTCTTACAGCTAAGACTCTATGTTATTGCTGTACAGTTACATCTTCATAAACATATATTCATTATTGAAAACAGCCCACCAAGCTTGAAGGTCTGCCATATATAGTCCGTAAAATAAACTATGACTTAAAAAAAAATAAAGCTTTGTTTAAAAATAATACAGTTACTTTTTTAAAAATCAAATTATGTTCAAAGAGTTGCTTGTGTAACCCAAAGGCAATACAGTTTAAAAAAAAATCTAATGGCAAACCCAGCATGTGGGCCCATACTAAGTCTCCAGCAAACCCTGGCTGGAAAGAAAACAGGCAGTAAGCTGGTAAACACAGAGGGAGGTATTTCTAAGTAAACTGGGGGACTTGTAAGCATTTTTAAAATCTAAAACCAAGGAGGCCTCTAAAATCCTTCCTTTCATAGTTACAAAAAAGACCATTTTGCAATAGTCATTACCAAGGCCTGTCCACCATGACGAATATTCCAGGTGACTTTGAAATTCCTGTGGCCCTGAGAAGCCATTTCAGTCACTTCTTGCCAGCAGACTGTGCAAGGCCAAGCATGAATAACTCTAGAACAACCCCAACAAAGCCTGTACCTCATGTGCAGTTGCTCCATGAATATGCACATGCATGTTGACACATGGAAAGGAAGTACTTAGCTATATCTGGCTAAATAGCGTGGAAGGAAAAATAAATAAATAAATAGCGTGGAAGGAGGGAGTTATCATGTGGATGGTTACATAGTGGGGGTTCAACTATTTAGTGTCAGGATGGCATGGTGATTCCTGCCACGAACCCTGACACTCAATCTGGACTCAAATCCCAACCCAGCCACCTACTTGATGTCTCTGTGTTTCTGATCCCTCACCTATAAAATAAAATGATATCTCCTTCACAGGATTTTGTGAAAATTAAATGAATACATATATAGCACTTAAAATAGTGCCCTGCACAGAATAAAAACTACATGAGGATTGTCTCTCACTACTATTCTCAGCTTATATTTTTGTTACCGTAAAGTCTAAGCTAAAATATGGCAGATTAATGAAAGGGAACTGAATATGGTGCAGACAACCAAACTTTGAGGCCAAGACGGTCATGTCCACATTGGGGTGCCCAGGGGGGCTGGACCTCTGGGTTCAAATCCCACCTCCCCCAATTTTACCACTGGAATAAAATAGAAATTACTCTAGTAATACCCAACCTGAAAAATGTTGTGAGGATTAAATGACATTCCATCAGGGAAAGGAGCTGAAAGTGAAAGTAACACAGCAGGTGCTCCCCGAACAGTATTTTACTTTCAATTCCCTTACAAAAGTGGCAACCTACCAGACAGCAAGCTCCCCTGGGACTGAATTAGCTCAAGGGTCTTGTTTCCTGCTGTTGTCACCAATGCAGTAATAAATGGCTGCACTGAGTATATGCTCAGTCGATGGCAGCTGAGTGAATGAATAAATGAATAAATGAACATACTAGCCGATTACTGATTAATAAATGAGTGACTATATTTGCAAACAATATATTCCTATGAGCTTGTGCCATCCCTTACAAACTGATATTCAAACAAGAGATTTCACTGAACTGATCACCCCTAAGCAATTGATACAAATGAAATGTAATTAATATACGAGGTGCTGAGGGACGTCTGGGTGGCTCAGTTGGTTAAGCAGCCAACTGGATTTTGGCTCCAGTCATGATCTCGGGGTTGTGGGATCAAGACCCTTGATGGGCTCTGCATTCATTGAGGAATCTGTTTAAGGATTCTCTCTCCCTCTAAAATAAATAAATAGGGATGCCTGGGTGGCTCGGCAGTTGAGCATCCGCCTTTGGCCCAGGGCATGATCCTGGAGTCCCGGGATCGAGTCCAACATCGGGCTCCCTGCATGGAGCCTGCTTCTCCCTCTGCCTGTGTCTCTGCCTCTCTCTCTCTGTGTGTGTCTCTCAAGAATAAATAAATAAAATCTTTAAAAATAAATAAATAAATAAATAAATAAATAAATAAATAATCTTCAAAAAATATAAGAGGTGTTGGGAGTAACTACAATAACTAAAATAGGTTTTGGATATAGGAAATTATAAAAAGATTGAGATTAACCTAAATTCTGTATCATAATTCATATTTAGGCAAAACACTCTCTAAGAAAGCATGGCAAGACTTTATGAAGAATGAAAAAAATTAAAACGGACAGAGTATAGGGATATATTTATGTATATTTTTCTGTAAATTAGAAAATATGTTTTCAATCCTAAAGATGTCTGACCTCGGAGATGTGGGAGTCCAACGGAAATTAAAGATCCACCCACAAGTGGTGTAGAGACCATTGAAGTTCCTCATTTCTCAGGTCAGACACCAAGATTCTAAGGAGTAAAGTCTTCTGTACCCAAATTGCAAATGAGAGAATGTTCGAAGCCCGTCCTGAGAGATTAGAGGAGACATTAGTGCATTTGTTACTCCTAGGGTGATACAAAGCTCAGGAGATAAATACCATCTGGAGAGCACAAGAATGCTAAGGGGTGTGCAGAATTAAGACCTAAGGATCCATGGAATGACCTCAGACCCGAGCTTATTCCACCACAACAGGCTCTGAAATAAAACCTAAAGAGAAGTTTTAAAATGTTTTAAGACACTGATTTCAGCGCTAAAATAAATATATGGCCCTTCCACGTTGTTTCTCTGAAGAGCACAACATATATGTAGAAGTACACATTTCCATTTGCTTGCTAAATTTCTATCTCAACTCCTATTTACTGTACTTGTTTTGCACACATAAATGAAGACAGTTTGAGGTAAAGTGATTCTAGGGGTTGGATGATCTGAGGGAAAACAACACAGGAAGTAAAATTTACAGTAGGGAACCAAAGCCCTGGAGGGATACTACAAGAAAAGGAAGTGCACCTGTCGTCCAAGCAAGACGCCTTAGTGAGTAGCCACAGTCAAGGTATGAACTGAGAGAGAGAGTGATCTTTATCAAGTGCAATGCCTATGTCAGGTTTCCAGAAGGCTCCGGGCACCTAATGTGCCAGTGTCAGGTACCAAACTTCTCCATCTCATAAAGCAACCAATTCTCAAACATTCTTGTTAAAGACAGAACAAATCCTAAGTGATATGCCCCGTTTTTTTATGTTGTTGTCAATTAGCCATCTACCGTTGTCTTTAAAAACATTCTCCCCTTCTTCTTGCTTTTAATGATAAAGATCCCTACATACAACTTTAATATCTTCATCATTTTGTGAAAAGAAAAACTGCATACCAAAATTGAAAAAAAAAAAAAAAGGATCATGATTCCTCCCTCACTCTCTGGGAAAATAATAATAATAAAAGAAGAGCTTTGTTTTGGTATCTTCTGATCTTCCAAACACATGAGCGCTGGAAATGGAATCACTTAAATGACAACTCAGACTGTTTCCCTTCACAAAACAGAATAATAGTGGGAACATTTTTGTGACTCCGAGGAAGCGAATGTTTCTAATTAGTGAACAAGATCAGCTGAGGTAGCTGCTCGAGGCATCTGCGCCTCTCATTAGGGACACTAGCCTGTAGAGCAAAACCACCAAATGCCTGAATTCCGTTTGTGAAGGCTGCCACCTGCCGAAGGACGCGCGGTACTGCAGCCCGCTTCCAGGGCCGAGCGCGGCGGGACGGTCGGGGAGGGGGGCAAGGCAGGCGACCCTGCGACCCCACCCCACCCGGGAGGCTCTGGCCGAGAGGAGGCAGGACGGGGGGATGGCACTGGCTGGGCAGGTGCAGCTGTGGGTGCAGGAGGGTCAGCCCAAAGATACAGATGCCGTGAAACGCAAGGACACCTGCACCCCGATGTTTCTAGCAGCAATGTCCACAGTAGCCAAACTGTGGAAGGAGCCTCGGTGTCCATCGAAAGATGAATGGATAAAGAAGATGTGGTCTATGTATACAATGGAATATTACTCAGCCATTAGAAACGACAAATACCCACCATTTGCTTCGACGTGGATGGAACGGGAGGGTATTATGCTGAGTGAAGTAAGTCAATCGGAGAAGGACAAACATTATGGTCTCATTCGTTTGGGGAATATAAAAAATAGTGGAAGGGAATAAAGGGGAAAGGAGAAAAAATGAGTGGGAAATATCAGAAAGGGAGACAGAACGTGAGAGACTCCTAACTCTGGGAAACGAACGAGGGGTGGTGGAAGGGGAGGTGGGCACGGGGTGGGGGTGACTGGGTGATGGGCACTGAGGGGGGCACTTGATGTCATGAGCACTGGGTGTTATGCTATATGTTGGCAAATTGAACTCCAATAAAAATAAATAAATAAAAAATAAAAACCTAAGTCAAAAAAAAAAAAGAGGGTCAGCCTGAAAAGCTTTGTGCGGAGAAGGTAGATACTGGGCCTTACGGGGCCACTAGGGTTTAGCAAAGGAGGAGAGCGTGAAGTGGAAGTAGTTTGAAGTCAGATAGAGGGAAGAGAGGCCACAATGAGGACAGAGTCCGGGGAGACTGGCCCTAGAGGAGCCTTTACACTGGACACTTGCAGGAAATGAGATGAGATGCTGAGGGCCTTGGGCTTAGTGCGTTAGGCTTCTTCCCCAAAGCAAAAAAGAAACCCCCAAATATTTACCAAGGCCTCTGCAGAGGAGCCTCAATTAAGAACACTGGGGTACTCATTTCAGAGTACATATGTGGACCAAGTCATCAAGCTGTACACTTAAATTCACATGATGCTATTTGTTGATTATACTTCAATAAAGCTGGGGGAAATGTAAAATTAATAAATAACCAAAAAATGTAAAGAACCAAAGGATTATGGAAACAGAGCTCTGTGAGAAATTACTGTGCAGATGGTAGACCTCTTGACTCTTTGGAAACTGTCTCAAAGGAAACTACTTGAAGATCAATGCAATGACCTGACAGAAGAGTGATCCTAATGCCATCCTAGGAGCTACACACCTGTGGCTGCCCCCCAGATCCGTCCATATGGGAGCCCCAACCTTGCCCCCAAGACACTGAGGCCCGGATTCTTCCCACAAATGCACCTCTCTCTCTGCTCCCATAAAAGCAGAGCCCCCACTCATCTGTTCTAAATATATGAACGGAGACCCAACAACGCTCCTGGTGGGGGAACAAAGGTGAAGACAGAGAGGGTCCTTTCCCCCACGGAGCTTACGTCTAGTGAAGCACGGAGACAGTAATTACGTTATTGCACAGATGCTAGTATGAAAGTCACGAGTACTCTAAATTCAAGGCTGTGAGAGCCTAACGAGGGGCAACTGAGCTAGTCCGAGGGCGGAGGAAGGCATGTAAGGGGATTCTTACTAAGGAAACATTTGAGCAACAGGCATTGGTTACCGCTACTTGCGGGGGGGGGCAGGGGGGGGCGGACCGGGCCTTCAGGAGCACTGTTGCCACAAGGGGGCAGGGAAGAGCACAGGGTTCGGAGGCCTCAGACCTGGTTTCACATTTTAACAGCTCTATTTCTCTGGACAAGTCCCTTGAATTCTTAGTCTCAGTTTGCTCATGTATGAAATGGGGAAAGTAATGGGAATTAAATTATAAAATATACAGAATATGCAATGACTAGAACATAGTATACCTACAGTTAATATTAGCTGATGTTATTTTTGGTATTATTCTCTGCTTTCAGCTGGAGTGTGGACAGTGAGGAAGAAGAGGAAAAGAGAAGATTTGCATTTAAAGACTAGCGTGAAAAAAAAAAAAGAATAAAGACTAGCGTGGCTGTATGCTATTTATATGTGATATGTTACTGAACTTTTAAATTCCAGATAGAACATAGGATCCATTATGACACAGAAGCAAATAAAAACCAATGATATTATTAGAACTCTGTTAGCCATCTAGCTGGAAATTGAACCATTATGTTTAACATTATTTATGTGGGAAAATGTTTCTTTTTTTTCTTTTTCTTTCTTTCTTTCTTTTTTTTTTTTTTTAGATTTTATTTATTCACGAGAGACATACAGAGAGAGAGAGGCAGAGACACAGGCTCCATGCAGGGAGCCCGACATGGGACTCAATCCCAGGTCTCCAGGATCAGGCCCTGGGCGGAAGGCAGGCGCTAAACCACTGAGCCACCTGGGCTGCCCAGAAAATGTGTTTCAATCCAAACTGAATTAACCAAAAAATCCTTTTGAATACAATGCATTTGTATTTTGGTGACAGAAGAATTCTATAGGTGAGAGCAGTGTTTTACATACAATGGAAAGTCCCTGAAACATGGCCTAATGCCTTTCCATGGCTGTTGGCTATTCCACCTGGAAAGGACCACAGTAATACCCTGTCCAGTCCCTCATCACACCTGGGAAATTGTCATGGAAGTTACATGACTTACCCAGGGACAGGTAAATGCACCTGAAGGCTAAAGTCTCTTCATCAGTTTCCTTCCTTACATCTTATTGAAGTGCTGCCCCTATCTAAAGGGGATGTTTTCTCTCTTCTAAGCCTATTGTTATGTTCACAGGACCAGTGTATGTCAGGAAGAAACAAAAACAAGCAATTTGGTGAGCTCTGATGACTCAGTACATTTGAATAATTGGATAATTCAGAGAAATGTCTGGCTAATTTCTTTGAGTAAACGTAAGTGAATATCCTACCTAAAATGAAGTCTAGGATGTTAAAATGTTTTAACTCTTTCAGAACGATTTACAAACATGTGAGAGAAACCTATACACATAAAGAAAAGATGGGGGGAAATGTATTAAAATGTATAAAAAGTGATTCGTTTCCTGTGAAGATGACACAAATAAATGGAGAGACATTCCATGCTCATGGCCTGCAAGAACAAATATTGTAAAAATGTCTATACCACCCAAAGTAATCTATACATTCAGCTCAATCCCTATCAAAATACCAACAGCATTTTTCACAGAGCTAGAACAAATAATCCTAAAATCTGAGTGGAACCACAGAAGACCCCACATAACTAAAGCAATCTTGAAAAAGAAAAGCAAAACCTGAAGGCATCACAATTCCGGACTTCAAATTGTATTACAAAGCTTTGTAATCAAAACAGTTTGGTCTTGGCACAAAAATAGACACATAGATCAATGGAACAGAATAGAAAACTCAGAAATTAACTCGCAATTATATGGTCAATTAATTTTTGACAAAGGAGGGGCGCTTGGGTGGCTCAGTGGTTGAGGTTCTGCCTTCGGCTCAGGGCATGATCCCGGGGTCCTGGGATGGAGTCCTGCATCGGGCTCCTTGCAAGAGCCTGCTTCTCCCTCAGCCTATGTCTCTGCCTCTCTGTCTCTCATGAATAAATAAATAAAATCTTTTTAAAAAATGGTTTTTTGGGACACCTGGGAGGCTCAGCAGTTGAGCATCTGTCTTCAGCTCAGGGTGTGATCCTGGAGTTCTGGGATCGAGTCCCGCATCAGGCTCCCTGCGTGGAGCCTGCTTTTCCCTCTGCCTATGTCTCTGCCTCTCTGTCTCTCATGAATAAATAAATAAAATCTTTTTAAAAATGTGTTTTTTTACAAAGGAAGAATGAATATCCCATGGGAAAAGGATAGTCTCTTTAACAAATGGCATGTGAAAACTGGATAACTACACACAAAGGAATGAAACTGGACCACTTTCTTATAGCATATATAAAAATAAATTCAAATGTATTACAGACCTAAATAAGAGGCCCTGAAGCCATAAGTATCCTGGAAGAGAGCACAGGAAGTAACTTTCTCTGACATTGGCTATAGCAACTTTTTCCAAATATTTCTCACATAAAAAAGATGCTCAACATCACCCATCATCATGGAAATGCAAATCAAAACTACAGCATAGACCCTACCCACTCCTGGATTCAGGAGCTGCCTTCAGCCTTCTCCTCTGTGAATGAGTTCCACACCCTAATGTCCCGACCCCTTGCCCACCGTGATTGCCAGCAGAGGCCCGAGAGCGGTTGCCACCCAGGATTTCTACTAGCCTACAAACAACAGCATGGCAGACATCCCCTCCAGCAGCTAGCTCATGGCCACTCACGATTACTACCAGCACTACTTGGGGTCTACTTCCAGTAACTGTTCCTGGGGAAGCACCTGGAGAACCTCCCCCTCACCACCCCAGTCTCCCCATGGCCCATCAGGGTCACTGGTGGGCAAGCTTCTTCTTTAGAAATCGCCATTCATGGCTACAGTGCTGGAGTCCCCAGAATGCTCAAAGTCTTCTCAGGCCTCCAGCTGCACAATCATCTGTGACTTGGCTCTGGAAGCCATGAGGAAGCAGTCTTATGGCCAGCTTGGCAAAGCCAACAGCAAGCCTAATCCTGAGTGGGCCATCACCAGGCTTCAAGAGGCTCTAGGCTCATCAGAGTCCCCCTTCCCCTCCTATAGACTAAGATAGGCTGCAGCAAGCAGTAATGCTTGGGTTCTTTTATATCAAAACAGCAAAACACCAAGAAGGAAGTTGAGAGAACCCCACTCTGTACTATCCAAGCCACACTCAAGCCTTCATGAAACCCTGTAACTGTGTACTTAATACCTAGTGGAAAATAAACTCCAAGCAGCCAATAAAAAAATACAAACAAAAACAAAACAACCTGCATGCAGTATCTCCTCACATCTGTCAGAATGGCTAAAAACAAAAACACAAGAAACACATGTTGGTGAAGATGTAAAGAAAAAGGAATCCTTTTATACCACTGGTGGGAATGCAAACTGGTGCAGCCACTGTAGAAAGCCACAGTATGGATGGAGGTTCCTCAAAAAGTTAAAAATAGAATTACCCCATGATCCAGCAATTGTACTACTAGGTATTAATCCAAAGAATACAAAGACACTAATTCAAAGGGATACATGCCCCCCCACACTGTTACAGAAGCATTATATACAGTAGCCAAGCTATGGAAGGAGTCCAAGGGTCCATTATCTGATGAATGGATATATACATGTAATGGAATATTATTCAGCCATAAAAAAGAACAAAATAAGTAAATCAGAGAAAGAAAAAAATCATAGGATTTATGGAATATATGTGGAATTTAAGAAACAGAACAAAACAGCATAGGGGGAAAAAGAGAGGGGCAAACCAAGAAATAGACTCTTAACCACAGAGAACAAACTAATGGTTACCAGAGGGGAGGTGGGTGGAGTATGAGTGATAGGTGATGGGAGATTAAGGAGTGCACTGGTTGTGATGAGCACTGAGTACTGTAGAGAATTGTTGAATCACTACATTGTACTCCTGAAACTAATATCACACTGTATGTTAACTAACTGGAAATAAAATAAAAACTTTAAAAATATGTGTTTTCTCTATTTTTCATATTTTCTCCAAGGGGTGTATCAATTTAACATAAAAAGGAAAGTCTTTTACTACATGAGACAGAAAAAAAAAAAGGCATATAACAGACCCAAAACATGAGACTTCTCATAACTGAGGAAAGGATACTACTCACTTTCCACAACTCTCAGTAATTTCTCTTTATACTCAGGCACCATGGAAATGCCAGAGGACTGGGGTAAATATTTTTTATTTTTTAATCATATCATCTGGAAGCAGTCCAATTCACTAAAAATCAATTCCCACAAAACTATTTCAGTGAATCGCCAAATTAGAGCAAATTAGTTTTCAGGAAAAAATAAAAGGACCTAAAGCTGCATTATCCAATTGTTGGATAAAATACACGCAATTCATGTTATAAATAGCAGTGCTGACAGTGAGTGGATGCTCCGTGCTTCTCCTGAATTTAACTGCTTATCATTTACCAGGAAGAGTTCAGTGATTTCTAAGACTGTTTCAGTAAAGTGTTGACGCTCACAAGTGCTCCTGAGAAAGAAGCTCTTTTTCTTACTTAGATGTTAAAACAAGACAAAGGATTGGATACTCTCAGATCAGGTTCACCGGAATCAAGGATTTTTTTTGCCCTTAGGTGTTATAAACAGCAGGGAGAGGCCCAGGACCCCTGATTCAGCTTCCTAAGTCCTTTCTTGTGTTGTTTGTCAATATCTAACATATGCAATCGTCACTTACACCAAAAAAGCTATCTCTGGCATCAAATATCTTTTTTATTCCTATAGTTACATTGCTGTGGCTGTCACACTGGCCCCAGCCCACGGGAGGCAGGGAGAGACTGGGGAGAGAGGCCGAGCACCCTAGATGGACAGCTGGCAGGTCTAATAATCAAGGGAACTTAACTTACAAGGCTTGTCTTGGGTGGCCGTGAGACGAGTCCATCTCCACACCCGGCTGCCAGTCTTTACAGTTTATACAGAGGTCTCAACTGGGTTTCAGTTACATATTCAGTCCAGATGATCTCAATAACACATTGCTCTCTCCAGGCTATGTCCTTAAAACAGCTCCAGCCACAGGAATGCTGGGCCGAACGTACACTCCCAGGACAGGAGAGGACAGGGGAGGACAGGGGAAGGGGTCACGAGCCTCGGATCGCTGGAGTCCAGCTGGAGGGTCAACCAGCAGTGGTGTCCTCTCGATGATCTCCCCCAACCATAGCTTATGTGACTTTTTCCAGGAAGCCAGGCCCCATAAATCCATAGATCCTGGTCTGTTTACCATAATCAATTCTAGACAGACCAGGTACATTCTGCTATGCTAAAAATATTCCACAATTAAGACTCTCATCTTAGAAAGCCATTAGGGCGGCTGCCAAGAAGTCTGTCATTAATATGTTTATAAAGACATTTGACCAAGACATCTTTCTTGCAAGGGAGTCTCTCAGGAAAAGGGAGACTGGGTTGCATGCCTGTGCCACCTTCCCAGCCATCAAGAGAAAAACAATCTGTATTTATTTGCTTCTTTTATTAAAAGCTTTTCTTTCTCATTTCAAAAAAAAATTGAGGCAAAAAAAATACAGATAATAAAATAATTTTTAAATGTTTAAAGTACTTAAATCAACATAATTCCTCATCCCTCTGGATAACAATTAAGAGACTGTGAGATATTTTTTCCATCTTTTTAATAAATGTGTAGTATTAATGAAATGACATCAGGCTAATGGTCCTTGAGACACATATAAATTATAAACAAGACGGGGAGGAGGATAGATTTCTAGAAGAGCGGTGAAAAAAGCTCTGCAAACCTCCCCAATGAAACAATTGTAACTGGTCAAAATTATTATTTTTTAAAGAATTTTATGCCTCTAGAAATTCTCCTAAGAGCATACAACACTTTAAGAGCCCTTAGAGAAATATTTACTCGAGAAAATCAACTAGATCTCAGTTAGAATAGCAAGAAGTAGTGGCATTTCCCTTCCCTCCAGCCCAACATGATGGAGACACTAATTCAGTGGGTGCAGCCCAGCATATGGGGTGTCCGAGTGCCCCAGCCCTCAGTGTGGGGCCCCAGTATCTCTCTGGGAGAACCAGGCCACCGGCATTAATCCCCCCCAACTTGGTTTATGTTGCAGAAGTTCTATCCCAGGCAAGAATAGCTGAGAGGTCCAGGGCTACTTTCCATCACCCTCAAAGCATTTAGACAGAAGCTCCATCCCAGGCAGAGCAGGAGAGGCAAGCTGAGAAGACCACAGGCTACTCCCCCAAGCAGCACCCAGCTCAGCAAGCAGGGGCATCCTTCAGAGAGACATAGACCATGTCCCTGCCCCAAGCTCTACAGCAGTTGAACATAGACCTTGCCCAGAGACAAGCTGTAAGAACAGAGAGCTTAGAATCTCTCCCCGAAGGAATGATTTTATTTGAAACAGGGTATGGGGAAGTTTCAACCCTGGGGCACTGTGGGAGCAGTGGAGATTTTCATGGTAAGCATTTAAGAGAAGGCTGGTAACTTTATAAGAATAAGCTAGATGGTAGTGGAAGTTAAACAGAGAGAACGAAGGGAAAAGACAGCTAAAAATAACCCTCTTGGATCAAAACAAAACCTCAAATCCTGACCTCAAAGACTTTTACTCCTGAAGAAGGACTCAAATTTAGTTAGATAAGACTGTAGACCAATTCAGATCCCAGCAGAGTGTTCCAAACAAGAGAGCAACCAGCTCGATATGAGTGAAGACTATTAGCTGGGTGTAAAACCAGCAGAGGGGACAGGCTAACAGGGAGATGAGGGGAGAGATAGCCCAGGCCAGCCCTGCTAAAGCTACTGTCATCCCACAGGGACCGTGGGCATGCCCAGGGCTATACAACATCAGACACTTTACCCTGGAGCACGGAAACTTCTAGCCACATCACCAAACAACTAAAAAAGAAATGACACATGAAAGTAACTTAAATCCAAAGGGACAAAAGAAAAGAAGCAGAAAGTAAGTAAAGAGGGTTAACGTAACAAATACTACCTGTAAAGGGTTAAAAGGCCTGATCTATGAAAACTGGCCCTTCAGTTGACATTCTAGCTCTATGTTCTGGAGACGTGATTAAGGTAAGGGGTCTGACTCCACAAGGCAAATACAACACCAGGTGGGAGGTGCCTTTTCTGGCCTCTTGCACTGAGTGAATAAAGGCTGGACTGTCACCCCAGCCTGGCTCCTGTCTTAAACTGACCACCAAAACACCTGATTCCTCAACAGGTGGAATGTGAATTATGACACTAGCGTCCATCCATTTTGGCATCCGTAACAAAGATACCAAGGACTCGGTGGCTTATAAACAACAGAAACTTATTTCTCACAGTTCTGGAGGCTGGAAAGTCCAAGATCGAAGTACTGGCAGAGTCTGATGAGGGCTCACTTCCTAGACCACCTGCTGTAACCTCATAAGGCAGAGGAGCAAGGGAGCTTTGTCAGTCTTCTTTTATAAGGGAACTAATTCCATGCATGAGGGCTCTGCCTTCATAACTAATCACCTCCCCATGGCATCATCCCCTAATCTTGGGGGCAGGGATTTCAACCTAAGAGTTTGGGGGGAGGGACACAGCTATTCCGTGTATAGCGATAAGCGATGTTGTTTAATGATTCAGATGAGCCTTGGCTGGTAAATTTCATCTGGGGTGGGGAAGGCTGTAAATGAGCTTTATTTTTTTTATAGTTTTAAAATTTATTCAGTTGAGAGAGTGAAAGAGCCAGGGAGAAAATGAGCAGGGGGTAGGGTTGGAGGGAGAGGGAGAAGCAGACATCCCCCACCATCGTAAGCCCCGCACTGAGCAGGGAGCCCAACAACACGGGGCTTGATCCTAGAACCCTGGGATCATAACCCAAGCTAAAGGCAGATGCCCATGTGATTGAGCCACCCAGAGGCCTCTGTAAATGAGCTTTAAATCAGAAAGGGAGGTGTAGATTCCCTTGAGTATGGTGATTCTTGTTAGTGGAACGTCCTTTAGAGACCTAGAAGCTTATCGAGTTGTTATTTAAAAAAAAAAAATTAGCTACTGTCAGATATGAGACGTCCAAGCAAATGGCAGCTCTGGCCTTGCCTGGTGTGGCTCTTCTGTCCTCCCCCAGAGCAGAGGAGCTGCAAGGTCTCCCACCAGAGAGGAATGCCTGATACTGCCTTGCAGATGAGCTGGGGCTCCCGACCAACACCCCCCAAGCAGCCTGGGCCAAGGGCATTCCTGGCTGTCTAGGCTTTCAATGTTTAGTTGGCTCTAACAGACCCCCTGCTGGACCCTGAAGACACACAAACTTTTTTCTATTACTTTACATAAAGCAAATCATACCACAAAGGCTTGCTTTGCCCGTTTTTACCACTTAAAATATGATGGCCATCTCTCTGGTATTAAATATTCTATATTAATTGCAATAAACTACATAATATCCATGGGGTGAATATACCATAATTTACTAAACCTGGTATTGGGCATAAAGGTTTTTTCCAGTTTTTCTACTATTTTGAACCACACCCTAAGAAACAAGTATGATACTAAACATTTTAATATACACATGATTTATTCCAAGGATATATTCCTAAAAATGAGAAAGCCATTTCTATCCTGCCTGGATTCAGGATAGTCCTGAAATTTCTACAGAAAACCTTCTATGACTATTTCTTTGAAATGAGTGCTTTTACTCAGCTCTTCAATTCACTAGGTAAAGGCCTTTAGCCATACCTATTTTTTTCAATTATCTGGTACTGGATTTGTAAGATTAACTAAGTAGTAAATATCACTTTCCAGAAATTTTCCATAGAATAAATCCACTTGATCCAGGCAAACATACTGCTTAATAGCTTTATAAATCTAACAGCCATAGCTTTTTAGTTAGAGTTAAGGAATAAAATTAATTTTATAGCCCATACATTTCTTTTTTCTTGCCAGTAAAATTGAAACAAGAAGAAGTTTCTTTGGTTCCTGGAGCATGTTTATAAACCTCTTCTAAAATTGGAAGTAATTTATGACTGAATGTTTTGTACAATACAGCTGTGTATCCATCTGGCCCTGGTGCTTTATTACCTGATATGTCTTATAGGGCACTTTTAAAAAATTTCTTTTCATCCACAAGGCTTATTTAATTTCCCTTTGCGTCTGGCCTCAATAACTCCAAAACTCTATTTCATCCTCATGGCAAACACACAAAATAAATCCCATAATCCTGCAAGCAATCTTCCAGTGGTCATATTTATAAGGTCCATAAATAAAGGAGAAGCTTTGAAAAGAATTTTTCTTATATGTAGAATTTGTTCAATCCCATGCATGAGCTAAAAACTAACTGATATTGAAGTTGGCTTTTGTCCTAAGTGGGAATATTCCTTTTTAGAATCATAGATCTATCTGGAAAGAAATTGCCAACATCATACAGATATTTCTTCTCCAAGAAAAGACTTTCTAAAAAGTTACTCACCATATTTTGAGGGGCAACACCAGCAGGTCAGTTAATTTAATAAGCGTTTATCAGGCTTTCTCTGACTTTTGAGTGAGTAGTAGGAAGAAAACAGTGATCACCATTGGTTCCAACAAGACTGACCTGGAGAACTATCTTGTGGAAAGACCAGGAATCCTGAGCCATAGCTGCCAGGTGTACACTGTGATTAATTACCAGGGTGGGGAAAAAATTTTTTTTAAAAACTACCAGAGTGGACCAGTGTGGGAGGTTTGGTACAGGCCCCAGTCACTGTCTTTGAGGACCCTCACTCCCACACTCCTCTGCTTCTCGCCTTGAGGGCACAACCATAGATAAGCAAGAGGAGGAAGTCATTTTTAATGCCTAATGTAAGTACAAATGAAGGGAACCCCTATCCACTGTGAATGCAAAATGGCAGTATACTTGTGAAATGGCATATCCTGGATCTTGAACTCAAGCAAAACCTGAGAAAACACAGCTAATTACCTTGGAGACATGGTGAACCCAAGAGATAGAGGCTGTGATCTACTTGGGTCACTCCACTGATCCATCTCCCACAGTAAAATCAAACTACCACTTGGTCTCAATGTAATGGGAACTATGGATCATAGTGATCCCCCCAAAATGTAGGTGTATTGACTGAATTTGGAGAAGATGGAATTGGGCGTGTGAAGGACTGCTTCCTACAGGTCTTCCTACAGGGCGTGTGAAGGACTGCTTCCTGTAACACAATGTTACACATTCTAAAGAGAACCTGACCCACAAGATCGAAAGCCACCTATCTGGGTTTTGTTTAGTGTTCCTAGGCAACAAGGAAAAGAAATTTGAAATTATGAATTATCCATAACATTCTCTTCAACTCAAAGCATCTAACTAAATAGCTAATCATACCTACCATTATTTACTTAAAGCTTAGATTATTCTAAGCACACGGGTAAGCATATCATGAGTGATATCTCATACACTAAGTATCAAAACCAGCAGAGTATGAGTTAAGTAGCATAAGACTATATAATTCTCCCTAGATTTCCTTTGGAGCAAGAACTAGGTCTTATTTGTCTCTGCGTCTGTGAGATGGTACTGGGCTTACAGTGAGCACTCAATAAATCTTAAACTAAATGATCTCAAGCTAGAATGAATTCAAGCAGCGAAAATTCCTCCAAAGAGAAGAAAGTCCTACAATTTTGGCAGTAATTCAGTATTTATTTTTAGCAGTGTAAATGACATCATAGAAAAGTTCTATCCCCTAGAGTATATTATTCTATTTGCTTTAAATATGCCATCTCAGAATACGAAAATCAAAGCCTGAGCCTATTCTAGGATCAGCATTCAATTTGACTTCCTTGCTAAGGGGGGACTTGTCAAGCTTTCCCGCAGCAAGAATAGTCCCCAAAGCACATCCTGCAGAGTACCTGTTCTAAGGGACCCTCCTAGGTGGTGTGCACAATCAGCAATGCCCTTGAATGGGTTCTGTGGCAGATGAGAGTGGCTGAGAACATTTCAACCAGTTTCTTTGCTGGGATACATATTGGAATCTTTACACTGCCCTAGGTACACTGTAAGCCTCCCCCAGAGAGGATCCAGGCTGTGGCATTTCTCAGATTCCTTGGGCAGGGAGTTGCTTTTTCATGATATATCTCGAGAACCGATGTTTTCCTGAACCCACTTTGGGAAGCACTGGCCAAGGTGAGCCGTGCCTCTCCACCTACACCTCCAGTGGCAGTCTTTAGGTTCTGTTTTCCTAATTGGCCATCCATTTGTAGTAGCTGGGACTCTTCTGCTTGTGGTCTAGAATATAAAGAGAAGAGACAAGAAACTGAGTGTTCCAGAATTGTCACTTCTTGAGCACCAGTTTCTGTTGAGGTGGCTTAAGAAATGCCTTCGGAGGCATTGGGAACTATGGCAAAGATGAAAGGATAATTGAGACAAGAGAAACTGAGGACAACCCAGTAGAAGAAGAGAAAAAAGGAAAAGACAACATAATAAGAAGGAATATCTGGTGAGAAGGGAGGTGAAATCACAAACAATTAACACCCACTTTAAGGGCTCCCTGGGTGGCTCAATGGTTTAGCACTGCCTTCGGCCCAGGGAGTGATCCTGGAGTCCTGGGATCAAGTTCCGCATAGGGCTCCCTGCATGGAGCCTGCTTCTCCCTCTGCCTGTGTTTCTCTCTCTCTCTCTCTCTGGGTCTCTCATGAATAAATAAATAAAATCTTTTAAAAACAAAACAAAACACCCACTTTCCACAGTAACATGGTGGTCCCAGAGTTGAGTTCAACTGAAGCCATTAGAAAGAGGGTGTCCCCGCAGGAGCGGCTGACCAATGGCCTGAAGGTAGCCTTTTCCCTCAGTCCTCAGCCTCTCAGCTTGAGCCTCCTGAGCAAGGGAAGTCATCTACATACACAACAAACCTTTACCGTCCCTGTGATGTCTTCTTAATGTCCCTCACTATCCATTTGGCTCTAGACTCTCAGATTCATAGCTGTGCAGAGTGTTCAGGAGGACCTCAGAGGCAACTGTCTAGGCAAGTGACCCTCAGAAATGGGTGTGTGTAAACACTGTTCTTTATCTGAAGAGCATTAAAGGTAAACCACCAACTCACCTGTTCACTGAGGCTTCCTGGCAGGAGGGACAGTTTAGGTGATTTCTTGGCACCTGTCCGCTGTTACTAAAATACTCATATCGCCCTGTATCAGATGCTACCAAGGAACTTGAAATGTTGCCTGCAACAGTGACACCCGGTGGCTGCTATGTCCTACTGCATCCCCTTAAGGCAGGAAATAGGGCCTAGACTATAAGCAACTGATATTCGGTGACAACATAAATGTATTACATGGATTCTGGAAAAGAAATTCAGAAATGTTAAGATTTAACAACTTCCACTCAAAGCTTATGCTTATGCTACTCACTATATTAAAAATTATAACAAAAGAACTATTGTGATATAAGTCCTTGTCCCTACAGGGGACATAGCCAGGGAAATATCCAATTATTTTGCAAGGGGTACAGTCTGTCTGCAAGTGATATTTTAAGTGAGATTTGTTTTCCATGATCTGCTCCAAAATACCCCTCACCCACACACCTGCTAAATGAGTGGCAGCCAGGTGACCCTGCCCATGCACCGAGACTTTAGAAATGAAATGGACAACATGCATTCTCTCCTGAGAACTGAGGAACTGGGATAATAAAAAAAATAATAATAATAACATCATTTATCTGGAGAGATGAAGATAGAGCATCCCACGAGGTAGGTAGGCAAAACGGGCGCAGTATGTGGCAAGGTTTTGAGGAATCAGGGCCTAAGTAGATACAGACAAAGAGTGTAAACAGCGTGCAAAGAGAATAATGAAGCAGTAAATCAATGGAGGGAGAGACAGACAGAAGCAGCTCCCCTTGGTTTCTGCCCTTCTGTGAGCCTCATTTTTAAAAAATTTCATTTATTTATTTATTTGAGAGAGAGAGTGTGTGCCCATGAGGGAGGGGAGGAGCAGAGGGAGAGGGAGAAGCAGACTCTGAGCTGAGTGGGAGCCCCACGTGAAGCTCGATCCCATGACCCCAAGATCATGACCTGAGCTAACACCAAGAGTCAGATGAGTAACCGACTAAGCCACCCAGGTGCCCCGAGTCTAATTTTTCTTTAATTAAAGAAAGAAAAAAAAAAAGTCACAGAGGTAACTTGAGTGATTTCCAAGGCACAAAAGGAGTCTTGGATCTCTTAATTAAAATATCAAGTCTTTCTTACAAATCTGAATTGCTTTTCATCCTGCACTAATTCCTCAGTACTCTTGTTGCCTATTTTCCTTATTTATCTTCAGTGCTCACCAGGGCTGATAGAAAGGGCTTTTCAATTGGAACAAGATTGGACACTTTGCTTCCATGTAGTTGCATTAAAGACTCAGCCATCTGAGAAAAATACAACCTAAGGATTTCTCTGTAACTCAGAAAGGCCCAAATCAGTTCTGCTCCGGTGCTTGTTTAGAGTCAAACTGAACACATTCAAATCCACTCACCCATCTTCCCTGTCTTGCCCTCAAGACCCATTCTCCCCCATATTGCCAACTTCCTCCCCAGCACCCAAGCCAGAAAGCTAGGACTCATTCTAGATCCTCTCTCCTGCCCTACATCCGTTCTGGGGTTACCAAATTTGTTTAACTCAGAATTGCAAAACCATAAATCTTAGCCACTCCTCTAGACTGTTTGTGTCCCCCTCCAAAATTAATATGTTGAAGCCTAATCCCCAATGTGTTTGTATTTGGAGATAGCGTCACTGGCAGGTTCTTAGGTCATGAGAGTGGAACCCTCAAGAACAGGATTAGTGCCCTTATAAAAAGACGCCAAAGAGTTTGCTTGTCCCTCCCTATGAGGGCTGTCTATGAACCAGGAAGACCCTCACTACAACCACAAACATCTGGATCTTTGACTTCCCAGCCTCCAGAACTATGGGAAATGAATTTCTGTTGTTTAGAAGCCACTCTGTCTAGAATATTCTGGTATAGCAGTCCCAATAGACTATGACAGCCACCAACTTGCTTTGTGTAGTCTTCTTACCTAGTGCTTCATTCGCTTGACCTACAACAGGAATGCTTCTTAGATAGTTAACACAAAAACCTAATCAGTTCTACCACCATTGTTGACAGTCAAGACCAATGGGCATTTTTCCTATTGTAAACTGATATAGCTCTAAATCAAAATTGTTTTGGCCTTAAGTCAACATTTATTTATCCAACATATAATGTGACTAAATAATACACATCAGGCACTCCGCTGGGTATGCAGATAACAAATATGAATCAAACACCTTATTTTAAAGAGACATACTTTCAAATAAACTGCAATTCGATGGTTGGCATGCTATAATAAATGTCTGGATGAAAAATACCAGGTAACACAGGAAGAAACAATGACTTCTACCTAAAGAACAGAGATGAGAAAAGAATATTAATGTTTAGAATTGAGAGGGTAGCACAAAAAAGTGTTAGGAATATAATTTGGGCCTGTTGTAATTTGGGCCTTTCCCTCCCGAAGTAAGAAGGAAAAAAAATGATCCTAATACATGATGTATGTGAAATAAATCCTAATACGTGATTTATCTGATGTGTGACTGACTGCATATAAAATGTAAATAAACATTATTTCCCAGTCGCAAAATGGGAGGGAAATGAGATTTGGCTTTCCCAAGGGGAAGGTGGTAAGGCCAACAATTCTCTAAGTTCTCTCAGTGAGAGGACCTGGAAGCAGAGTGGGTAGTCCATGTGCTGACCTGTCCTCAGGTGCTGTCCTCCACTGACCTGTGCCCCACCCTCAGTCAAAATGTCCTCGATGTTCATATGCTCATGATAATGGACAGAGTATCTGGAAGCCTTGTGTAGAGACAGAGGTGTGCAGGAACAATCTTGCCCACTGACCAAGATAGAACAGAACAAATCAGTGAATCACTGAAGAATTTTTCCATGGATCAGAGCTGTAGGAAGCAAATAAGCACTGTCACACTGTATTTTCCTTGTTGGTCAGGGTTGTCAAAATGGATACCATGGCAAAAGGAGACAAACAACACAGCATTTTCACACCAAGACTCATTTTCTGAGAGGAACAGACAATATACTATGCCCCATGTTTTCTTGTCAGGTCAAGGCCATCGTAGGAGGATGTTGGCCGTACTGATACCTAAGTCATCGTAGACTCTTCCCAGAACTTGCTAGCAGTACAGTTTCTTTACTCTTGCAAACATCACAGTTCCCAGTACATCAAAAACAGTGACTTAGAATCGTTCGAAAATAATCCAGGAGAAGAGAAGGAGGGAGAGGCAGAGTGTCAAAAGTCTTTATTTGAGATGCTACATTGAGTCTGAGGTAAACTAAATCAAGTGACTTTTGGCCTCACCTCTGGAGAAGCTATGTCCGCCAGGTAAGGGAGCTATCTTCCTCCTCTGGGGTGAGCATACGACAATTAACAAAGTGATATGGAATTTGAATACAAAATAAATTGTGCTGAATCTCACATATGGTGCCCTAAAAATGTCCAAAATGATGTCATCCAAGGGAGGGGGGCAGCGCCTGCAATTAGATGGATGAGGAAGAGGCATTTGAGAAAACAGATTAATGATGCCTTTGACACAATCAGCCTGAGAGGAATACTGGTTTCCATGACAACCAAACCACTTAACCTAAATTAACAAAGCTGTTAAAAAAGAAAAACTTAAAAGATGGGGAGGGGAAACCCAGTGCATCCTCTTTGGGGAAATTAAGCAGCCTGTCCCATCAGCGCCTGTGAGAGGTGTGTGTGTGTTAACTACATATCCGCAGGGTGTGTATTCTCTTACACTCCCTGGTTCCCAGTAATTAGTTTTCAGAAGCAGTCCAAAGATGTTGAGAAATTGCAACTAATTAGTGCAGTTTTCTGATAGAACGGCCCTATTATCCCGATGCAGCCTCAGCCAGGCAGCAAGGACAGGGAACAGACAAAAGGCCGCTCTTGCTTTCCCCCAACTTTGTGTTGATGTTCACAACATCTTCCCAGAACCACTTTCTCTAAATCAGGCAGGTCAGGCTGAACTCTGGAATTTCATTTGTGGCAGGGAATCCCTGCTTTTACAGAGAAACGCACAGGCCATTCACGAGACAGTGTTCAAATCAAATACTAGAACATGTATGCATTATTGAATGTCTCCCGTGTCGTGAGAGAAATTGTATTTTCCTGGGCTGCTTTTAAGACAGTGTAGAATTATCCCCCAATTTTCCTGGGTCTGAAACGAACTTGTCTGAGGAGGGGTGGACACAACTGGAGGTGAATCTATCAGAGGGAGGCAAGCGGGGAGAAAGCAGGACAGTACATCTCTCTTAGCTTGAAATTCTGCATTACTAATTCCAACCCTGGCCCCCCACTCCGACTGAGCCTGAAAATGACTGAAAACGGGGACTTTGCCTCTTTGTTGTCTCTGTTAAAAATATGTCTGTATGGATAGTCGACTGCTGACATATGCAAAAAAGAAAAAAATAGAAGCCCTAAAATATTGAGGCAACTGTCAAGTTTTTGCATTTCTGATAAGTGATTCTCTGATTTTATGAGAAAATAATATGTAAGTATTATAATCAATTACGTTACAATAAACTCTTAACACATATGGTAGTCCTTCCAGTGGATGCCTGAAACCATGGAGTACCAAACCCCACACACGTGATGTTTTTTCCTACATGTACATACCGATGATAAAATTTTATCCATAAAATTAGACACAGCAAGAGATAGATCAACAATAATGACTAATATTAAAGGAGAATGATAATAATATACTATAATGAAATTTATATGAATTTGATCTCTCTGTCTTAAGATATCTTATTGCGCTGTACTCTGCCTTCTTGTGAGATGACGCAGTGAGATGACAAGATGCCCAAGGGATGAGATGAGGTGAGGGCAAGGACATGGGCACCAGGACACAGCATCAGGCTACCAGTGACCTTCTGACCATATGTGATATGTCGGGAGGAGGATCGTCTGCTTCCAGCCCAGGGTTGGCTGTGGGTAACGGAAACCGCAGATAGCGAAACCATGCAAGAGGAGAACAAGTGTATTAAATTTTATGAAAAAAGGATAAGGTGTGAGGATTTTTAAAAATAAATCTCAAGTTTCTATCAAGTTAAATTTTAATAACTCAATCTAAAAGATAGGAAATACGCAGAGTGGATTTTTTTTTTTTTTAACAAGGAGTATGTTGCACACCCACACAGCATCTATGCGGTTTATCTCCTGTTTCACAACTTCGTTGTAAATTTGACTCACATTTTGCTTCCGATGCTGGGGATAAGAGAAACATCACTTTAGCTGAGAAAGAGAGGCACTGTTAATGTGGTAAAAGAAAAAAGTACCTCATAGCTTAAGTTTTGCCTTGCACTTTTCACACGTCATTGATGACTTTTATTTCTTCCTCCGTATTGTCTGTGCATTTATTCTTCTGCGAGTGTCTCAGAATTTTTCTTAGAACTATTCACCATTTTTAAATTCACCATTTTAAAGTGTATAATTCAGTGGTTTTTAGTAGATTCACAAAGTTGTACACTATCAACACCATCTACTTGCAAAATATCTTCAGCCCCAAAAAGACATCCTATCTTCCTTCAGAGACACTCCCCAATCCACCTTTCCTCCAGCCTCTGGAGACCAACCTACCTTCTGTGTATTCTGGACATTTCTTCAGAGTAGAATCATGTCGTATGTGGCTTCTGTGTTGGGCTTCTTTCACTTAGTATGATTTTTTTAAGATTTATCTATGTCTCAGTACTTCATTCCTTTTTTGAGTAATATTTCAATGTATCCACATTTAATCCATTCAGCACTGGAAGGACATTTGAGTTCTTCCTACTTTTTCACTATCTAATGCTGCTATGTACAGATTTCTGCGTGGCCATATGCTTTTAATTCCCTTAGACGTATACCTAGGAGTAAAAGCACAATATTTTTGTTTCATGATGTCTTTCCCACAAATTTTTTATTTTTGTTCTTACATTTAAATTCCTATCTATATAAGGATCGGTTTCAGCATTAATCTTTTCCACTGTCCTGTCATTCCTTTTGTAAATACTACGCATTTTCCATTTTAATAGCCTTATGTGTTATTAGCTCATAGAGCAGGTCACTTTTAATTTTTCCTTTCTTAATTTCTCCACTATCATTGCCTTCTTACTCTTCCCTGCCCACTTTACCATCATTTGCCTTGCTACTTAATTGGGAATGGGGAGTCAATTTGGGAAAACTGATCGATATCCTTCACAATATCTCATTTTTCTACCCACCAAACATGGTATCTCTTTTCTTTTATTTTCTCTACTGTATCTCCAATTAAGATGTTGTGGCTTCCCTCACATAGGGCTCACCCATTTCCTATGAAGGGAATAACCCAGATAACTCTAATCTCTGAGTAAGTGACGTTAGGACTTAGTTGATGAGAGGAAGTTAGCCAAGCATGGTGGACCTGAAGGAAGATCACTCTAGGCACAGCAAATGGTGAGGGCAAAGGCTCTGAGGAAACACAAGTTAGCACATGGGAAGAACGGAGAGAAGGTGAGGACAGCCAGGACAAAGTGAGCAAGAAAAATAGAAGAAAAGAAGTCAGACTTAGGCAGATCCCAGAGTAAATAAGGCCTCCGTGGTCATGTAAGGAATGTGGACTTGTGCCTCACACAAATAGGAAGTCATGAGAGATTTTAAACCATGCATTGAGGGCAGCCCAGGTGGCTCAGCATTTAGCGCCGCCCTCAACCCAGGACCTGATCCTGGAGACCTGGGATCAAGTCCCATTTCGGGCTCCCTGCATGGAGCCTGCTTGTCCCTCTGCCTGTGTCGCTGTCTCTCTCTCTGTCTCTCATGAATAAATAAATAAAATCTTTTTTAAAAATTAAAAAAAATAAACCATGCATTGACATGATCTAGAATAAAGGCAGCTGGTGCCCTAGTCCAGTTCGGAAGTGACTCTCTCTATGTGGCCAGCGCCAAGACTGAAGAGCCACAGGAAATACCTGGGTGTGGGGAGAAGCTGGTCCATAAACACTCACCTTTTCTGAGTGGCTTCTCAGGACCACTAACCCCTCTCACCACCCACAGGCCACCAAACTGCTCGTACACTTCTGCTGGAGGCTGGTACTGAAGCCACCAGTACCACCAGAGGGAAGTTCAGATCCCAGGAGTACCCATTACCCCTCTGCCCACTCAAACATCTCTGAAAAAGCCCACATGAGGACAGTAGCCACCAACACTTCTGGAAAAAAGCTGTCAGCAAATACCATTCTCCCAACTACTTATTTATGCTTCTCCCTCAAAGCTGCTACCAGAGGGGATCCCTGGGTGGCTCAGCGGTTTAGCGCCTCCCTTTGGCCCAAGGCGTGATCCTGGAGTCCCAGGATCGAGTCCCACGTCGGGCTCCCTGCATGGAGCCTGCTTCTCCCTCCTCCTGTCTCTCTCTCTCTCTCTCTTTTTCTCTCTCTCTCTATCATGAATAAATAAATAAATCTTTAAAAAAAAAAAAAAAAAAAGCTGCTACCAGAAAGAGCATTGCAAGATGAGGGTTTCCACTACATAGAAATGACCCAGAAGTCACTGAAATCACCCACAAGCCCTAAGGGGTTTGTCGTGGCCTCTTATCCAGCTGGAAGCTGCCATCTTCACAGCAGTTATAGCCTTGACCTCATTCCTTGCTGTTTCCCCAACTGTAAACCACAGCAGGCACACAGCACAGGGAGTACCACCGCACTCCCGTCCTCTCACCTGGCAAAGAAGCTGAAGCTGCTGCCAGGCTAAGCAGGCCTCTCCACAGTTTGATCTGTTTCAAATTCTAGAGAATTGTTATTCAGATAACCGCCTTCTAGTAGGCCTTCCTGAAGAAGCCCGAAAGCTAAAAACTACATTTCCCAGATATCCTTGCAGCTACACATCCAGGCAAGAATTCAGTTGGACACCCTAACAGGAACTTGAAGGCAGAAGTGAGGCAGACCCATCTTCCTGTAATTGGGGGCTGTTTCCCCTGGCAAGTGAGTCGTAGAGACAAGGATTTTTCTGCAGCAGGGTTGTGTGTACCATATCTAAAGGGCAGGTGACTTCCTGATACCAGGATTACAGCTACACAGCATGATTTTTAACTCAAGGTTAAATGTGGTAGCCTCTTAATTCTCCACCTTCCTGATTGTGTCCCCTGTTGAGTCGCTTCTTTTTGTCTTCTGGAGTCATTTCTGGATGCCCAGCCTGGAACCTACTTGTCCAACCATTCCAGTCATTTCATAAGCACCTGGTTTCCTGGACAATGTCTTATTCTTCTTAAAGTACCTAGAATGCTGGGACGCCTGAGTGGCTCAGCGGTTGAGCATCTGCCTTCGGCTCAAGGCGCGTGATCCCAGGGTCCTGGGATCAAGGCCTGCATCGAGCTCCTTGCAGGGAGCCTGTCTTTCCCTCTGCCTATGTCTCTGCCTCTCTCTCTCTCTCTCTGGGTCTCTCATGAATAAATAAGGGTTAAAAAAAAAAGTACCTAGAGTGCTGAGAGAGAGAGAGAAACCAAGAAACAGACTCATAATTATAAAGAACAAGCTGATGGTTACCAGAGGGGTGACAGGTGCAGAGTGGGGTCAAACAGGTGATGGGGATTAAGGAGTGCACTTGTCATGATGAGCATAGATGATGTATGGAATTGTTGGATCACTATTTGAATACCTGAAATTAATGTAACACTATATATTAACTAATGTGAGGTAAAATAGAAACTTTAAAAATAATTTAAAAATTTAAATAAAAACACTTCTATGTTAAATAAAAGTACCTAGAACGCTTTCTGTTGGACCCCATCTGATATTCAAATAGCAACAAGCAACCATAAGAGAATCAGCAAGGGAGTTATCTCCTCAGCAATCCCACACCGCCTATTCACTGGATTAGTAAGTCTATTTTGCAAGGATTACTGTCCTAGAGAGGAAATTGCCTACCTCTCCTTGTCTACGCTCAGACTTAGTCATCTATCAAACCTGAAGGAGCCTCCAAGCTTCTCTTCTCTTCTCTGACTCTTCTATGTATTCTACATATTAAATGCCCATGCTTTGCCAAGGCTGTTTGTAAGAGATTACAAAAGTTTTCAAAGTACCCCAAAGCAAATTCTTGGTATAACAGTAATCATGGCAGGGACCAGGAAGTAGCCATCCAATTGTCCCTGCAGATCAAATCTATGTTAACTCTGAAAGAGGAAATGAGCACTTGAGTGTTTTGCTCCAAATGGAGTACAGCAGAAGTGGACTTGGGTGTCTGCCTGAACCTGCTGCCCTCTCTGCAGCTCTAAAACCAAAAGAAGACTTTCAGCAGTGCAGCCTCCTCCCAAGAGATGAGCATCATGCAGCCTAAGGCAGGTGGAAATGTGGGAAAGCCACAGGGCAGCCCATCTAATCTTGAAGTGAAATGTTTCTGCAGAAAGCACACACTCTACATGTGTGTGTCCATGTGTGTGTAAACACGTATATGCATGTATACACACTTTATATTGGTAGGGTCCTTATGAGGGGAAAATAAGGGGGCACCTAGGAGGCTCTTTCAGTTAGGAGTCTGCCCTTGGCTCAGGTCATGATCTCAGGGTCCTGGGATCCAGCCCTACGTCGGCTCAGTTCAGCAGGGAGTCAGCTTCTCCCCCTCCGTCTCTCCCTCTCACTCTCTCTCAAGTAAATAAATAAAACTTTTTAAAAAATAAAAGAGGGGAAAAATATTTCCTGGAGCCTTAGAATTCCAAGCAAATGCTACCTGGCAATGGAGACTTTTTCCTTTGGCTAACAGGCTGCCATCTGAATTGGTTTAAGTCTATCTATAGGTTTTAACATACCAAATAAATTATAGATAGATATATGATATGATATGATATGATATGATATAGATATAGATGAGATACCTCAAGTTTGTTAAAGTAGAGTGAGTTTAATTCTGTTAAATTAGGAATGAAACTTTTTTTCAAAAGATTTTTATTTATTTATTCATGAGAGACAAAGAGAGAGAGGCAGAGACACAGGAAGAGGTAGAGTCAGGCTCCCTGCACGGAGCCTGATGAGATACTCCATCCCAGGACCCCGGGATCACAGCCTGAACTAAAGGCAGACATTCAACTGCTGAGCCACCCAGCACCCCGAAACTGGGTTTTTGAGAGGACTGGTTGGGTGTATCCCTGTGGTCTGCCCTTCTGAAAACTCAGCCACTCTAAATAAGTGCCATGATGACCACTAGTCTCTCTCACTCAGAAGGATACCATCAGCCTTCCCCTAGGGCATCCTGAGATAACAGACTCACTGTGGTCCAGGCTGCTATGTGACCTGCCCAAAGTTCCTCTGACAGGAGTCCTCATGGAGTCAAGGAGTAGAGGTTGATGATGGTAAAAATAGTTTCATTTAACGTATATCTGATGATCTGGGTTCTCGTATATCTGATGATCTGGGTTCTCAGGCTTACTCAGAAAGGAAGGCTTGGAACTAAGAAGCAAACAACTATGTCCAAGGGCAACTGCCAGGAAATGTTACATGATGGCCTTTCCCCAAAAGGATGGGATGTCCTAGATGTAGACGATCTACTCTATTCTCAACATTTCAATTTTGGTATCTGTGTTTTGTTTTGTAAATAGTCATTTTCACTCTTTTGATGCTGCATAATTGCCTATAGTTTTAAATGTTTCTTGCCTCAGTAGGTGTCAGCATTATCTGAATGATTTGGTATAACAAAACAAAATATATTGCAGAGAAGAAAGTGTACGTTTGTTTAATGACACAGTAACAGCCACCGCAACCATCAACCATCTACATTAGACATGAGTTAGAGTCTAACTAAACCCAGGGACTTGAGGAAAGGACAAAAGGCCCTAGAAAGTTCCCAGCTTTTCATCTATTCAGCAGCCTGTAAAGACTGGAAGCATGACTTACCTTCATAAACATGAGTGCCAGAGCAAGGTCTAACAGAATCTCCTTCAGTCCTATGAAATCCTGTTTTCAGGGCTCTTACTAAATAAAAGCCTATGCTACAGTGCAAAACAAGGAAGCCCAGGAGACAACTTGGAAACCCAGTCGGAGTGCCATCACCAGCTCTACTCATGAACTATCTATGTCATCCTGTAGCTACATGTCCAACAAAGACAGGAAAGGAAGCAGCCTTAGCTTCATTTCCAGGTCCTCCCCCAGGAAGGACCACTGCCAGAAAAGCTAAGAGCAGCTGGAGAGTCAGGGATTGCTCACAAAATTCACGGGAGAGCCAACAAAAGGCAGCAATGAGAGGACAGATGCTAGAGGCTATCTGGAGAAAGAAATTGCTGGTCTTGGAACTGAAGACTTTTCCCTTTGAACTAAGCTTTACAAACCACATTTCCTTCAGAGGGCAGAAGATTGCTCAAATAAATCAAGAAATCAACTTTATGGTGAAACAGGTGAAAAGGGAAAAGGTGAAATAAAATATCTGATGCATCCTAAGATTCTGGAAGACTTCCATGGGAAATGAAAATTGAACATTTACTATTAATGGAAAAATCACTATAAGGAATATGGAAAAAGAGAGTTTATCTAGAAGGAAAGATGAGATAGTCATTGAACTTGTACTTTCCTGTGGTTTGATGTTTATTAAGTATGAGCCACGAAGATGGCCTCTAAGCCTAGGAGATTTTGTTGACCTGATATTGACTTGTTGCTCAATAACCAATAGCAGGCATGGGGTTTTAACATCAATAACTAGTAATTTGTGCTCCCTTGGTCTGAAAATTCTGTATAGTATCATCCACCAATGACATGGATTTTGTTAATCAAAATCTTAGACACTTACTGTTCTTTAATGCATGTGAGTAAAGTAAGGCTATGGACACAGAATTCGTCTAAAAAGATGAGGAAGGCATCCTGGAGGCATAGAGAGATACATCAATCTGAAATACTGTCCCTCCCCACAAACCCCACCATCGCACTTTCTACTTATTGGGTGCCTCCTCCCCACTCCACAACCAAAAATCTCAGAACCACTACACTCAACCATGCCATGGCCAGTACTCCGTACACAGATTAGCTGAGGGACAGCTTCTGGTCCTGAAAAATGAATGAAACCTGGTGGCCAAACTGTCCTTGTTCTACAGGTGAGCTGAACCTCCCCAGATGGTTCCAAAAGAAGATTCCTTTCCAACAGCCAGTTTCATTGACAGGGAATAGCACGCAGCTATATTAAAAAGCAGCATTTAAAAACAAAACAAAACAAAATAAATAAAATAAAATAAAATGAAGCATTCATTTTTCTGATGGACAGTCACTAAGTTCCCTTGTAGTGTCAAACTTTGCCCAATTTGGCCTTAGGAAGATCACCTGATTGAGAAGCAGTGGAGGAGGAATGCGTCCTGCTCTTACTGGATAAAAATCCCCAGTGGATATTAGGAAAAAAGATTCTCCCAAAGCACTGGAATGTCAAAATATACATATTTCCTACTAGATTAATGAGCACTATAAATATTTACATGATCCACAGATGGATCTAACTTGTAGGAGGAGTACAGGAACAGTGGAAGAAGTGGACAGATACCAAGTAAAGGTAGATTTCTTAGTATTTGCAAAAAATGCTAAGTATATTATCATAAGTTTAAAAGTATATTGAGCATATTATATATTATAATAGATATATATTATATTTACATATACTAAGTGTATAACATTATATTATTATTAAAATAATTATGCTGCAATCATTTCTTTAAAAACTGCTTGTTTTAAAGGATTCCCTCTCTTATCAGAGAAGCTATCTTATGAACAAGAGACAAGAGGGTTTAGTTCCATCCCTACATCCATTCCATTTTTGCCACTTTCATCTCCATGTTCACCCATAGTTCACCAAATAAACATTTGCCAAATGAAGATAATGGAGGGAAATAAGGATAATACTTGGTGCCTCAGGCTTTAAAAGATCATACACTTTAAATATGGATTTTAAGAAGCTTTAGTGCTATAAATAACTTCAGACCAAAAAAATGAAAAGAAAAAACATTTCCTCTTTTAATGAAGAAAAATATAAAGTCCGCAAAATATTAAAATAACTCTACTTTTAGTCTCAACATAGAAGTGTTTTGTTTAAAGCTATTAATAGTTTACTAACATGAACCATTAAGTGAAGAAAAGGAGAAAAATAAAATGGAAATTTTTAGGGCTAGAATGAGATCTTCTTAATTTCCATTTAATATTTGGGTAGGAACAATTCTTAGAAATGATCACAAACACAATAATTACTGGCTTAATCCTAAATAGATTTGCAGTCATTTCTTTTCATGTTATTTTTGGCATGCTGGCTGTGGTGGTGGCATGCCATAATGTTGATATAACTGGTTTCTCAGAAAACAAGATTTGTGACAATTTGCTCCATTCTGCTCCAGAGACAATCTGAGGCTTTCAAAAGGGGCTAAAAATGCACACAAATCTTCCCCCTCACAGCTGCTTCTTGTTTAACATTGTCAAATTTTCTTAATTAAAATTTCAGATTTTATGCTTGGTGTTTTTTCTCCCCTTTAGCTCAAATGCCATTCTGCCCCTTTAAAAGGCTGCAAAAAAAAAAAAAAAAAAAAAAGCCAGGTAAAGGCCTCATTTTACTGGAAGATCTCATTTTTAAGTTTATCCTTAATATTATTCATCTGTATTAATTTTATTTGAGCCCCAATAGGCTCAATTAAGCTTTGAGAATGCGTAGAGCATGTAATTCACCCCAAATCATAATTATTGATGAAATATCACGGTCACTCCCTGAATCCTCCTTATAAGAGTCTCCAGTCCTATGGCTTTCGACACCAGCTGTATGCAGAGAACTCTCAATTTATTACCTCAACCCAAGCCTCTCCTCCAAATTCCAGAGTCTCTTATCCAACTGCCCCCCTCAATATCAAGACATCTCAAATTCATTCTGTCCAAATCTGATTTCTGAGTATCCCCCCAAATCTGTTTCATCTGTCACTTACCCTATCGCAATTGCGGCAATTACATCCTTCCGGTCGACCAGGTCCAAACCCAAAACATCACACTCTGGTCTGAGTCACCATTACCTCGTTTTTTTTTTTTTTAATTTAAATTCAATTTAGTCAACATATACAGTATTATTAGTTTCAGGGGTAGAATTCAGTGATTCATCAGTTATATACAACATCCTGTGCTCATATCAAGTGTCCTCCTAAATGCCCATCAACTAGTTACCTCATCTCCCACCTACCTCCCTTCCAGCAACCTTTTCTTTGTGTTTCCTATAGTTAAGAGTCTCTTATGGTTTGTCTCCTTCTGTGTTTTCACTTTATTTTCCCTTCCCCTATGTTCATCTGTTTTGTTTCTTAAATTCCACATATGAATGAAACCATATGGTATTTGTCTTTCTCTGACTTATTTCACTTAGCATAACCCTCTAGCTCCATTCACATCATTGCAAATGGCAAGATTTCTCCCTTTCTGATGGCTGAGTAATATTCCATAGTGTGTGTGTGTGTGTGTGTGTGTGTGTGTTGTGTGTGTGTGTGTACCACATTTTCTTTATCCATTTATCTGTCAATGGACATCTGTGCTCTTTCCATAGTTTGGCTATTGTGAACATTACTGTTATAAACATTGGAGTGCAGATACCCCTTTGAATCACTATACTTGTATACTTTGATAAATACCTAGTAGTGGGGATGTCTGGGTGGCTCAGTGTTTGAATACCTGCCTTCAACTCAGGGTGTGATCTCAGAGTCCCGGGATCGAGTCCCACGTCAAGCTCCCTGCATGGAGCCTACTTCTCCCTCCACCTGTGTCTCTGCCTCTCTCTCTCAGTGTCTCTCATAAATTAATTAATTAATTAATTAATTAATTAATTAATTAAAAATAAATAAATACCTAGTAGTGAAATTGCCAGGTCATAGGGCAGCTCTATTTTTAACTTTTTTTAAAAAGATTTTATTTATTTATTCATGAGACACACACACACACACACACACACAGAAAGAGAGGCAGAGACACAGGCAGAGGGAGAAGCGGGCTCCATGTAGGGAGCCTGAGGCAGGACTCGATCCCGGGACTCCAGGATCACACCCTGGGCCAAAGGCAGGCGCTAAACGGCTAAGCCACCCAGGCCTCCCTATTTTTAACTTTTTGAGGAGTCTCCATACTGCTTCCCAGAGTGACTGTTTCAGTTTGCCTTCCCACTGACAGTGTAAGAGGGTTCCCCTTTCTTCGCATCCCTGCCAACATCTGTTGTCTCCTGAATTGTTAATTTCAGTCATTCTGACAGGGGTGACATGGTATCACATTGTGGTTTTGATTTCTATTTCCCTGAAAATGATGTTGAGCATTTTTCATGTGTCTATTGGCCATCTCTATGTCTTCTTTGGAAAAATGTCTGTTTATGTCTTCTGTCCATTTCTTGACTGGATTTTTTGTTTTTTTGGTGTTGAGTTTGATAAGTTCTTTATAGACTTTGGATACTAGCCCTTTACCTGATATGTCATTTGTAAATATCTTCTCCCATTCCATAGGTTGTCTTTTAGTTTTATTGATTGTTTCCTTTGGTATGCAAAAGCTTTTTATTCTGATGAAATCCCAAAAGTTCATTTTTGCTTTTGTTTCCCTTGCCTTTGGAGATGTGTCTAGCAAGAAGTTGCCATAACTGAGCCACCATTATCTCTTGTCTGGATCACTACAATGGCCCCCCGTCTCTCTGTTTCTGCCCTTATCCACCTCACTCTATCCTCAAAATGGAACCCAGGGTAATCTTTTCAAATTATAAGTCAGCTCACATCACTCCTTTGCCAAAAACTCTGCAATGGACCCTCTTTTCAGTCAGGGTAATAGCCAAAGTTCTTTAAATGGCCCCTTCACCTCATGAACATACCTTATAAACCTACCATTGGGAGACAATTCCCCATGGGTCTCTTGCTTTTCTGCACATCTTGCAAGAAGAAATACTTTGTTCCAGAGAACCTTTTCAAAAATATTTGGATAGCAAGCAGCTTTGGAAAATAGAGCATTTCCTTCCAGAGCTGAGAGCAGTTTGCTTACTCTCCAGTGTGAAAAAGATCATGTCTCCCTCCATGCAAAGGGCAGGCAGGTTTCCTTATAGTCCATTATAAGAGACTCATGGTACCCTGCCTGTGGCACAAACCCATTGGGCATGTTGCATCCACCTGGCGCTTCACATCGCCTCCCTGAGACATGGAGGGCAAGGGAAACTGATGTAAATATGCTGCTGTCATGCTGCTTGTTGTGCCATGAATAATGATAAGTCTTATGCCTTCTGCCAGAATCCACAAAACAGTGCAGGCTAAACTTGTTATCTTGCAAATAGCAAAATTTCAGCCCCTACACAACCCTGAACACCTATCTGACCCATCTCCTACTATCAACCCCTCACTCACTTTGGCTCAGCCACACTACTTGCTGTTCTTTGATTACCTTTGGCACATTCCTCTCTTAAGGCCTTTCTCCTGGCCTTTGTTGTCTGCCTGAAATACCCTTCCCCCAGATATCTAGTTAGTTCCTTCCTCTTTGCCAAGTCTCTGCTTTTATTTCACCTTCCCAATGGGGCCGACTCTAATTATCTCATTTAAAATTGCAACTGACCCTCCTTCCTTCCTCAACATTCCCAGTTCCCTTTATTGGCTCTAATTTTTCTTTTTCTTCACCACACATATCACTTTCTACATACTGGAGGGTCTGCAAATGTTTTCTTGAGGGCCAGATAATAAATATTTTAAATCTATGGGCCTAAAGGTCTCTCTCGCAACTACAGATGGTCCCAATTTAACAATAGTTCAATTTACAATTTTTTGAGTTTACAATGATGCAAAAACAATGAGCATGCGGTATAAACTGTACTTGGAATTTTGAATTTTGATATCTTCCTAGGCAGATGCTGGAAAGTGACAGTGATCCGCAGTTGCCAGTCATGTGATCATGAGGGTAAACAACTGATAACTTACAACCATTCTGTACCCATATAGCCATTCTGTTTTCCACTTTCAGTATGTATTACATGAGATGTTCAACACTTTATTATAAAATAGGCTTTGTGTTAATTCTGCCCAACTGTAGGCTAATCCAAGTGCTCCTAGCATGCTTAAGATAGGTTAGGCTAAGTTATGATGTTGAGTAGGTTAGATTTTTTTTTAAGTAGGTTAGATATATTAAATGTATTTTTAACTTAGGATATTTCCAACTTATAATGCATTTACTGGGTATAATCCCATTGTAAGTCAAGGAAGATCTTTAGTCAAGTTTGCCACTGTGGTAGCAAAGCAGCCATAGGCAATACATACATGAACAGGCATGGTCATGTTCTAGTTATCACTTTATTTACAAAAATACACAGTTGGCCTGTAAGCTTTAAATTGCCAACCTCTGTATTATATAATTTAGTTATCACATTTACTGTTTGTTTGCCTTATCCCACTAGAATATAAGAAATTATCCAAGAAATTATCCACCAAAGAAAAGTACAATCAGAGAACACATACTTGTAGATCAATTTTCAAATAACCTAAACCAGAATTATATTTGAACTCACAGACAATATTTGAGATAGACAAAGTCAAGTAAATCTAACTTCATAATGATCCCTTCCCCTTAACTATACATCCCACTTATGAGTCAATAGGGACAAACTTTCCAGCCCAGTTTGTTCCAAATGAGCCTGTTCCTTGGTCACAGTTATTTGACAGGAGGTTCAGAACCTCTCCCAAGCTAAACTGATAACCCTCCTTCCCTTGGAACATATGCTGAGAAAGCCAGTCATCTCTGTAAGGCTAGAAATGTGACATGTAAGTTTAAAACTATAGACACATGTGATAGAAATGTACTTAGCTGTCCCCTTGAAGCTGGGCATAACCACATGACTTGCTTAGAACAATGAAACATGAATGGAAATGATGCATGTAAAAAATCTGAATGAAAGCCCTAAAAGCCAGTGTGCTTTTTAACAAATGGTGATGGGATAATTGGACACTCACATGCAAAAGAATAAAGTTGAACTTCTACTTAACATAATACACAAAAATCAACTCATTATGGACCAAAGATCTAAATGTTAGAGCTACAATTATAAAACTCTAAGAAGAAAACATAGAAGTCTTTGTGACAAAGAATTAGGCAATGGTTTCTTAGATATGACATCAAAATCATAAGCAGCCAAAAAAAAGTTAAACTGTACTTCATCTGTGTCAAAGGACACTATCGAAAAAATGAAAATACAACTCCTAGAATGGGAGAAAATACTTGCAAATCATATTCAGGCAAACCTGTAGATCTTGCAGATTCAGTTCCAGACCACTGTAATAAGGCAAGTCAAATATTTTTTTGGTTCCCAGAGCATATACAAGTTACGTTAACACTGTACTGTAATCTATTAAGTGTGCAATAGCATTATGTCTAAAAAAGCAATGTACATACCTTAATTAAAAAATACTTGCTTGGGATCCCTGGGTGGCGCAGCGGTTTGGCGCCTGCCTTTGGCCCAGGGCGCGATCCTGGAGACCCGGGATCGAGTCCCACGTCAGGCTCCCAGTACATGGAGCCTGCTTCTCCCTCTGCCTGTGTCTCTGCCTCTCTCTCTCTCTCTCTCTGTGTGACTATCATAAATTAAAAAAAAAAAAAATACTTGCTTGCTGAAAAATGCTAACCACCATCTGGGTTTCAGAGTCATAATCTTTTTTGCTGGTGGAGGGTCTTGCCTCGATGTTGATGGCTGCTAAATGATCAGGGTGATGGTTGCTGTGGAAATTTCTTCAAATAAGATGACAATGAAGTTTGCCTCATTGATTGACCCTTCCTTTCATAAACAATTTCTCTGTAGTATTTAAGTCATAGTAGAACTTTTTTCAAAATTGGAGACAATCCTCTCAAACCTTACTGCTGCCTTACCAACTACGTTTACGTAATATTCTAAATTCTTTCTTGGCATTTTAACAATCTTCACAGCATCTTCACAGGAGTAGATTCCATCTCAAGAAACCACTTTATTTGCTCATCCATAGGAAGCAACTCCTCAACCATTAAAATTTTATAATGAGGGGCGCCTGTATGGCTCAGTTAGTTGGTTAAGCCTCTGACTCTTAATTGCAGCTTAGGTCATGATCTCAGGGTTGTGAGATCAAGCCCTGCATCAGGCTCACATGCTAGGAGTGGAGGCTGCTTAAGATTCGCTCTCTCCCTCTCCCTCTGACCTTCCACACCCCCTCACCTCTCTCCCTTAAAAAAAAAAATTATCGTGAAATTGCATCAGTTCAGTCACATCTTCAGATATTCAGATATCTTCAGGCCCCACTTCTAATTATTTGAGTTCCCTTACTATTTCTACCATATCTGCAGTTACCTCCTCTTCTGAAATCTTGAGCTGGTCAAAGTCATCCATGAGAGCTGGAGTCCACTTCCAAACTCTTGTTCATGTTGATATTTTAATCTCTTTCCATGAACCATGAATACTCTTAATGGCATTTAGAATGGTGACTCTTTCCTAGGTTTTCAATTTACTTTCCCAGAGCCACCAGAGCAATCATTATCTATGGCACCTATTGCCTTTTTACAAAATGTATTTCTTAAATTGTAAGATTTGAAAGTCAAATGAATCCTTGATCTATAGGCTGCAGAGTGGATGCTGTATTAGCAGACATGAAAAAACATTAACCTCATTGTCCATTTCCATCAGAGCTCTTCAGTGACTCGGTGGATTGTTAATGAGCAGTAATATTTTGAAAGGAATCTTTTTTTCTGAGCAGCAGGTCTCAAAAGTGGGCTGACAATAGTAAATCATGTTGTGAACAGATGTGCTGCCAGCCAGACTTTGCTGTTCCACTTAGAGGGTAAAGACGGAGAAGAATTAGCATAATTCCTCAAGGCACTAGGCTTTTTGGTGTAGTAAATAGCTTCAATGTAGAGTCACCAGCTGCATTAGCCTGTCCCTTGGAACTCTGAAGGCAGGCCGTGACTTTTCTCCAGCTACGAACGTCCTAGATGGGATCTTCTTCCAACAGAAGGCTGTTCAATCTACACCGAAAACGTATTGTGTAGTGGAGCCACCTTTCTTAATGATCTTAGCCAGATCTTCTGGATAATGTGCTGCAGCTTCTACATCTATAGCACTTGCTGCTTCACCTTGTACTTATATGTCATAGAGATGGCTTCTTTCCTTCAACCTCATGAACCAGCCTCTTCTAGCTTCAAGTTTTTTTCTGCAGCTCCCTCACCTCTCTCAGCCTTCACAGAATTGAAGACAGTTAAGACCTTGCTCTGGATTAGGCTTTGGCATAAGGGAATGTCATGGCTGGCTTGATCTTCTCTCCAGACCACTGAAACCTTCTCTATCTCAGCAGTAGGGCTATTTCATTTTATCATGCATGTGTTCACTTTGAGTATCACTTTTAATTTCTTTCAAGAACTTCTCCTTTGCATTCACAGTTTGGCTGTTTGGCATTAAGAGACCTATCTTCCAGCATATCTCAGCTTTTGACATGCCTTCCTCACTAAGCTTGTTTCTAGTTTTTTATTTAAAGTGATAGACATGTGATTCTCCCTTTCACTTGAACACTTAGAGGCCATTGTAGGGTTACTGATTGGCCTGATTTCAACATTGTTGTGTATCTCCTCACGGAGGCCTGGAGAGAGGGAAAGAGACAGGGAATGGCTGGCAGGTGGAGCAGTCAGAGCACACACAACAATTTATCAAGTTTGTTATCTTATATAGGTGGGTTTGTGGCACCCCAAAACAGTAACAACAGTAACATTAAAGATTACTAATTATAAAAAAAATATTACTAATTATAGATCATGACAAATAATAATTGTGAACAAGTTTGAACCACTGAGTCACCAAAATGTGACACAGAGACACAAAGTGAGCAAATAGTGTTGGAAAAATGGTGCCAATAGACTTACCTGATGCCACAAACCTTCAATTAGTAAAAAATATAGTATCTGTGAAGGGCAGTAAAGCGAAGCACAACAAGGCATGCCTATGTCTGATAAAGGTCTACTATCCAGTTTAAATAAAGAACTTTTACAACTAAACAATAAAGAGACAATGACATTTAAAAATGAGTAAAGAAAAATTAAGGAATGAATGAATGAATAAATAAGAGTAAAGAATTGGGGTGCCTGAGTGGCTCAGTCAGTGTAGCATCCAACTCTTACTTTCAGCTCAGATCATGATCTCCGGATCATGAGACTGAACCCTGTGGAATCTGCTTCAGATTCTCTCTCTCTCCTTATGCAACCCCCATTCACATGCACTCTCTCTTTCAAAAACAAATAACATCTTTTTTAAAAAATGAGTAAGGAATTTAAATGAATGTTTCTCTCCAAAGAAGTTGTATAAATGGCTAGGAAACATATGAAAGGATGCCCCAAAACAGTAGACATTAGAGAAATGCTAATCAAAGTTGTGATGCGCTACCACCAGGATAGCTATACTCAAAAATTAAAAAAGAACTTAGCGAAGATGTAAAGAAACTGGAACCCTCATATGTTGATTGTGGGAATGTAATGTAGTATGGATACTTTGGAAATAGTTTGGCAATTCCTCAAAAAGTTAAATGTATAGGGATGCCTGGGTGGCACAGTTGGTTAAGTGTCTCTCTTCAGCTCAGGTCATAATCTCCAGATCCTGGGATCAAGCCATGAATCTGGCTCCCCATTCAGCAGAGTCTGCTTTTCTCTCTGTCCCTCCATCCCGTCTTGTGTTCTCTCTCAAATAAATAAAATATTAAAGAGAAGTTAAATATACAATTACATATGACCCAGCAATTCCACTTCTAGGTACATATATAAGAAAATTGAAACCATATGTATGTGCAAAAACTCACACAGGAATGTTCCAGCAGCATTATTCATAATAGCCTAGTAGTGAAAATAGCATAATAGCCTAATAGTGGAAATATCCCAAATGTCCCTCAGCTAGTAAACAAAGAAAATGTGGAATAGTAATACAATAGAATGCTGTTCAGCCATAAAAAGGAATAAAGTACTGATACATGCTACATCATGGATGGAACTTGAAAACATTAGTCTAAATAAAAGAAGCCAGTCACCAAAGGCCATATATTTATATTATTATATTCATATGAAATATCTAGAATAGTCAAATCCACACAGACAGAAATTAGATTAGTGGTTGCTAGGGGATGGGAGGAAGAGGGAATCAGAACAGACTGCTAATGGGTATAGTATTTCTTCTTCTTCTTCTTTTCTTTTTTTTCTTTTTTTCTTTTTTTACAGGACTTCTTTTAGAGTGATGAAAATGTTCTGGACTTGTCAGTGGTGATGACTATGACATAGTGACTACACTAAAAAATACACTGAATTGTATACACTTAATTTTGCACTTTAACATAGTGAATTTTATGTTATGTGAATTATATCTCAATTTTTAAAAAACAACATACAAAAAACCCCAATGAGATACCACTTCACAATATAAGACAGTTAAAATAAAGACTAATGATACCAAGCATTGGAAGATATGGAAATGGGAGCCTGCCTACATTGCTCGTGGGAATGCAAAATGGTACTGCCCATTTGGAAGATAGGAAATTTTCTAAAAAGTTAAACATATACTTATTTATGACCCAGGAATTCCACTCCTGGTTATCTATCTACCCAATAGAAATGAAAACGTATATCCACACAAAGACATGAATGTGAATGTTCACAATGGTGTCATTCATGAAAGCTCAAACCTAGAAAAATCCAAGTCCATCGGCTGGTGAATGGTAACCCAACATATGGTATGTTTCATACAATGGAATATAATTCAACAATAAAAATGAACTACAAATATATCCAACATGGATGTATGTCAAAAACATTAAGTGAAAGCCTAAAACCACAGACTATGTATTGTAGAATTCCACTTATATAAATTTTGTATTAAAGGCAAGATTATAGAGACAAAATGTCATTGTTTGCCTGGGGCCAGGGAGTCCAGAGTGGAGACTGACATCAAATAGGGCAAGAGGCAACTTTCTGAGGTGAGTGCAGTGTTCTGAAGCTCAACTGTGATTATGGTTGCACAAAACTATGCATTCCCTAAATGAAAACTTGTATATTTAAAAGGAGTAAACTTGATGGTATTTAAATTATACCTCAATAAGGCATTTAAAACAAACAACGTTAGGGAGCCAAATTCCTTTTCCTTTGCCATGGTGATGAGTATCATTCCAGATGGTGGAGGTTCCAATGGCCTCCATAATAATGTGTAACAGGGTGTTCTCTTGACCTAACATGCATATATAACAAGAGCTAGAAGTATTGTTATTTTAAGCTACTGAGATATGGAGGTTGTTACTAAAGCATATCCTAGCCCATTTTGATTAATACAGAAATTGATTCCAGAGGTTATATTGACAAGTCAATATTGTTTAGTCAGTTAAGTCAAAGGAGGTTGGACATGGGAATTAAAGTGATGTCTCAGAAATACCGTGGTGTGGTTATATAATACAGAATCAAATAGACAAAAAATAGACTAAACTTTTTAGAGAACTGTACTGCCAAAGAACTACCTGCCCTGAAAGAGATGGGATTTTCCGTGACAGAATGATCATTTGGCCTCATCATGAGGCAGGAAAAGTTCTGAGAAAGCTGCTCATTTCCTAAGGAGGGCAATTTTCCTGATAACCACTTGAGACGTGAACAAATAAATCATGGAAAACAAAGCATCTTTCAGCAGGTGAAGCCAGATGCCACAGAGAATGATGAAAAAGGGCAACACTCCCACTGCTTTCTCCAGTTTTTAATATTTTATTTATTTATTCATGAGAGGCACAAAGAGAGAGAGAGAGAGGCAGAGACACATGCAGAGGGAGAAGCAGACTCCATGCAGGAAGCCCAACGTGGGACTCCATCCCAGGTCTCCAGGATCACGCCCCGGGCTGAAGGTGGCGGGGCTAAACCTCTGAGCCACTGGGGCTGCCCTCCAGTTTTTGTTTTTAAACTAGTTCAGGTTGATTTTACTAACACCCAAAGATTTATAACTAATGCAGTCCCAAATTTATCAAGCCCCTTATGTCAAAGAACAACAAAAAAAAAGACAAATGTGAAAGCATAGGTCACACTGGGAGAATCACCATAGATCCAGCCCAAACGGGAATGTAACAGAAACAAGCCAATTGTTGGCCACACCCATTTCCTCTTTTTTCCCCTGAGCTCACAGACTACATTTCTCTGTCTCTTTTGTCATTAGGTGAAGCAAGATGACTGAGCTCTAGCCAATGGACTGTGAACAAATGATATGCACCGTCTCCCTCACACAACTCTCCATGCTTTTTCCCCTTTGGCAGCTTGATGCAAAAGGACAGTGTGACCTTACCAGCCATGCACTGAAGACAGCAGAGCCACAAGACAAAGAACTTGGGTTGCTGCATCACAACAGGAGAAATCACCCATTGGCAGGAACACCTGCTTTATGGCAGATGTTAGCTTAACCTAACTCATCCAAGGGAGTGGAAGAAAGCATTTTATGCTAGATTACCCATTGGTGGCTCTTATATACCTCCTCTTTTGATCCTTCCTGCAGCTGATGAGGCACTGAAACTATCCCCACTCAACAGAGGACTTATGCAAAGTTCAGAGAAGTTGCTGGGGAAGAGGATTCCAGGGCACTACCTTGCCAAGACCAGCCTCAAATACAGACTTCCTGATTCCCCGAGGCCCATTTTTTCCCACTGTGTTATACTGAATGCTAAAGATTCCACGTTAAACTGAACATATTAGCAACTTATCTAAATCTCTAAACTACTAGGTTATAAAAAGATGAAAGGAAGGTGATCCTCTCTCAAGACAACTTTGTCATCCCCCATTTATCTTCATTCCTAGTGTTCAGTCAAGAACATGACACAAAGAGAGACCTTTCCATTTGCTGAAAAGGTTTTAAAGTCTTACCAAGAAACAAAAATTTAAGTACACATCACATTAGAGTTAGAGACCAGCAAAAGAGATGTTGGGTACATCTTTTAAGTGTAGACCAACCACAATAAGAGTAATTTCATCAAGTGGAATTTACTTAAATAACATTTTAACAATTCAATTGCACATTGTAGGTAAATGAGCTGTAGCGATATTAGAATTCAGAGTTCTAAGAATACCTGGCAACTTAAACAGGCATCTAATAATGTAATACTGAGGAATGAAAAATAAAGCATGTTGACTTTCAAGATGGGATGTTTTATTTGCACTTAAAAATACAACTTCTAAGATGGCATCTGTTTTCAAAAATGTCTTAAATGTTAAAAATATGCTACAGGAACTGTTGTCTTCATGTTGAAAATGTAGATGTCATATCAGCATTAGCTTACAAATCATAGGTGATAACATTAACACAAAATCAGCAAGCAAATACTCATGAGGAACACAGTTTTTATATTAAAAATATCAGAGGTTCACAGTTTTCTTCTTTCTTTCTGACTTACATTGATAAAATACTTTTATAGATATAATCTATTTCACTTTCTGGTACCAGATCCAATGCCTATTTGATCAGCAGATGGATGCTACTAACACATTCATCTTACATAGAACTCATACATCTTAAATTTCTAAAAATGTCTTGCTCTGTAAAACTGTGACCACTGGGAATGGAAAAGATATGAAACTAAATTCAAGTGTAATGAGAAGAGAAAGAGGGAAGATAAAATGTTGGCAATTTTTACTAATAAAACATTGAATGATAAAGTACATTCCACAGGAAACCACACACTGATTTACAAAGTCTATGACCTCTAACTATTTTTGTTTTATCCAAATGAAAGTGAAAAATATACATTTTTGAAGAATTTCAAAATTCACCTACATGGCAAGGAAACATTAAAGGTTTTTAGGTAAGCAGATCACAAGACAGGTTTATTTTGTTTGTGTTTTAAGGCAAAGCAAAATTTCCCAAGTGAAATACCTACAAAATAAATTTGCTTTAGAAATAAATTTCAGTAATAAAATAATACTTCTCCCTTATTAAATATATATTTTACCTTTACATCTGATTTAGCAACTTGCATCAAAAAATTCAAGAGTTCTATGAATATTTGCAAATAAATACTTAAAACACTAGCATATAAATGCCTCAGCTGGTATTCATTCAGGTGTTTGGATGTCAACAGTTAGCAATGGGGAAAAAATAATAAATAATAAGCTATTTAAAAATTTTCCCCTTAGACAACATGAGAATGTGACATACTGGTTAAGAATGAAGTAATTTTTCTGGATAGCACATATCAGTAGAACATGTGTGTTCTCCTTTTGCAAATCAAAGTACCCAACCATACTGTTTTCTTCAGCCATTAAATCAATAGCCTAAGATTTATAATGTTTATCGTAATCTCTTTTTTCGTGTAAACCATTTCCTTAAAAAACAAATCACTGCATAGAAAGCAACTGTTTACTATGAAGAATAAAATCATTTCAGGTAAAAAGAAAAGTAATTAATGGAAATTGTTTAAACGCATTTACTAACCTGGAAACTTATTTCCAATAAAGATATGAATGAATTAAAATGTCTGTATGATTTCCCAAGCAGGGAGTGTCATCCCTTCAAATTGAGGATGATCTTCCAGCATTTCAAAATAACATAATTTCTTTAAAACTGAAATGATAAGCAATATTCTTTAACATATTTATTGGATCCAATTTCTCTGGTTATCAGTTCTGTTACACTGAGACCAACTTTTTTTCCTAAATAATGTCAAACAGACTACCAATAATTAAAACAAATTTACTAGAAAATGTTAAGTAGCAATAAAACAAAAGTGCCCACTGGGATATGCCAGCATCCCGTACATTCATCATTTAAATTGTATTTCTAAGAACTATTGGATTAACACACAAAGTATATTGTATATTAATATACAAGATTTACTTTATAAAGCTTAGTATTATACTTCAAAGTACCTTGAGATTTCCTATTAAATACCTGATCTGTAGGCATCAGTATGCATTCTTTATTAAATACAGTGAGAGGGCTGTTTTGAATTTTCCATGCAAGGTCATGTTACAGCATTAATGTGTTGATACATTTATAAACTGGACAGAATGGGGGTTGGACTTCCACCAAAGCTGGATCCACCTACCCCTTTGGGATGGATCAGGCCAAGAACCTGCTCAGCCTTCTGAATCCACTAAACAGTCTTGCATCATTTCTTTCTGCAGTTTTCAAGTCATAAGCAGATTGGAATGGACTTCCACGCCATCAAAATCAGACAAGAATTGCTCCACAGAGAAGGTATTTTCCCCCATGATAAATTCTGATATGTCCTTCCTTACATTTCAATTTCAACAATCTGAAACAACTAAATCTAATAGCAGATATAAAAAAGACAAAGCTATCAACAATGGGAAGCAGGAACAAGGTTTCAAACAAGCAATCTAATATGTAAAGAAAAATATATAAATAACTGGTCTGCAGGAAGGGAGACAATCTGGAGAAATATCTGCATTCTTTCTGAAAGAACAAAATAAAACATTGTCTACTTCATATTTATAAACTGTTTTTTATCTACCTACCTATCTGATCTAAAGATGCCTACAGAGAATAAAAATGTCAATTACATGAAGACAAATCACTTAAGTATATCATACACATTAAAAATATTAGTAATAGGCAGCAAAAGGCTTAAAATATATAACTTTAAATAAACTATCTGCCAAATTATTCTATAAGTGGGTAACCAGTACCTAATATTCCTTAAATAGTCATAGAGGCATAGCTGAGTCATGTCAATGGGCTGAAATTTTCATGAGCTGAAACATTAAAGCTTCAACACTGGATGCCAATTCTTCAGAATAATGTTAATCTTAGAAAATATTATTTTAGGGGCACCTGGGTGGCTCAATCAATTAAGTATCTGGCTCTTGATTTCAGCTCAGGTCTTGATCTCAGGTCATGAGTTCAAGCCCCATGTTGGGCATGGAAACTACATATATATAATATATATATATATATATAATATATATTACACACACATATTATTTTAATCATAAAATCTACTAACATCTCAAGGTGAGTCACTCTACAACTCTAATAGTTTGTGTTGTTGCATCTGAAAAGCAAGGAATGTCTATAAAATAAGACTAAAAAATGTTAAAAATAAGGTCTCAGTCTAGTATTTAAGGAGCTCTGGGAGAGTGGAGAAGAATCAAAGATGACCTTGATCATCTGCAGAATAAAATGATGAAATGAAAGTTTATGAGCAGTTGAACAGAAAAAGCAATCCTCAAAGATACATATTTAAACCAGAATTGAAAATGCAACGATGGTGATTGAATGATCATAGTAGACAGCAAGTAAAAGCCAGAACTCTAGGAAACATGCTTTCAGGGGACCTTTACTTTAAATAGAACTGCAGCATGTATAAGTGAGCACTTCCTGACACTCGGCATCATTCCAACACAGGCCACTAGCCATGTTTCAAGTGCTCGATAGTCCCATGTGGCCAGTGGCCACCATACCAGACAGAGCAGGACTGCAGAGGAAACACCATCCAGAGCCAAGATGGGTGGGGGAGGAGATAATTTCCCAAGATCCATTCCAGGCCCGATGAATCACGTAATCTCAGGGCATCTAAACAATCACTAGAGTTTTCACTAACTAATTTTAACTAAATGCATTTGAATTTATGATTTATAAAGATAGAGAGAATAGGAGAAAAACAGAAATATGTAAAAAGGAAAATCAACAAAGAATTAGAGTAATGCCAGAAATTTTTCCAGTTAGTCACAAAGACCTTTTCAATTATTATTTTCAGTGTTTAAAGGAAGAAAAACTTTAACCAGAAAATATCAATAGACAAAGAATCAATAGATTCATTTTAAAAGAAGGATGAGAAGTAGATTCATAATGGTCAAAGGGACTATTAGTGCCTATCATAATGTAACTACGTCTACAGTAGCTTCAAAAGAAGAAATACTCACTTGTCTTTGAAAGCGGGGAAACCTTCTTTATACACATCCACTGAGTTGAACCCCTTTTCAGTGCTTGCTTCAGTAGTACAGATACTAAAATTGAAGCTCTTATCAAAGACCCATAGAGTGACCTCAAAGTTCAACTGTAAGTTCCCAGGCCAGGTAAGAATGACATCACATAGCTCTGCTAACCTGCCTACTTTGCCAAAGAGGAAGTTATGTTAGATTGCTTCAATGATTAAAAATCTTCCTTGTCTCAGATTAATTTGAAATTCACCCCCCTACAGCTTCTACCCACTTATAGATGAAACAGAATCAATGAGCTTCCTTTGTCTTGAGGCCTTCTTGCATCCAGGAGAGGCACAAAAACATTAAAATATACATCCATGTAAGAGTCAATGTAGTTATTCTTCCATTAATTATCAAGCAGAAATAGTGCCTTTCTAGTTACAGATCCTACAAAGCATAACCTCTACTTGAGTCTTAAATTTACACAGCACTAATCAGAACCCTGGCTCTCCATTTAAAAAAAAAAAAAAAAAGAATGAAAGAAAAGAAAATTATACCAAAAACTACACAAATTGCACAAACTGTCAGACACATTGGCAGTCCAAACCCGTCACATATGCCCCTCAAAACATTAGATAAAATATTGTCACTTCAACACTCATTCTTCACAAAGCAGCCTGAATCCAAAGTAATTCCAAAAATGCAATATTAGCTGGTGCCATATGAAACTGGTGCAACCGGGGTATCATGAACAGGCCCAGGAAACAGATACTTATTTGTAGCATTAATGATATTACAACAATTAAACAGTCAATGGATAGAGTATCCAAATTACCAGGTAACTATAAAAAGATTAGGAGGTAAAAATGAAAACAAAATAAGAAAAAAATAACAAAGGAAAAACTTTATGATAGGAATTTCCTTTATATTTGTTTGGTAATGCAGATTTAAAACAATAAAAAAATAACCACGATAGCTTATATTGTTTTCAAATTTCACCAGAAAGATACGTTTTTACTGACTTTTGTTCTGACCTGCAGCTTCTCACAAAAACAATATGGGAGTTTATACTTTAAAAAAATAATGCTACCAAAGCTCTTCTAAGGAATTCATAAACTATTTCTCAAATTGTATACAAAATAGTTCTGACACATATTTCACTGCTGATATTTTAATAACAGTTCATTTTATTTCCTCTTGTCTGGATCTAAAATAAAGCTACGTAATTCATATTAATAGCACATAGTGAGAGCTCCCACCATGCTGTCTGAAGGGCTAGTTCTCTAACTCAGGTTGTATTAATCATCTTCCTTTGGAAACATACCCTCAGTATTGGTCAAGAATTAGTACCTTAAAGAAAACAAGACCAAAATTCCTGCTGGGTACCGACTCATGTAGTAGGGAATGAACAGCAAGGAGCAAATTCATAATCTGGGTTATTGTCAGTGTCAAACACAAAAATAAATTTAAAAGTGTTTGAATTTCTGCACTTCTTTCATTTCACATCAGAGACCACACACTCAGCCAAAATTTTTGTGTTGATATTGTAATCAGTGCATAAAAACCCTAATTATTACAGCAACTCATAAATTCACATAGCCTTTCGCAGTTTACAAAAAGCTATCTGTGCATTGTCTAACTGAGCCATCACAAGCACCAAGCAGTATGTCACCATCCCCACTGGGGAAACAGAGTCACAGAAAGAACAAATGACTTATTCCACATCAAGGAACTATTGACTACCAGAGGTGAGCTCCAGACTCCCAATCTGAGGCTATTCTGTTTAGCGGCAGAAGTTTCCATGATAGGTTACTCTTCAAAATAGAATAGAAATGGGACCAAACCCTGATTTATGGATCCATGAATGGTTTCTCTTCACCCTGGATGCAATCCTGTCATTAGCCCCAACAATGTACAAATGCGGGGAGTAGGGGTAGGCAGAGACAACTGTAAAATAAGACACGCACTTTGTGGTGATAGTTTGCGTTAAACAGTTTGACACTGCTGAAAATACCTATTACACAGACTCACAGTTATAAAACTGAAAGAGACCTTGAAAAGTCATCTGTTCTTTTTTCCATTTCACAGATGATGAAAATATGCTGATGCAGAGAACGGGGATCTCCCTCAAGGTTACCCCGGCAGCTGCTAAGCAGTAACAGAACAAGGCTTGCTTCCACATTTGGCCCTGACTGTGTTTCCCCGGTAAAGGACTAAGCACAGCCCAGATATTTAGAAGGAACTATCACAGTGCTAGACAGATTAGAAAACTAGATCTCACCAGCATCATGAGTATAAAAATTATTGATATTTTACATTATCATTTAAAGCAGCAGGAACTTTGTTTCCTATAGAAAAAAATAATCAACATTTGCATTTTAGACTTTCATTGCTAAGGTTGAGGATAATTTCTAAAATATGACTTTTTCTTCCCTTTAGATACTTTTTTGAAGTTTGTTATTATAATAGACTTAAGTACATTCAAAAAAAGAATAGTCACTCAAAAATGTTACCATCTTTAAGTTACGTGAAGAATTAAAAAAAAAGAACCCAAAACCTAATATTTCATCATCTTTTCTGGATAAAGTTCCCTTCAACCCATTAAGGACATTATCCTGTCCCTATTCACACACACTACCTGTCTTATTCAGGAGACTTCAGGTTATTGTTAATCTACTTTGAATGTAGGTGATTTTTATTTTCCCTTTTAATTAAATTCAAATACTAGCCAAATCTAAAAATGGCCCAACTTATAAGCCATTTGCTACTTAAACATTGATTTCCACATTAAAAAAATAAATAATCTAATCAGACTTTATTGTACCTGTGAGTCCTTTAAAATACTTCTTCATTCTCCAAATCTAATATGAAATTATTTTTGGAGAGGCAAAATATAAGAATTTTCTAGATAGTACTGAACATTGAACATCATTTCATATGAAAAAAAACCCCACATTTACACAGACCAACAGTAAACCACACAGATAATAGAAAATATTGACAATAAAATTAATTTTTTGTCCCTCGTTCAAAAGATCATTTTCCACTTTAATACAAGGTCTAATCTATAGCAGATGCCATTGCTAACTGAGGCAAAACTCCATCCTTCACGTTCTGATCAATCGGAGGAAGTTTTTTTCCAGAGGTGAAGAGCTGCCTGAATTCGGAAGTGTAGTCTGGACTCCATGGAGTAATCTTTGTAGTTGTTTCTAAAGATAATAACAATAAAATTGTAATGTCAAAATTGTTTTGTATCCAAGGGTAATACTACCACCTCCCCTTCTTCTCATCTTTATTCCTTATTTGCTTCCAAACGTGAATAAGCATTAACAGCAAATTTGTTAAAATGTAGATTCTGATCCTGTGACCGAAGGAGGGTGGCAATATTCTGTATTTCTAGAAGCTTCCTGGCAGTGATTTGAAAGTCATACTTTGAGTAGCAACTTTCTATTTAATGACCAAACCACTCAAACAGAAAGAAGCTTATGAAGAGGGTTTAACAAATTCTGTGAACTATTCCTAAATAGTTGACCTCCTTTTCTAAACCAAGAATTTTAAGGCAGCCTCACATTAACATGATCAATCACCATCCCTCCTGCAAAGAAATCATTCTGAAACTCTCATGCAACAACTACAACAAAGAAAAGGATTATGGTGACATCAAAGTTACTCCAATTCTCAGACAAATTAGCAATGGTTTGGCCAATAATTATTGTGTGACAATGTCAGAAGGGGCCACAGAAATCCATGGATTAATTAAAAACTTTACTTGGATCATCCAAGTTCGCTTCTGTCTGCTAGAATTGTTAAGAATCAGCAGAAGAGAATGGCTTTTGACTTTGGGCTCCTGCTTTCATACACTGCCTTGGCCCGTGGATGACCTGTAACCCCTTCCTTTGCAGTAGCAAAGCCTTCTTGTTATAGCTCTTCATTCTCTAAGAGCTGCTCACTGATAACCTGGATAGGGGTTATTATTCACAAGATGTAACTGAACACTTTCCTAAATGTCTGGCCACTCATTTTAGCAACTTTGTGAATCTCCAATTGCAAAAGGGAAAGTACAGACAATTGAAAGTGTTTTGAAATTACTGGGAAGTCTGTTTAAGGTGGCTTCATTAGCACTGGCTTGAGTTAGTGGTGACTTGTGATCACTGATGGTCTTCCTTTCTAGTAGTGAATTGCCAGTCTTTTGTTTTCATCATTATAAATTTGTCTTACTGTGCACTGCTTAGGTAACACCAAGTAGGTCCAAATAATGAATACTTTCAACAACAGTAACAATTGTTCCTAATTTTCCAATAGCTAGATTTGAAGGTACATATATGTCAGTTGAAATATGAGTCATTCTCACTTTCAACAAATTAGCTTTATTTTTTTTAATCTTTTTTTTTTTAATTTTTTATTTATTTATGATAGTCACAGAGAGAGAGAGAGAGGCAGAGACACAGGCGGAGGGAGAAGCAGGCTCCATGCACCGGGAGCCCGATGTGGGATTCGATCCCGGGTCTCCAGGATCGCGCCCTGGGCCAAAGGCAGGCGCCAAACCGCTGCGCCACCCAGGGATCCCAACAAATTAGCTTTAAATATCAGAGTGACTCACTCTGATATTACCCTTAAAAAAAATAAGCAGCAGCAGCAGCCACCTTTCTCGGCTCCATGAAGCAGCTTCAGGGAGCTTCCTTCCTGTTACTATGCTTTATTCACAGCAAAACATCCTGAAAAGTTACCTAAAGTAGCTGACTCCATCGCCTCCCCTCACTGGTCAAAGTCATTGATGATTGTCATGCTGTCAAGTTGAGCAGCCACTTCTCTGGGCTCACCTTGCCTGACCTCTCAGCAGTCATTGTCACAAATGACCACTCTCTTCTCTTTGAAACACTTTGTTCACTTGGCTTTCCTGGGTGTCTTCCTAACTCACTGGCCACTTCTTCTTAATCTTATGGTTTCATTTCTAAAATGGTGGGATATCCCAAGGCTCTGTACTGGACCTCTTTCTCTAGCTATATTATTTTCCCAGAATGATTTCATCAAGTATCATGGTTTTAAAATATCACTGTCTCTGTGCAGGTGACTTTGAAATGTCCACATTCAGCCTTGATGTTTCCACTGAACTCCGTGCTTTTATATTTGACTGCCAATCCATCATCTCACATGGACAACTAATAAGCACCTCAAAATCCCAGGGTGCTAAACATAAGTATTTTTTTCTCCTTTCCTGGAGCCTACTCTTCTAAGCATACCCCATTTTGGTAAAGAGCATCATTTACCACCTAGAGGCTCAACCTCCCAGTTTAGAAGATTCACAGCTGTGGCTTCAGCCAGGAATGCTCCCCACCCAGTCTTCTGTGATTGATCTTCCCAAGACTGATTTTAAATATGCAAATCTCAACTACAAGATCATCTCCTCAAGGAATCTTTCCAGATTCAACCCATTTTAAGGTAATACCCAGGGACTCTTATCATATTACATAAATCTCAGGAAAGCGTATACCATTGATGGTTTTCCTATTTGTTTATTTAACATCTCCCTTGAATTAAGCAAGGGGAAATGTTGCCTGTTTATACATAGATATCTGTCTGGAGCCTTAATAGTGCCTGGCACATAATAAGTGCTCAATGCATACTCACTGAATTTGAATAAATGAACAAACCAATGAATCACTAGGCTTAAAGCCATTACGTCATTTTTTCTCCACTGTAAGAAGTACTCAAGGCAAATAGATCACAGCGTTTAAGTGAGCTGTGATCACAAGTCTGAGAGCCATTGCCTAGTAGAAATGAAAATGCTCTGAAATTACCACAGTGGACAGAAAGAAAAGAGAGCCAGGGAAAGATACAGAGGGCTTCTTCCAATCAGTGGCTCTTCAAGGCAATGAGAGATATAGTTGAATACACCAGGGGGTCAGCAAATTATGACCAAAATATTGGCCAAACCCAGATACACTCATTTATTAACATGTTTTCTATGGCTGCTTTCAACACAATTAGAAGTTGCAATGAGACCTTATACTGTAAAACTAAAAATACTACCTGGCCCTTTACAGAAAACATTTGCCAATCCCAATACAGAAGAGAATAGGTTAGAAATCTGTCATAGAGATGCCTATAATCACAACATTTGTACACAGTCACAGGGTCAGGCATTAAAAAGCTTGGAAATAGCACAACTACAGCAAGAGTCATGAGCATAACATTATTCCTCATTTTTCAATAATGTTTTAACTTCTAAGTATATAATATTAATGCTGTGGTTATACTGGTATAAAAGTTCCTGACTTCATAGCAAGCAGGAAAAGCTGCCATTGTCACTCACCTTGCAGTTTCTAGGGTCTTTATGGCCTTATCAATTTCCCCTTGGCTTTTGTACAAAAAGGCCAATTCAAACAGGGTAAATGGTACCAGGTAGTGGTCATACTTCAGTAGCTTTTCACTGAAAGAGTGAATAAAAAGTCACTAAGTTTTAACAGAACAAGAAACAAATAATTCTTTTTCAACAATACACTTTCCTCATTCCTCAGGAAACAGGTACAGCACTAAGCCTATTATCAGAGAGGACTGTCATTATATAGTTAAGGAATCTAATAAGCTATGGCAATAAACAGCATGTTTTGCATAATTTATCTTCTATTTTATTCCTTAATCTAAACTCAGCACTGAGCATTGTTTACACATCTTAGGAAGATGAATGTGTGCAGATCCTCAAAGATTAATCCTGGAAAGGACAAGGTCATCCTCCTAAAAAATGACTGTGTTCATGAAATGACTCCATTTAGAAATAAGAACACTATTACTTTATATTGTTAAGTCTCATAAGGCTAAAAAAAAAGGTCAATAAGGAAGTGATTAACACTTCTGTTTTCAGCAATATTATGAAGTCTAATGATAAAATATCAAGAAGCAAAGATATTTGTTTTTTGTTTAAATTAGATCTTTTTTTAAGATTTTATTTATTTATTCATGTGAGAGAGAGAGAGAGGGAGAGAGAGAGGGCCAGAGACACAGACAGAGGGAGAAGCAGGCTCCATCCAGGGAGCCCGATGTGGGATTTGATCCCAGGTCTCCAGGATCAGGCCCTTGGCTGAAGGTGGCGCTAAACCACTGAGCCACCTGGGCTGCCCAATCAAAGATATTTGTAAAGTAATGCCTTCCAAATGCATAGCTCAGATCACAAGAACATAAGAAAAATTCTCAAACTGAAAATAAAACAAAGCCAGAACTCTAAGTATATGGATGATGTCAAAGCAGTCCTGGGATCTGCTTTGGCTTTAATCAACCAGGGCTTTATATCTCAATGTCCATGCTTATGAAGCCTTGAGTCCACATAAGAGCAGAGACTGAGACCTCTATATAAAGCTGGGGCCATTCTCCAACAGAGAAAGGGTGGCTTGGAAAAACCCACTCCCTGGCATAGGAGGACTACAAGGGCAGTTGGCTCCTCAGCCTGCACTCCAGGTTAGAAGGGGAAAAATGTATTCCTTGGGAAATTAATAACCAATTGGCCTGTCCTCAAATGAATTGGCAGTTCATATTTATATGGCCCAAATGACCTAATGACCTCTAAGCAATGACATTAATATGAAAGTAAGCCTGGGCTGAAAAAGCTTTGGGGGCACCTGGCAGAAATAAAAGCAAAAATCACTTTAGAGAGTCTTCAGTCCTAGCCTCAAAAGTGTCTCAAGATAAAACCTATTGAAGGGGAGCTCACGATCCAAAATTACAGAACACATGAGCAAACAATTCACTGTAGATTCGACAAACATAACAGCATAGCACAAATGGGTCATACTTTTGATCCTTCTAGAAACACCAGTAAAACTGAACTCAATGTATACTTCTTTTACTAAAAAAGGGTGGTATTAATTTGGGAAATAGAAATGGTTTCTTTCCTCTTATAAGGACACCTGTGTTTAGGGTGAAAATAGTGTTTAGGGATGCCTGGGTGGCTCAGTGGTTGAGCATCTGCTTTTGGTTCAGGTCATAATCTCAGGGTCCTGGGATCGAGTCCCACATCAGGTTCCCCACAGGGAGCCTGCTTCTCCCTCTGCCTATGTCTCTGCCTCTCTCTGTGTCTCTTATAAATAAATAAATATCTGAAAAAAAAAAAAAGAAAGAAAACAGTGTTTAGTTTTCATGGAATTCAGTGTTCCCCTTAAACACCAAGTGCAAATGCATAAAGCCATGTTCTACCGAGGCTACAAATTTGCTCTCAAAGGACAAAGAGAGCATTACTGGATTCTCTTCCTGGTAATGTCAAACACTAGCAGTGAGAGAGAACACATGACTTTCTCATAGTAACTCCCTGGGAAGTTACTGCACTCAGCTGGGCTTCCTTGCTGGTCGGTACCTTTGGATGACATGATTGAAGCAGAGTTCAGCTTGCAAGGGCCGCTGCAGGTTCTTCAGACAGCATCCCTTCAGCAGCTTCACCAAGCACTCATCATCCACAGAGTAGTCACTTATATCTTAAAACCAAACAAACAGAAAGCACACACAAAAGGAAAAACACTTTGAAAAATCCCAAGGAAGAGGGAGAACTAATAGCTATTTAGGTTTCAGAGGGATCACTGAAATATAAGGAGAATATTTCTAGCATTTGTTAAGCCTTACTTAATAAAACACAATGAAAGTATTTTAAATTAAAAGAAGAATGAGTTACCACATTTCTACACCATTTTATTAAAGGAGTTCAACTCTCTCCACTTAAAACTCTTCAGGTGCTCATTCTCGGAGTTACATGACCTTAGATATAACAAGAGGAAATCTAAACTTTGAGGAAAGGGAGAGCTTTACTAATTCTATAAAAGGTAAAGCAGCGAGAAGCAAGAAGGCTGCCTCCTCCTCCTGTGGTTCTGGCATCTAACTGTGCTGGTTTCATGCAGGAGAGGATAACACTTCCATATGGAGAAGCAGATGGCTTCCTACCCATTAAAAATTCAGGAAGTAGGATACCCTTTCCAGATCATTCTGTTTACAACCTATCAATTCTCCCAGGTTATGTTCTTTTGGGGGTAAATTCTTTCATAAAATTAGACAAAATGGTTTTGAAGTACATGCAAGGTACCTAAAACCCTCGCAAACTTGCAAGTGCTTGAGAACAATGTAAAGGTTTTTCTTTTTTTTCTTCTTCTTCTTTTTTCTTTTTTTTTTAAAGGTTTTTCTTTTACCATGTTTTCCCTTTCAAAAATGACTCTGCCTTCTCCAGCCCAAAGCTATAGAATATTAAACGAAAGGAACCGTATTATGTATGACATCAACCTGACAAAGGTAGCCATTTCACATCTATCACTCTTGAATTTGGGATCTCGTGCAAGTTACTGCAACAAAGTCATTCCCAAGACAGACTGATAATTTAAACAATTCAGGCTGTGACAGTACAAAGGGTGCAGGGGAGTAAACCAAACCAATGAGGCCTGGGAGTCCTCATATTGAGATCCCCCTGGCTTTCAGTACAAACCTCAGAAATTACCATTAACACATGCTGGGGTTTTGGTTAGTACATTGCTTGTTTATGGGAGGTTAATGATGCTACTTAGCCAACTGGAAGGGAATCACTTTATTTCTAGGTGCTGAACACAGCTGATATTCACCTCTCACGTCTGAGCTCTGATGGTTCATTCACCAAGAAAAATCACAGATATCAACATCTTGTTATGTTTCCTATTACTTAAGGACCATTTTTCAATCCCGTGCCACACACACACACACACACACACAAATATATGTATGCTTCTAATCATGGATACTCGCTGACATGTATATATATATATATACACACACACACACACACACACACACACACACACACACATATATATACACAAGAAGCAGCATCTTTCCAGGCCTAGAATCAAACCCTGAGGGTCCATCCTGGATGCTGGTTTTAGTATCATTTGTGTGCATTCTAATGAGTTCTGTATTAGCATTTTATGAAGGTTTGTCTTACCATAAACTTCTGGTGCTCAGTGAATGGTGGTTTTACTGAGGAACAGACACAGCATTATGGAAAATTAAAGTACCAGTTAAGCCGCACTTAGTGTTTATTTGGATCATGAGTTAAGGATGTGGAAAATTGGCCCCGAAGATACCACCTTCCTCCAAACCTTAGCAAAACCATTATTTCCTCTGACCGCAGAGTACTCTCTGTCAGATGATTATTTTCCCTTAAAATCTGAGCGCTTTATCATGATTCTCAACCTCATGGGTGAGTTCACAGATGCGCATTTCAACACACAATTTCCATTTTACATTCCAAGAAAATTATACAGTAATGCCGCCAAAGCACATTTTCATCATAAAAGATCAGCTTAACTTAATAAAACAGAGGGTAGGCTGATGAAAAAGAAAGTTTGAAGCCCAAACTACAAAAATACCCACAGTGAACTTTTTAGAAACTAGCCGAAATGTACCAAAGGAAAAATTCAAAAACAGGTTTAGAAAATGAAAAGCCATAAAGTAGCATTTTCCCTTTTATGTAACCTTGATTGTGTTTGCTATATTATTTCACAAAGCAAATTAACTGCAACAAAGAATCAGAGAAGAACCACTGTACTGACTTTTGGCTACATGTTGAATTTAGTTAGATTTCAAACAGAACATTAATGGAATTAGTGGCAGACACTGACTCCAGGCATATTACACTAAGTGTTCTTTTCTTATTAAACTATCTTTCCCTTTGTATCCATAACCAGCCTTTCATAACCACATTGTCAGAGTAGAATACCAACTGGATCTTCTATCGTCTTTTACTTTAGAGACATTTGCCAAGGAGAGAAGAAGCAAAAACTCAATTTCCCAAGACTGGGGAGAAAGGGGGTGAAGGTTGAAGTCACGTTGGGTTTACAACTTCATTTCACTTTTTCAGATTTTGGATTTTTCCCCCATTGCTCTGAAATAAGAGCTAAAATACTAAAAGGTCATTACTGAGAGGGATGGAGGGAGCAGAGAGGGAAATCTGGTAATTTTCCTGCATAACACAATGGACCTAGAAGATCCTTTATCATAAATTTCATGTACAAAATCTTCAGGAAGGAAAACTTGTTTTTGAAACCCAGAGGGAATGCATACAAAACTAGAAATGTACAAAGTACAGTGCATCTGCCTGTCTGAGCTTTCCCCAGTCCTCCTTGAATATCTCTAAGTCTATCATTTCAACAGATCATTAAAAGAGGAAGGAATTGGGCACCTGGGAGGCTCAATCAGTTAAGCGTCTGCTATCAGCTAGGTAATAGTCTCAGGGTCCTGGAATCGAGCCCCACACTGGGCGCCCTGCTCAGCCTTTCCCTCTGCTCCTGTTTTCTCTCTCTCTTTCAGTCTCTCTTTCAAATAAATAAATAAATAAATAAATAAATAAATAAATAAATAAATAAATTTTAAAAAATGTTTTAAGTAAAATAGGAAGGAAGGAATAGAGAGAGTAGTCTGGTTTTCTAAACTTCTATTGCATTGTATATACTTAATCTGATACATATAATACTCCTTTACATTTTTCCCCCAACCAATAATGGGACAAAATAAACTTTGAGGTAAAGGCTGAAGAGCCTGCTCAAATAGAGAAAAACCCAGAGGTCCCTCAGGACTTCTTAATATACAAAGGCCCCACTCTCTGGTGGTAAATATTAGTCTATAGTACAAAGGATAGACATTCAAACTTCAGAATTTATTCAACTGAACCAAAGTCCTTACATTTGTAGGAAAACACAAGAAACAAGCTGGTCCACTTTCCTGGGGGGGGTGGGGAGGGGGAATACTCTACATATGTTTTTATTTAATAAAAAGAGTTTTTCCTTCACCTCCCAGTTTTAACATATCCATTTATTAAAAACATATCCATTTTCCCATTTGGTTTGTGGATATGTGGGTTTTAATTATAGATAATTCCCCTACTGGCAGGAAAAATGTTTTCTCAGTCTATCACAATTCTATATCTAGTATAGAAAATCTAAGAATGTTCAAATGAGCAAGTTAATAAAATGTAGCCAAATTAGTTGAACAAAAATGAATACTAAAATTTGTTTAAAAATCCAAATGGATCTTACAAGGTGCATTTTGTGAAATCTCATTTTTTCAGGTGAACTTTCATGGAATTTGATTTCATCTAAATTTCAAAATGATGTGACTTTATGCTGACTTTACATGCAAATCAAACTGAAATATTTTTCCGTCTTGAAATTACTTCATGCTGAAAATAGTAAAGATCATCTCATATCCATTAAGATGACTACTACCAAAAAACAACAACAACAAAACAAAACCCCAGGATATTACAAATATTGGTGAGGATATAGAGAAATTAGAAGCTTGTGTGCTGCTGGAGAGAATGTAAACTGGTGCAGCCACTACAGAAAACACTGTGGTAATTCCTCAAAAAATTAAAAAAAGAAATGATACATTATCCAGGAATTCTATTTCTGAGCATATAAGAACTGAAAGCGATTTCAAAAAATATTTACATACCCATGTTCATATTAGTATTATTTGCAATAGCCAAAAAGTAGAAGCAACTCAAATGTGCAACAGTGGATAAATGGAAAAACAAAGTTTTATATCAACAAAGTGATATATACATTCAATGGAATATTATGCTTAAAAAGGGGAAAATTATCACACATGCTACAACATGGATATACCACATGGCCATTATGCGAAGTGAATTAAGCCAGTCCCAAAAGGACAAATAATGGAGGATTCCACTCATATGAGCAACCTAAAGGAGTCAAATTCATAGTAACAAAAAGTAGAACTGTGAATGCCAGAGGCAGTGGGGAAAGGGAAATAGAGAGCTATTTTTAATGGGTATGGAAAAGTTCTGGAGACTGGTTGCACAACTATGGGAATATACTTAACATTACTGAACTGTACAATCAAAACTGGGTCACAGGGTAAATGTTGTGTTATATATAGTTTTTACTACAATTAAAAATTAAAAAGAAGGGCACCAGGGTGGCTCAGTTGGTTAAGCGTCTGACTCTTGATCTCAGCTCAGTTCTTGATCTCAGGGTCGTGAGCTCAAGCCCCATACTGGGCTCCACGCTAGGCATGGAGCCTACTTAAAAAAATAAAAATAGGGACATCTGGGTGGCTCAATGGTTAAGAGTCTACCTTCAGCTCAAGGCGTGATCCTAGATCCCAGGATGGAGTCCCACATTGGGCCTCCTGCATGGAGCCTGCTTCTCCCTCTGCCTATGTCTCTGCTTTTCTCTCTCTGTGTCTCTTATGAATAAATAAATAAAATCTTTTTAAAAAATAAAAATACAATACAAAAACTTTTAAAAATTAAGAAGATAAAATTGTAAAAAGAATATTAAAGAAGCTTAATACAACTCTATACATAGAAAAACTATGCAGACAATGTAACAATAACGGAACATCTAGGACATACAAAGCAAGTCTAAAATGTCCATATAGTGAGTCTGTAAGTCTGTACTTATACATACACTCCAACGGTTCTCTGTTAAATAGTAAAAACTTTGGATTTCTCTTTTGGATTACAGTTTATTGAGCCTTTTCATCCACTTGTTTCCCTGGTGCCCAGAAAGCAGAGAGTCCATGAAGATAAATAACTCAATATCTTGGCTACTCTACCTAAGTTCCAACTCATAAAGGGCTGAAGTTTAAAACTTTTCTGTAAGTGGCAGGAATAAGGAGAGAAAGGGAACCATGGTTCTTTTATAAAAATGCTGCCTTTGGGATCCCTGGGTGGCGCAGCGGTTTGGCGCCTGCCTTTGGCCCAGGGCGCGACCCTGGAGACCCGGGATCGAATCCCACATCAGGCTCCCGGTGCATGGAGCCTGCTTCTCCCTCTGCCTGTGTCTCTGCCTCTCTCTCTCTCTCTGTGACTATCATAAATAAATAAAAAATTAAAAAAAAAAAATAAAAAATAAAAAAAAAAATAAAAATGCTGCCTTTGACATGAGAGAGTGACATTAACTCACTCTCCATCAATCGATGATCTTTACAGGTACCTTTTTTTCAATAGTAAAACAGAATATCCCATTTACCTGATCTTCCTGTGATTACCAGTTTATATTTCTTCCTGTGATTATCGGTTTAACTTGCAGAATGATTATTTGGGAGAACTGGGGTAGGAGGTACCTGTCTGTGGCCTCAGAACATCATTGCTTTTTGTTCTATTGACTTCTTCTGCTATCCTTCCTGAAACTTTGACCTTATTAGCAAATAAGGCAATTGATTTACTTTCATTCTTTTATATTTTTTTTTCCTTATTGGGGGTGAATCTGAAGCTAGAATTATTTCAAATATGGAAAGCAGCCTATATGCCCAATAATACTAAAAGAGTTGACTAAATTATGATACACTAGCTCCATGGAGTACTATGAAGCTTTTGAAATTATTATAGGAGCCATTTAACAACAACTTAAAAGGCTATGATAAAAATAGAACTACCATATGATCTAGCAATTCTACTTCTGGGTATTTATCCAAAGGAAATGAAAACACCAACTTGAAAAGGTATCTGCACCCTCATGTTCATCACAACATTATTTACAATAGCCAAGATATGGAAGCCACAAATGGATGAATGGATAAAGATAATGTAATATAGACATACCACAGACTATTTATTCAGCCATAAAAAATAAAATCTTGCCATTTTGCAACAACATGGATTGACCTTGAGAGCATTATGCTAGTAGTGAAATAAGTCAGACATACAAAGACAAATACCATATGATCTCACTTATATGTGGAACCTAAAACAAACAAAACCAAACAAAAAAAACCAAGCTCATGAATTGGTGGTTGCCAGGAGTAGGGCATGGGAGGTAGGAGAAATGGGTAAAGAGAGTCAAAAGTATAAACTTCCCATTATAAAATAAGTAAATCATGGGGATATAATGTAGTATGGTGGATACAGTTAATACTGTACTGCATATTTGAAAGTTGTAAGAAAGCAGATCTTAAAAGTTTTCAACACAATAAAAAATTTTTGTAATTATGTATGGTAACAAATGTTAACTAGACTTATTGTGGTGATTATTACAGAGTCCACAAATATCGAATCATTATGGTATACACATGAAACTAATATAATGTTATATGACAATTACAGTTCAATTAAATATAATGTTACATGTCACACTTCACTTTTAAAAAGTATGATATATTAAGTGAAAAAAAAGTAGGCTAGTATATGCCCAGGTATACTCTGATTATAACTATAAAAATAAAGCTATGATGGAACAAATAAAAATTCTGAATTAATTGTTATAATAGCAAAAATATGGGTAACTTTTTTCACCTACATCTATCAATCATAATTGTGTTTAATTTTTTAGCAATAATTATAAACAAAAATCTCATTTAGCATTTCAGCCTCATTTTATAGCTCCAAATACAAAAATGAAACAAATGAGGTCCTCATTCCTGGAGCTATATTCAATATTTAATTTCCCATGTGGAGAATATACTGAATATGAGGCTAGCCACTCTGTCAGTGCTCATCATTTTCAAGTTAAGAAATATGAATTAACTTATAATTTTTCCAGACTTTTCCTGAATTTCTATGCCTTTTGCCATGTTTGTTACCATAGAAGTTTTCATTTTACTCCTGTGGTTAGAACATTCCAAAGGATAAATGGTTGGGGAGGTTGGTAAGGAATACTACAAAAGGCTATCATTTATGGCATCATTTCTCAAAAGATAAATCTTCTGTTTGAGATAGAGAATTAGACAATGTCAGAGAAAGAAATCTTTGGATATTATCTGTGTATCTTTGGATATCATCACCCCATTTTAAAAGAAACTCGAGGCCCAGAATGATAAGGTATATTTCCCAGAGTTTCATGCTAGAGCTGGGACAGTAAGCCCAGATGGCCTGATTTTCCTTCTACTATGCCAGATGCTTCCAGGAAATGGAGCTTCCAGGAAACTGGAGAGGGGCCTCCAGTACAACCAGCAGTAATTAGTAAAAAAAAATTCAATTTTAATAAAATTTCAACTTGAAAAGTTCTGTGTCTTCTGTGTCTGCAAAAACATAATAGTCATTACAGAGCAAAAGAAGGCATGGAAAGAGTCACAAACTAAAAACCAGAAATGCACCCTAGAACTCTGATTGTTCATTTTTTTCGGTAACACTTATTTGGGTATAATTCACATACCATACAATTCACCCATTTGAAGCACACAATTTGCTGTTGTACAACCAATACTATGGTCTTAGAACATTTTCATCACTCCAAAAAGAAATGCCATACCCTTTAAAAGGTGTCACACACATACCCCAGTTCTCTATTCCTAGGTAATCACTAGCCTACTCTCTTTATAGATGTACCTGTTCCAAATATTTGACATAAATGGAATCATACAATATGCTGTCATCTGCAACTGGCATCTTTCACTTAGCCTCATGGCCCCAAGGCTAGTCCATATTGCCCCAAATGTCACTCCTCTGACTACAATCATCCAGACCCTTGAAGCCCAAGTATTTTGTCCTTATGATGTGTACAAATGAACATGGGCAGATGTGCACAGGGAAAGGGCAGGAGAGTGGTAATAAAAAATATTTCCAGGCTTTTACTTTTTATACTTACTTTCATTTTGTAAAGCAGCCTCAGCCTTTTCAACAGTGACCAACAGATTTTCAGAAAGGTCTTTTCTCTTGCTCACTACTGGAAAACCATTCCAGACATACATCATTTCCTAATGAGGAAGAATGAAAAGTCATTCACAATTATATGAGGTTATCCAATATCCTTTACAACAACACAACTATTCTCTTGGTTGCTTGTCGCGTGCGCTGGGGGCGACAACCGTCCAGGGCTGAGGGTAAGGGAATGAGGAAAAGAAAGGAGACATAAACAGAGTGGGAGCAGGAGGGACATATGGCCGGATTCAGCCACAATGCCAACTTTATTTGTATTATTCACTCTTTTATAAAGCAGGGTTGTTTAACAAGCAGGATATTTTAAGCTTAGTTCTCCAGACATGTCCTTTCACAGTAGACAGCAACAGTATGCGCCCTTGAATAGATAGCTACAGTATGCGTCCTTGAGCCACAAGCCTTCAACAACAAGGGTGAGACAGGTGGGCCTCGGTTGGAAGAGTCAACAGAGAGCCTTTGCTCGATCCATTAACCCCTTCTTGGCACGCGGCTCCCAACAGTTGCTAGGGATCTCAAGACAACATTCAGAAATCACTTTCCTTAGCTTTCCTCATTTGGAGTGCAGTGAAGAGAATTTCGCCTTTTCTCATTTTATTATATGCCTTTTGCCTTTTATACCATGAAGTGATTCAATATATATAGTATATTATCTTTTTACGGAAAAATTTACTCATTCACTTATACATGTATTGGTATTCCATCCTTTTGGAAGATAGTAGATTACGAATATAGTAATAAATAGAGTATTTTTAACTGATCGTGTGAACAATTGCATTTGATAAAAATTTTGTTGTTAATTTTAAGTAAAGGGAAACATTTTAAAATATCTGCCAATTGTTTACATAAAATGTTTCCAAGGACTTCACTGGAAATGAACATACAAAATATTTTAATGGTTCTTTTATCTCATTAAAAATATGTGACAGTCCAGCAGTGCAATCCAACATGCAGAAAATGCATTCACTTAAAGCCATATGGCTAAATGACAGTCCCTGAAAATGTAAACTAATGATTTCTCATTGCAAATTATATCTCATAGGCTAACAGATGAGAATTTTTTTGGACCAAAAGCAAATATGCTTTTGCTTGAAAATATTTTTCTAACTTCCCTGGTAGTATAGTTCATATTTTTAAGGGTATGAAATAAGCAGGGTAATTAGTATCTTCTTGGAAATAAATGAATTTTAAAATATGATAAAGATATTGTTTGAACAGCTTCTTACAGGCAAGTAGTGGAAATGAGGAAAATACATACGGATGGCAAAGGGGAATAACTGAATAAACTCTGGAATACAAAAAGAAAGAAAGAAAGAAAGAAAGAAAGAAAGAAAGAAAGAAAGAAAGAAAGAAAGAAAGAAAGAAAGAAAGAAAAGGAAAAAGTCAGGAAACCCCAAAGGAGGACAACAGATGTCAGCTTGTACTTCATGGTTTTCCTGTGCTGACTATTCATGCAAAATCAAACCCCAAAGAGCCAGAATAATTTGATATATTCCGTACTTTCAAAGAAGTCTTCATTAAAACAAATTAGGTGGAAGTTATGCTTTTTTTCATGAAGTCTTGTCTAAACAGCCTAACAATTAAGAATGTGGTGCTCTGGGGGGCACGTGGATGGCACAAGGCACAAGGTGGGTAAGCCCCTGACTCTTGGTATCAGCTCAGGTAAGATCTCAGGGTCCTGAGATCAAGCCCCATGTCAGGCTCTACACTGAGTGCAGAGTCTGCTTAAGATTCTCTCTTCCTCTCCCTCTGCCACTCCTGCTCATGGTCTCTCACTGAAAAAAGTATGAGCACCACATTGTTGAATGACCACCCACTTAGGGCACCTGAGTGTTGGAAATGTGGCTAGTCCAAACTGAGATCTGCTCTAAAGTAAAATACACACTAGATTTCAAATGATTAGTACAATAGAAAGGAATGTGAAATACCTTGTTAAATTTTTACTGGTTACATGTTCAAACAAACATTTTACATATACTGGGTTAAACAAAATATATTCTTAAAATTATTTGAATATTTCCTTTACTTTTTACAGTATTTGACCCCTTAATTTTTAATGTGGCTACTAGAAAAGATAAAATCAAATAAATGGCTTGCATTAGAATTCAACTCAACTTTAATTAAGCCAACTCACCTCCCTGCCTGAGTTTCCTTATCTGTAAAATGAGACCACAGAGAGAAAGTATCCTCAACAGAGTTACTGTAAGAACCAAATGATATGTTTTTTAAAATAACCTTTCAGGGGCACCTGGTGGCTCAGTGGTTGAGAGTCTGCCTTTGTCTCAGGTCCTGATCCCAAGGTCCTGGGATTGAGTCCCGCATTGAGCTCCCCACAGGGAGCCTGCTTCTCCTTCTGACTATGTCTCTGCCTCTCTCTCTCTGTGTCCCTCACGAATGAATAAATAAATATTTTTTAAATAACTTTTCAAAAATATTAAATGATATATATTTTAAAATATAATGCTTAGAACATACCAACTAGTCAAAAAATTAGCTATAATTTTTATGATTATTTAATTATTAATAATTTATAAATGTTCACCTTATAAACACTCTTACAATGGCTCTTAATTGAGCTAAACTTCACAGCAAACATAAACTTCACAGGTGTGCTTCCTGCTGCTGTGAATGAACGATTTCTTTTATTTGTTTATTTATTTTTAACAATTTCTTTATAGAACACAAACAGTAAATAAAATAAAGGCAGATACCAGGGCAGGGACGATGAGCTTCACTGGTGCAGGCAACGAGGCAGAGTAACGTCGAGACTTCCTTACAGCGAACTTCTCAGTAGGGATAGATTTCCCTGCAATTCTCTGCTTCAAGCTATCCACCTGTCTGTGAAGAACCCAACCCCAGCCCCAGCAAAAGGTCATTAGAACACATATGTTACTGATACTTGCAGTTTTCACAATGCACTACCCACACCAGCAACAGCAGCAGCATCTGGAAATGTGTCCTAAACACAAACTTTCAGACTTCACCCCAGTGGTGGAGTGACCTAATATTAGTAATTCTAGAGCTGGGCCCAGCAATCTGGAGTCTAGTGAGCCCTCCAGGTGATTCAGATGCGTGCTCAAATGTGAGAACCACTGACTGACACATACTTCTCTCTAGTTAACTTAGCTAGTGTATTTTTTTTTATCAAATACAATCAAGAAAATCTAGATATAAAATTGGCAATGCACCCCAATGGTTATCACAGCAATGTCTACAATAGCCAAAATATGGAAAGAGCCCAAATGTCCATCAACAGATGAATGGATAACACACACACAATGTAATACTATTCAGTCATCAAAAGGAATAAAATCTTGGCATTTGCAATGACATGGATGGTACTAGAGGAAATTATGCTAAGTGAAGTAAGTCAGTCAAAGAAAGACAAATACCATATGATTTCACTCATATGTGGAATTTAAGAAACAAAACAATTCAATGCTATCATAGAGCAGACCTTAAGCTTTCTCCTGAAAATAAGACTGGTTACATGTTTCATGGAAATTGTTTTGATATGAAGAAAACTTATTCTGAAGTGGAAGAAAACAAATGGAGATTTAAAAGATTTCAACATATCTGAATATCCCATTCCATTCCATCGGCTGTGTGTGTGAAACAAGGACATGCATTTCACCAGTAAGAGGTGGCATTAATCCTACCACAGCATCCACTGATGTTGATTCTATAGTTAGTATACATGGTCCTATTTTCAAAAAGAGCTTCTAAAAATAAGATTAAAAAAATAGGCTTGGTATTACCTTCAAATTTGCCTGACAAGTCTTGAGGCTATCATTTATCCTAACATGGGCACAGAATACAGGATTCCATGTAAAAGGTCTCGTCGTTAATTAGGTCTGAAGAATGTAACACAGCTTCTCTGCCCCTTCACTTCCTCCTCTCCAATGGTCATCTCCTCTCTGCTACCAGAGCCTCCCACCCCTGCAGTCATATCTTAGAGCATTTTTCCATTGCCTGCAACTTTTCTACCTTGAAGCGCAAATTCAAGCACACCACTCTGAATACCATTCTCTAAATTGGCTATTCTAGTAAGACTAGATAAATTGGCTATTCTAGTAAGACTGCTGGTCTACTTGCTCTTTGCCCTTCTCCTGATCCACATCTCTCTCTCTCTCCATGTTCCTGCTTAGATGGCTTTGTCCTTTGACTCCTGTACACACTGTCCGAAGTCCTAAATGCCCTCGTCCACTGGCTAATTGCAACGCTCATCTGATAAAACTGCAATCCTGGGTGAGGCTCAGTGTCTGTGTGAAAGCAGACTGGCATCCCTGTAAACCTTAGCACTGACCTCAAATGGTCATTCCTCCTGTGGTGTTTCTTTCAAAACCCCACCGTCCCACTCTCTGCGACAATGATTTTGAACATTTTCCATCCTCCCACACCTGCAGCCCACTCCTTTCTCCCTCAGTAAATGACCCTACTTTGTAAAGAAAAACAAGCTAGCAGATGGAGAGCCCTCCTTCTCATGTCACAACACATAAGTTTGCCTGCCTCTGTACCCACTCTGGACTTCTTCCTGTGTGATACAACAGAGCACCTGGTCCTCCTCCTACATAAAACCAACCATGCCATCAGTGTTTTCGATTCTAATTCCTCCTGCCCTTTAGGACACTTATAAATATCAGTCATCCCATTTCTTGCTTCTATGTGTAACCTCTCTTCTACCAACTGGATCCTTCCTAATGGTATTTGAGAATACTCATAACTCTCCCACTAAAACATTCTCTGACATGACATCTCCCTCCAACTACCAATCTCTCTCTCCCCTCCCCTTCATAGTCAGAATTATCTGGGGATGCATTTATCATCAACTCTGCATTTCTTTTCTTCAGCCACTCCAGTCTGAATTCCACTTCCACTTGACTACCTTATCAGCCTCTGCTAGGGTTACCAATGATCCCTGTCAACTCTGTCTTATATTTAAATAGAATACTGTGTTCTCTGAGACATAGTTTGATGCCCCTTGACCTTTCTTTTCTTTTGACCTATATACAGCTGACCCTTGAACAATGAGGGTTAAAGACACCAATCCCCGCATAGTCAGAAACCCACATATAGCTTTTGACTCCCCCCAAATTTAACTGCTAACAGCCTATTGTTGACCAGAAGCCTTACTGATAACATAAAGTTAATTAACATATATATTATACGTATTAAATACCACAGTCTTAAAATAAAGTAAGCCAAAGAAAAGAAAATGTTATTAAGAAAATCATAAGGAAGAAAAATAAATTTTAAATATTGTACTATAGTTATCAAAAGAAATCTACATGTAAGTGGACCTATGCAGTTCAAACTCATGTTGTTCATCAGCTGTACATAAAATATAACATGATGTCCTATCAAGTATCACCATTTAGTTCTTTAATGGGCAGTGCTCCTTCCTGCAATAGGCTCTTTGGTCTGAAACTGTACCAGCACAACTCCCTGCTGCCTCAGCAGCTCCAACTCCACCTTCAGATACCATCTCAACCATTACTGCCTCTACATTTGTATACATACTTCTCCCATTGGGGAATGCTGGTAGGAGGGGACAGTGAGTGGGTACTCTTGGTGATGCAAGTTATTATCAGCTTCTGGCCTGCTAATTGTGATCCCAATCACAAGAGAGGAAAAAATATCAGGTTTGTTCAGGAAGACTGAGCATGGTGAGTTTAAAATGCTTTCAGAGCATCTGGGTGATATAATTGGTTAAGCATCCAAATCTTGGTTTCAGCTCATGATCTCATGGTCATGCGATCAAGCCCCAGGTCTACTTGGGACTCTCTCCCTCTCCCTCTGCCCCTCACCTACCTTCTCCAAAATAAATAAAATATTTTAAAAATAAATAAAATACTTTCATATATCCAAGTAAAGATGACAAATGGGAGCTGGCTTTATGGGTCTGGAGCTCAGTCAGGTCTGAAGTAGGGATTTAAACTTGGCCTGGCCAAGATTTCCTAAGGTTGAGGCTCTAACACACCAATATTTAATAGCTGGATAAAATAGGATAAGCCTACAAAGATACTAAGAAGGAATGGCAAGAAAAGTAGTAAGAAAAAAATTAGTCATGTATTATGATTTTGCAATTATTTGTGTGATAATTTTACTGATATCTGGTCCTGCTACAAGATTATAAATTCCACAAGGACAGGAACCATGCCTGTTTATTCAGCACTTAACACGGTACCCCTCACGGAGTAGGTGCACAAAAACAACATACAGATGATAGGTACATACTGATCTAGACAAAGTTAAACAGGTTAGTTCATAGCAGACCTTCTCTGAGTATGGTTTTTAAAGATTCCTGCATTGAATGAGTAGAAATTAATGAAAATATGAAGGTAAAGCACGGGAGAACACTCAGGGGAAAAGAAAGATGTATTTAGGATCTTTGTTATAGCAATAGTATCTTGCTTACCTGAATAAAGTTACTACATCCTCCTTAGTTGCTACTACATCTTCCTCTGGAAGCATACTCAAAATTGCAGCTTTCAAGAACACATATGTTGCCTTGAGGAAAAGAAGAAAAGCAGTGAGTACAGAACATCTCTAGGTACATGACATTTCTATCTTGCATGTCAGGAATGACCCACAAACTGTCCAGAGGTAACATTTAAAAGGGACCTAAGAAAAAAAAGAAAATGAAGTCTTACACTGCTTGGTCCTATTGAGAATAACACTTTTCAGTTAATTTTGACCCCTTTCCTATTACATAACAATAGTGTTCACAGATAAGAGAGTATACAGAATGAACAAGAAATCGTTATCTCATTTCTCCCAACTTCTCACAAATAGGTGAGAATTAATTTTAATTATTATGAAACACCTCATCACCAGGGCATCATAAAGTCTCCAGAAAAAATGTTAAGACTATTGATATTTTTTTTTAAAGATTTTATTTATTCATTCATAGAGACACACAGAGAGAGACAGAGACAGAGAGAGAGACAGAGAGAGAGAGGCAGAGACACAGGCAGAGAGAGAAGCAGGCTCCATGCAGGGAGCCCGACATGGGACTCGATCCAAGGTCTCCAGGATCAGGCCCTGGGCTGCAGGCGGCACTAAACTGCTGTGCCACCGGGGCTGCCGGACTATTGATATTTAATAACTTTTAAATGTAAGTGCATTTCATCCTCAGAGATGAAACCTCTGAGGTTTTGTTGAAAAGGACTGTGTGCATGCTTTCAGAGCTGAGGGCAGTACTTATAAGCAGTAGGTATTTAATGCCTATTTCCTCCTTCAATGAATCCCTCAGTTGAGAAAGCAGTGTTGATGTCATACTTCTGAATAAACAGTCCTAAAAAAAAGTCATCCTGGACACTTATTAACAAATAGGTAACATTAATGAAAGCACAGCACTTTACCTTGGACCATTTACTTTCTTTGCAAAGCAGATCGGAATAATAATATGCCTTCATCCAGTTTTGTTGGAATACATAAATCCACATCAGCTCCCAGTAACAGAGATGGTGAAACTGTTTCCATTCTTCTTGAACTGAAATGCATTTTCGAAATATCTCTTGTGCCTATAAGTCAATTGCATAAAGCTGATCATCCAGATAATAGACAAGGAGATAATAACCTAATGGAAAAATACATAAATCACTTTGTACAAAAAGAACAAAAGCATCACTCATTAAACCATTAAGTGTGATGATATAATGATCCTTCCCCTCCATGCAATGATACAATTAAATTCTGCCTCTTGATTTAGCTTCTTGAGGGGGCTGTGGGACTTTATAATGTGAGAGAAGTGAAGTCCCTTCCCAAGTAAGATATAAAATGCAGAAGTCCTTTACAAAAAGACTGAAAATAAAAGCCAGAACTCCCGTAAGTTAAAATATACCTTAAACAAAGTTAAAGGCAGGCTGGGAGAAGGTATCATTACGTCCACAAGTGGCCAAAATTAACCCTTATCATACAACAATTTTATAAAATCCTTAAAAAAAAAGACAACTCAATGGGAAAATTGTCAAAGATATGAATTGGTAAATCAGAGAAAAAGATATACAAGTGACAAACATACACATGAAGAAATCTATACGCTGAAAAATAAAAATTTAAAAATTAGATTCTCAGGGCACCTGGATGGCTTGGCAGGTTGAGTGTCTGACTTTTGGTTTTGGCTCAGGTCATGATCTCAGGCTCAGGTTCCTGAGATCAAGCCCCACGTCGGGTGCCATGCTCAGCAGAGGGTCTACTTGTCCCTCTCCCTCCTCTTCTGCTCCTCCCCCCACTCTTGCGTGCACATCTTCTCTCCCTCTCTAAAATAAATAAATAAATCTTTAAAAAAATAGATTATCATATTTTGGCCATGACATGGGCAAAAATAAAACAGATAAATCAAGAGTTGCCAAACTATATTGGAAACAAGTATTCTCATTTCTTTATAGAAGTTTAAATGGGATAACCTTAGTTATTAACCTTAGTTAGGAGGGCAATTTGTCTAAATTTATCAAAATGCGAACACCTTTGACCTAGAAATCCTGATTATCAGAATCTTATATAAATACACATGTGCATAGAAATATACACGAGAGGTTTACAAAAGCATTATTTATAGTAGCCAAATGTCTATCAGTAGTGGGACGCTTTATTAAGTATCATACATCCATCTAATGGAATGAAATCGAGCCATCAAAAAGACTGAGGGAGATTTAGATATACTGACCTGGAAAGAAATCCAAGATGTATTGTAAGTAGAAGAAGAAAAAAACAAATCAAAGAAAAATACATAGGTTTGATCTCATTTGTGTAGAAGAAAATTATTGGTTAGTATACTTATATGAAAAACTCCATAGTCGTCTTCTTCAAGAGAATTAATGAATCATTTCCCTTGATAAGGAGTATGTGCAAAACAGTGAAGTTGTATCTTATGCAAGGGCTAGATTTCAAAGTCAATATATAATACAGAAACTCATAAAGTTTTTTGAAGAATTCCCTTAAAGGCGATCACCTATATTTTTGTAATATTCTACCCCAAGCTGCCTCATGGACTTATGTGTAAGTACAAACCATATTCAGAAATCTACTATAGAATACACACACAAAATTAAATTGGAGCATTTAAATAATATATTTTGTCTTTATTTCTGTCTAGCATATAAGCTGAACTTACTTATGTTGAATGAATATGACACAGCCCCACATTACAGATACCTCCCCAATTATTCCCCCCCCCCCAAATTAATTACCTCTTCCACATTCCCTTTCAGCAGCTCTATCCGGGCATGATAAAACAACATGAGGGAGCCCTGTGGAGAAAGGAAGAAAACAGATCAGCGCCAGCCCTGCTTGATTGGTTATGATTGAAACACGCACTTGAAATTCTAAGCATACATTTGGAAACTGCCGGAGGAACGGTGCAAGGAGGTTCTCCGCTTCCACAACATTCACTTCTCCTGTACCTAGAAATTCAACAGGAAAAACCTTAGTCTTCACGAAACAGGGTGATACTTATAAGTAGTTCTCCACATTTCATTAAAATATAGCAAACACCTATTCATGGAAAAGATAAAGACTGTTAATTTGGCATTTCTGCATTTGAGAAATAAAGTAAGACAAGTCCCATCTATGACTGTAGTTTAAGAAACCTCTAGGACAGACTAATGCATAAGTATAGAAGCAGTTATCTTTGAATTCTAATTGGGCTTTCTGGTTTTAATAGCAATTATTAATTTATCTTAACCAAAAATTTAATTTTCTACTCAGAAAGAAATGCAATACAAATATGCTAAAATAGATCACCTTAAAGTTTACAGAATGTTTTTAGCTGAGAACAGATAAAAAAAATTCTTTGAAAGAAACCCTCCAGCCCCTCTGCTAAATGTTACTATGACAAATGTCACTATTTTTCATCTTTACTCAAAAAAGAAAAAAAAGTAAACAAATATGGACTACTAGCTCTTGGTAATTTTTTTCCAATTGTTTTACTTGAAATATAATTAACATACAATGTTATATTGGTTTTCAGGGAACAATCTAAATTTTTTACTTACTCAGATGAAAGGTCATCAACTTTCAATGACATAAAATGTAATTCAGTCCTTACCAAGTATTAGGGAGATATAAGTATGAAAAGCTAGTATAGTTAAGCAGCACAGTGGAGACCTCATGCTTCTTCCTGATGCACCTTCCTGTAACTGCAGAAGGCCCAACTCCTATGGGAAGCAAATGCATTTCAGAAGGGGAAAACATGACTGAAAAATTATTCCGACGCTACAGAGGCCTGGTTCAGGTATCTCTACCCTCCAAGAAGGTGGAGTTTGTTTTTCAAGAGCTTAGAATAGGGGTAATCCCTAACCAGAAACAAACTTTATATTGTAAACTGGCATAAGATAATCTCACAAATTTTTTTCACATTATGTGATTCTAGGGAGAGGAAAAAGGTAGTGCTCATTTCATAGAAATGTTCTATTTTTCTGATAAAAAATATTAGTTTATTTAGACATATTGAGGATCTAAGCACAAGACACTATGGTGGGTATGAACAAATAGAGTTTTGTCTTCGAAGATCTTTCCACCAAATAGGCAAGACACTACATGAACACAGGGTTGTGTTAGAATATGGTGAGTGTCATAAGAAAAATAACTTAATGATTCTGAGTCAGGGATACTTGAGTCTCACTGGGAAAAAATAAGGGAAAGTTGGAGGAATAGCTGACATTTATCTCAAATCTAATGATGGAGAGGCTCTCAAGAGAACATTATTTGGGAGGCTGCTGGCTAGAGAGGACATCTAAATTAGAGAGTAGCAGAAGCACAGAAATAAAAAGCACAGGACCTGTATGATAATCTGTTCCCCCAGATAATCTTGTTCTCATATAGTTCTCAAAACCTGCCCTCTTCACTAACATGGATAGCTTTTGCAATAAGGCAATCCAGGTAATAGCATACTGAATATTATGTTTAATAAATGTTATATGCTACAAAAACAACCACACAGAAACATAACAAATGAAATTCATGGAAAACAAAATTTCCTTGCTTAGTTTTATCATGAAACTTGTAAAAGTGCAAGGAAACCCAAAACACTCCCAAAACACTCTAACTATACTTGATCCATGTGAATCATAAAATGTGAGACCTGGAAATCTAGCCTAATTCACTGGTTGTACAGAGAACACTCTGGGGTTGCATATTTTAACCACACAAGAGTACTAAAGTCCAGCAAGTTGCAATATTAGTAAATCATAATTGTAAGTAATGAAGAAAAAAATTTTAGCTTTCAAGAGAAGAACCATCTCAGCTCATGAAAAGCATCATCAAGACCCCCATGACTCTTTACTGTTCTGCAAATAAATTGCCAATAATGGTCATGCTTGTTATGAGGATGTGTTGCATTGCTCTTGTATTCAACACTGTTTTATCTTTCCTGTCAAAATTAAGATAGAATTAAATTTGTACCCTGTTTCCTGAAAATCCTATAAATTCTAGTAGTCTGATGATCCGTGCTGGTAAAAGGGAGAGCATCTACAAGAGAAAAAAAAAAGTATATTTGTTAGTGTATTGAACTATAGGTAAACGTTAACCTCCAAACAACTTAAAGTTTTAATAATTCGGTAATATGAAATATTAAACCAAGTTTAAACTACTATACATATCTAGTCAGCACATACTGCACATACCATAGTCATTACCTGTGAATTAATTTCATTTAGCTAAGACAATGAACCTAAAAATTAAAAAACAAAACAAAATCCTGGCCTTCTCAGGGTGCTCTAGAGATTACTTGATCCTTTTACGTGCAATGATGAAGTGATGAGAAGGCAATCCCTCAGTGCCTAATTCCAAACAAGATTCCTTTTAACATCGTTTTCCAGAAAGCAAGTCTGTTGAATTCTGCATAATATGCTGACACCATCCAAAAGTGAACAGCATGACACAACAGTTCCTTTTTAGGACATCCCTAGGGAATAGTGGGAGGGGAGATGCAGCCAGTGCAAGACTTCAAGCCGTTTACTTGCTTGTTCACTTTGCTTGGAAGGAGAAATAACCATGTATGCAATTCTATACAGATCCACAGACTGGAATCAATGGTTTGTTGAATGGCCAGAGATTCGAAAGGAATATCATTGGAAAATTAATGACAAAGAGGTTTAAGAAAGGGTATAGGCCTCTCTGAGTGAACAAAAAACATGAAGATATTTGTGTTCCATGTGAATGTTCACCAAAGTCTGACTTCAGCAGAGGAGGATTTGAATAATCAAATTGGATGACCTGTTCTACTGCCAGCCATCCTCTTTCCCCAGCCACCCCATCACTGACCAACTGGACTCATGAACAAAGAGGCCATGGTGAAGTACACAGTCAGGTGTATTATTTCATTTTCTCTTTAATCCCAGTCAAACTTTAATAAATTTTAAAATCTCTAAATAATATATTACAATTTGATAAATACTACTCAAACTCTTTGTCTCCCTCACAGCATCAAAATAATGCCTCAAGTTATATCATTACTGTCTCATCTATTTTCAATTCCATAGCCACCAATATTTCAGATGTGGAAATGGATCCAGATTCCAAGTTCCTTATTACCAAAAATGTTGCTAGTCCATTCAGAGTACTGCATGCTTTCCCTCTTATACAATCCAAAACTACTCTGAGTGTGTGCAGAACTTTACAACACATACTAACCAAAGTCACCATTGGATCACAACAAACAAAAACTGATCCCACTACAGCCACTTGTCAACCAAACCCAGGTAGAGGTTCACACACAGTAGAGAAGGCACTGGAAATCTTAGTTCTTTTACTAAAGCCTCTGGCAGCTTTATAACTATTTACTTACCAAATTAAAGGCACCTATTCCAAGCTTGACACCCCCTTCAAACTCATAGAAGAACTGCTGTTCACCTTTGTTCTTCTGAATTACATGCAGAATAGAAAGACATTCTCTGGATCGAAGAAAAAAGTTACCGTGTAAGTATACCATGACTCTGAAAATTAACGTTAAGTCAAATTTCACACTGACACACTATAAAATAAATGTCATTAGCCAAAACACTAGACAGTTTTTCAGTGGAGGCAGCTGTGCTGAGTCTAACCTTAAGTCTACTCTGGTCATAGTCATTAAGGAAAAACTGACATGCCCATTTCTGCACTGTTTTATCAGGACCAATCTTTCTAGGCTGGAAGCAAGACAGGGCTGGGGTATCAGCAGACATGACTCCAGAGCCACAGGACCGCAGGGCTGTGACCTCACAGCTTTCCAGCAATGTTTCACAGAGGACTTCCCAGCTATGCTCTGTCCCGCAGCTGCTGTGCACGCTTCAACAGCCCTACATTCCACGGAGTATCTGAGATGCTACTGCCAAAAAAATGTGAATTTCAGTGTGATCTCAAATAGATTGAATAAATTACAGCTTGCAAGTATGAAAGACTGAAAAAGGACCGCAAATTCCATCAAACTGCACCCATTTGTTGTTTTTCTTTTCCTATTCCATCCAAGGAAATCTTTCTGATTTCTCATTTTCATTTCTTTTCTATTCATTTCCCCTCTTCCCTTCACATCTTCAAAAGGCAAATACTTGATCAGAGAAATGCAAATTCAAACAATGACAAAGATATAACGCTTGGTAATGAATAGGAAGTGCTTACCAAACTGACAAATATATATCTTAAAGGTAATAAGGAATAACCAGATATCATGTATCACCTTGTATAATTACAAAACATACAACTTCATTTATGATGTATTCTAGCCAAATTTATTTAACCTGAATCCAGTAAGCCTAGAGATCTAATTTCCAGTTTATAGGGAATATAAGGGACGAGAAGAATGCAATGGACTTAATTAATTATGCCCCTCTCCAAATTTGTAAATTGAAGCTCTAAGCCCCAGTGTGAGAGTATATGAAGATAGGGATTTTTAGGAGGTAATTAAGGGTGGGGCCCTAATCTGATAAGACTAGTGACCTTAGAAAAAGAGGAAGAGAGAGAGGTTATCTCTCTCTTGACCACTGTAAAGGCTGAGTGAGAAGATAGCCATCTGTCTGCAATCCCGAAGGAGAGTTCTCTCCAGAAGCTGATCATGCGGGCACCCTGATCTTAGACTTCCAATCTCCAGAACTGTGAGAACATAAAATTCTGTTCTTTAAGCCACCCAGTCTGTGATATTTTGTTATGGCAGCCTAAGCTAACTAAGAAAAAGAACAAGCTTAAATGAAAACTCAAGAAAGCCAACAAACAAATCCATGGGATATTCTGCAGGATGACGGACTTAGGCTTCTCAACAACCATCATGAATATAGAGACTATTCTAGAATAAAAGATACCTAATGGACGTAAACATTAGATGCAGTAGACAGTTTTGTATTGCATCCTGGTATAGACATACCAGCAGTAAAAGAAATCTGCGGCCAATCAGGAAAATGTGAAGAGAGATGGAGTATTACATGAAATGAAGACTTAATTGCCATAGAAAAGTAAAGATCATTAACTGAAAAAAAGCAGGTTATTAAAAGAGTATGCACATTAAAAAATGCATGTATCTTTAGATTTGAATAGGAAATATTCTGAAAGAAAATATACTAAGGTTTAACAGCTATTATCACTGTGTGAAAAGAATATGAAGTTTGTATGTTAATATCTGCTCATCTACATTCTCCCATTTTCCTAAATATACATGCCACTTTTGTGATAATAAAGCATTAATTTAATTTTTTTAATGGAAAACCAGTGCTGACAAAGGGAAGACTTTTCATCTATTTTGGTAAAAGGTGGTTATAGTATGGAGATTGGCAAACTATGGGAACGTAAATATGTCCATCCATTCATTTGTTGTCAATGGCTGTTTATACTCCACAGTCATGGAGTTGAGTAGTTGCAATAGAGATCTTATGACCCACAGCACAAACATATTTACTATCTAGCCTTTTAAGAAAAGTTTGCCAACTCAATTATTTTTCAGAATAATTTTGCACTATATACTAAAAATCTTCAACACATGCATACCATTGACCCAATAAATCCAATTTTTTTCTAAGGAAATTACACGGATAAACACAAAATTCTACCTATAAGAGATATCATATTAGTATTTATAATGAAAATGTATAAATAAACTAAACAGGCAACAGGAGGAAATTAATTAGGATAGTCACATGAGTATATCTATTTATACATACACACATGTGGTATAACCACAGAATAGAATGCTATACAGCTATTAAAATCTGTGATGAACTAAAAATATTTAATGACCTAAAATTTTGTGGCATGAACTGAAAAAGGAAATTTCAAAATGACATGAAGTATATGATTTCGTTATATAAAAAGATAATTATATATGCTCATACACATGCATTAAAAACTCAAACAAATGGGGCACCTGGGTGGTTCAGTGGTTGAGCATCTGCCTTTGGCTCAGGTCATGATCCCAGAATCCTGGGATTGAGTCCCCACATCAGGACTGGGGAGACTGCTTCTCCCTCTTCCTATGTCTCTGCCTCTCTCTGTGTCTCTCATGAATAAATAAAATCTTTTTTAAAAATAAAAAAATAAAAACTCAAACATCAAAAATTCAATAGGATGGCAAAAGGTAGAAATGATTTTCAAAATTCTTTTCTTTCTAAATCAAAACATAAATGTTCTATTTTCTGATAATAGATGATTGTTACAAAATTTTCAAATAACATGGAGAAAGTGTGAGTGCCCCTGCATGACTATCCTGCAGAGGATGGTCACTGTTAACAGCCTGGCACATAGCCTTCTAGGTGGTTTTATGCTTTAGTAAGAATGCAATCTTTAAAAACCACAAATGGGATCATGTAGTATGTACTGTTCTATAGATTATATTGAAGATTTTCTATGAAAATGCATGAGAGCTACCTTATTTTTTAACAAGTGCATATTATTCTATTCTGTGGAATAATTTAAATTCCTACTGTTAAATATTTATGTTGTTTCCATGTTTTCCATATTATAAACAATGCTGCTAAAAGTGTGCTTGTACATTCATCAAGTACTTTTCCTACATCAAATACTGAAACTATAATTAATCTATCACAATTATCCTCAGGATAAATTCCTAAAAAAGGGACTTCTGAGGTCAAAGGTGATACACTTTCTTAATTTCAATACATATTATCAAACAACCTTTGGGAAAACTCTACCAATTTAGATTTCTACCAACTTATGAACTCCTCACACTGTCATTTGCCCCAAATCATTTGTATCACATTTCCATTTGTATTTTTTACTACAGTTGGTATATTTTGCCATGATGAAACTGAAATGTTAATTGGTCAAGCCATCCATCTCTTATGATTCCTGATTTTATGTCACACTTAAAAAGGCTTCTAAAATTGATATCATGTATCTACTGATATGATGCACTACAAAAGACACAATATCACTTGAATGGTATCTTTGCCATAGATGCAAAATCCGGATGTAATCATGAAGAAACGTTGGAGAGTCCCCACCGAGAGACATTCTACAAAATAACTGCCCAGTATCCTTCAAAAATGTCAAGGCCATAAAAATAAAGAAGACGGATGAATTCTTTCAGATTAAAAAGGACTGAAGAAACGTAACAACTAAATGCAATATCCCCAATCTTGGATTCATTTCTGGACCAGAAAAAGAACATTAGTGGGACAATTAGAGAAATCAGAGTAAAATCAGTGAAGTAATTGATAATACTGTTAGTTATTGTTAATTAACTGTTATTACTATTAGTAATTGATAATCATTGTTAGTTTTTTGGTTCTAATAATTATACTGTGATTCTGTAAGATGCTAACATTTGTGACTCTGGATGAAGAATATATAAAAATTCTTTGTAAAAATTCTGAAGTTAAAAAAATTATAAAGTTATTTCAAAGTAAAAATTTTTAAATAAAAGTTTAAAGGCTTTTGTGCTTTAGGACTATAAAAAAATACTTTCCTACGTTTTCCTTTAAAAAATATTTTAATATTAGAGGTACCTGGGTGGCTCAGTCAGTTAAATGTCCGACTTTTGATTTTGGCTCAGGTCATGATCCCAGGGTCGTGAGATGGAACCCTGCATGGGGCTTCACTCAGCACAGAGTCTGCTGGAGATTCTCTCTCTCCTTCTCCTTCTGCCTCTCTTATTCATGCACTCTATCTCTTTCTAACTCTCAAATAAATAAATAAAATTTAAAAAATTGTTCATATTAAATCTACATGGAATTTATTTTAATACTGTCTTTTTCCAGAATGAAGAACGAATTTTCCCAAAACCATTTATTAAAGTATCTAATTTTTCCCACTATTTTGAAAGAGACCTATGTATATATAGGAATTTCCTATATTTTTAATTCCCAAGTAAATATCTGTGTGAGTCTGTGTGTATGTATGTACAAAACTACATGTATCCACACACTGATACAGATGTTTGCGCCATTTTAAGACTACTTGAATTTATTCCATTTTTAAGTTTTGGTGACTAGAAAAGAAATTAGTTTTTTACCATCCTTTTACATCATCTCAAAAGTATTTCAAGAAGAAAACTAAAAACAGTATATCAATTTCCCCCAAACACCCCCTATCTCTACCATTTTAAATACAATATAATTTTATGAAATCACTTTGGGTAAAATTATCTCTTAAAATACTAAATCTTGGTTCTGCTCTCACTAGTGGAAATCTGCTTCTAATAATGACACACATTATGTTAGATTAACTCTCCCACAGTAATAATAATAAACGTCAGAATTTAAATATATACTTAAAATGTATTTTCAGGCACTGGAAAATGAAAACAAAAAGCAGTAGGAAACTGGAGAAGAGCTGAACTTTGAAAGATGGGAAAAATTAATTCTCATACGGACTTTACATTTACATGGCTCTTCAGCTGAAAGTACTCTCAAATCCACTCAATGTGGGGTGCCTAGAACTAATATAGAAAGCCACAGTACTATTGTTGGGCCACCTGGATGGCTCAGTTGGCAAGTGTCTGACTCTTGGTTCCGGCTCAGGTAGTGATCTGATGGGTCATGAGACTGAGCCCCAAGTCTGGCTCCATGCTCACCAGGGAGTCTGAGTGAAGATTCTCTCCCTCTGCCCCTTTCTCTCCATGCTTGGGTGCACTGCACATGCTTGCTCGCTCTCTCTCTCTCTCAAATAAATAAATCTTTACAGAAAACAGGTTGACAAAGCATTGTGGGGTTTATAACATATGTAGGTGTACTATCATAAAAACAGTATAAAAGACAAGTAGTAAATGAAACTATATTTTCACAAAAATCTCATAATTTATGGGCAACAGTACAATACTAACTCTAAGTTGACTGTGATGAGTTCAGAAATATAATTACTAGAGTGACCTTTAAAAAAAAATTAAACTACAGCTAAGAAAACAATAGAGGGACTGATTACACTGGAATATATATTTTAAAAATTGTAATAAGGATAAAAAAGGCTAAAAAGAAGTGAGAAAACCAAATGAGACAAGATAACAAGAAAAATGGTAGCCACAAGTGCAAACATATCATTTGTTTGTTATACTGAATTAAAAAGCAAGACCCGGGGATCCCTGGGTGGCGCAGCGGTTTGGCGCTTGCCTTTGGCCCAGGGCGCGATCCTGGAGACCCGGGATCGAATCCCACATCAGGCTCCCGGTGCATGGAGCCTGCTTCTCCCTCCGCCTGTGTCTCTGCCTCTCTCAATCTCTCTCTCTGTGACTATCATAAATAAATAAAAAATTAAAAAAAAAAAAAACCTTATTAAAAAAAAATAAATAAATAAAATAAAAAGCAAGACCCAACTATACACATTTATAAGAAATGCAATTTAAATATAAAAAATATATATATAAACAAAGATAGGTTTAAAGTATAAGAATATATATCATGCAAACACTAATTATAAAGAAGCATGAGTAGCTATATTACTATCAAACAAAACAGACTTCAAGATAAGAAATATTATAAGGAGTTAAGTAGAGACATTTCATAATGATAAAAAGTTTAATTCATTAGGAAGATAAAATCATTAAGATATATGTAAACCTAGTAACAGAGGCTCTAAATATATAATGCAAACACTGACAGAGCTAAAGAGAGAAATGGGTGACCTCAGAATCAAAGTTGGAGATTTTTAACTCTATGAGCAAATGATAGAACAACTAAATAAAAATCGGTAAGCATATGGTAGATACGGACAACACTATGATCCACCTTAACTGAGCATTTGAATCCCTGCAGAACATTCTATCAAGCAGTACTGCTCTAGCATCTGACCAAGACATAACTGTAATTTTAAATACTGATTTTAGGAGAGAGAAACTAAGATTATGTAATTAGAAATTACATCAATAGTTTTATTCCAACTATTTTTCTCAAGATAGCATTTAAATGTAAATTCTATTGTCCTATAACACTGAATACATACTCAGTAGGCCAAAAAATCAAGTGCATTTTTACCAACACCAAATAAAAAAACCTAGTTGTACTTGATAAGAATTTTGAAGTACAAAGTGGACAGAGTACAAGAATCATCTAAAAACCACATCTTAATTTTTAACTTACTTATATATTTGGTAACTCGTCCTAATTTTGAGTCCACCTTTGATGAAGTTGATCATATTTTCATCCTGAAAACAATTCAGTTAAATAATTAGATCACTTAGCAAAAGATCCTTATACTGCCCTCACAGTTATGTATTTGTGTGATTAGAACAAAACACTATCTTTTGAGGACATAGTTTTTAAATTAAAACATTCTTCTTGCTTTACATTTGAAATGCTTTTCTGTAATTTTTCTTCCAAGTTAGATGGCAATAAAAAGTACACATTTAAAAATCTCTGCATTACTTCAAGCAAGTAATTAAGGAAGTAATCCTTATCACTTAGTGGCCAAATATGTTAGTCCAAATCTATTGCAATAAACATCATCTACTGCAAAAATTTTCTCCTGGGTTCAACAGAATCCACAATGGGTAATTTAAGGATATGCTCTAAAGACAAACTATCCAGCCCATCACACTCCAGTAAATGGGATAATGGTTCTTCTTCTGTAGGATCCTTCAGCATTCAGTCTATTTAACATTGTAAATTTTACGCATCTACATTACTAGAACAAAAATTATTGTTCTGGATTCTAAATTCATTGTCACTAATAAACAGTTTTGTTTTGGGGGGAAAAATCATTTCACTTCTCTTTGCCTGATGCTCATCAACCATAAAATTGAAGCAGAGGGTCTAAATGAATGTCATTCTCAGGGTCACCATTCTAGGATTGTAAGAGACTCTCTCAATAAATTATATCAAAACCTGCTTAAAAGAAGTTAATCCAACAGATAGTGCTAATGGACACATTCCCATATTTCACATTTCCAAGGAGGATATTTTTCTAGTCTATTGAAAATGGAAAGATGCTCTGGTGTTTACGTCTTGTGTACTTTAGCATCCTTCTGAAGCAAGAGAAATACCTATTTTAGCTTACAAATTTCATTGATTATTAAATTTTTAACATTTAAATTAGTATAAGAATCAATAAACACGAAATTCACTATGCAACTTAAATGTTTATCTTCTTATTTTAAGGAATCTTATGATTATACAAGTTCTAAGACTGGCCAGGAAAGAATTTCTTAAATCACATTAAAATCTGCCTCAAATAATAATATTTTGTTTCATGATTCACCAAACATGTACTGAATGCCTATTTTACACCAGGCATCTGAATGGAAAATCAGACAAAAGCAATACAAGGTGCTAAGAGCTGGAGTCATGCACATGGATGGAGATAATGAACAGGATGTCACAAGAGCACAGAGCAGGGGAGAGGAGGGAATGGAGAGGTCCACAGAAGCTTCCTGGAAGCACTGGGGCTTAAAGCACAAAAAATGATTAGGAAGTGGCCAGATGAAGAAAGGCAAAGCAGATGTGACCTTTGAAAGCCAAGGAAAACTCAAGGGGCAAAAAAGGCAAGGAAGCATACTAATCATGGCATGCTTGGCCATCTGTGCTTACACAACTCAGTGCTGCTGCAGAAGCTACCACAAAGACAAAACTAAGGAGTAAGAAATCTACCTCTACCTGTGCCACTCAGGTACGCAACACACCTGCCAGTAGCATCTGAGCACATGGGTAAGAGGGAAGGAGGGAATTTGGGAGAAGATACCAGTTTAGTTCAAAAAAGCCTGCCTTCTTTCTGATATTCAGATACAGAACCATTGCCATAGTCAATGAGAGTTACTAAATACTGAAGTATAGCAATGACAAGGTGAGACTCTCATCCCTGAGAGGCTGCTCAGCTGCACAATGGACAATGAGCTGTAGGTAAGAGAAATTAGAGCCAGAGGGTCACTAGGTCGCTGTGCAGTCTAGAGAAGAGCTGATGAACACTCCCATTAGAACACTCATAGAAGGAAGAGGTAGAGATGGCATGGCTAAATCTTCAAAAGGTAAAAGAAGCATGACCACTAAACTGGATATGGAGGCATGAGGAAGAGAGATAAATCTTAGATATCTCCCAGATGTTTAATTTTAAGTCCCCACATATAAAATAAGACTTTAAATCCCAGATTTGATTGTCAAATCCTGATTTTGAAAACACATCAGAAAATTTGGGGGTCTCTGTGACCAGTATTATGTTTACTGAGGCAGTAAGAATGTGGTTCATAATACATAGGGTTTTAGGAAACGGGGTTATAGACCAGATTGATTCAACTTTACTAAACCAGAATCAAGCTAAGAAGTCAATCTTCGGGGGGGAAAAAAAACAAAGAAAGAAAAGCAACTCTCAATACAGTGTAAAACAATTGTGATTGAGGAAGATTTGCAGTTTCACAATTGCATTTCTGCCTCCTTACAATCTTGACCCTACCTCCATCCCGACTGTATCCATCATTGCCATCCATGGGGCCATGATGTTAAGGTCCATATTTTTTAGAAGTGTCGGAAGATATAATGTTAAACAAGGTACTTGTTCTAATAGTTCCTAGAGGTAAAATTAAAATGTCCCTTAAAGGAAGGTATTCACTGTTTGGTTTAGTGACTTTTAAAATCTGCTTTTCCAAAGGAAGAAATAAAAGCAAGAAAGGGGAATGAGAATAGAAAGAGGGGAAAAATAAAATCTGAAGTATATATGAAAAGCCTGGCACTCAATGCATGCATATCTGAGCTTTGCAGAAGCATCTGGTGTAAGAAGGCAATGGGGCCAAGGATAAAGATGCCTCTTTTGCCGGGGCCTGCAACCCTCTACCATTAGCAAATGCAAAGAGGGATAACTGCACACTTCTCATACAGAGAAGCATCCAGAAATTAGATGCAGTAGTTGCAAAACAGTTTCTTTACAAGGCAGTGGTTCCCAATAGACTGAAATTTGAAACAGACTCCAAGTGCATTTGAGTAGGAACAAAGCTCCCTGGGGTCTTTTCTCAGTCAAAGTTTATCCGAACAACAAGTATCTTCCATTACAACTCTAAGTCAGAAGAACTGAAGCACTGACATAAAATGGGCCATATTTTTTCAATGTAGTACTGGCAGGCTTCCCCGGCATTACTGATTCGAAGCCAAACATTTATTACCTGCACAAACGTGAGTGCTGCTTTCTGTAGGAGACACTCGGCATAACAGATTTCGGCATGCATTTCCTCTATTAAAAACAAATAAAATCACATTAAGGAAAATCCTATGTCCACAGTAATTGCTCTGAGATGTTCAGAAAAGACTCGTAGATCAATGAACCCAAGAGAGACACAAAAATCTAGGTTGCTTTGGTACTTCCATAAAAGCAGAATGAGGACCTCGGTTCTCAGTCCCTTGGCAAGATTTTCCTAGAATGTGTAAAATGATTTAAGGAAGTCATCTTTGGCCCCATTCAAATATAACTGCAAAGAGTCAGGTGCTTGGTGCCAGAGACCCAAACTCAGCTCACAAGAGAAAACCAAATTTAAGAGCACTTAAAAAATAGTACTTTTTAACTTAACAGTAACACATAAGCTTAAACACAATTATAGAGACTGAAATAAACTATCTTAAATTTATGAATTCTAGCTTCTAAAATATGAAGGTATGATAATCATGGCAATGATTAGAGACACTATTAACTTAAAGAGAAAGCAACAATTCTCCAGAGTTCTATGGAAAAAGTAGGGACGAGCATGCCCCAGTCATGATTCCTCACACACAGAAGACATGATATAAAAAGAGTAAGCACCAGCACAATTTTAGTCTATGTTGATCATTGCGATATCTAGCACAGAACAAGGCACTCATAAAAGGGACAATGTAAAGCTATGTATATCCCAGGGACAGATGGAGTGCCCCGAAACACATGGCCCATCTTCCTAAACAATACCTTATACTTGCGGAGATTGGGGTAGGAGGGAAATCTTTGCATAAACAAAATCAGCAGATTTCTGCTTTGTCCATGGGATGCAAATTGACATTTTATTTAAGTCAGTGAAGCTTGGGGAATTTAACAGCCTGGGTTGGAAGAAATGCTCTGCCGTACTGGTATCCCACCTCTCTCTACTGGCTACCTCTTTTGATAAGTCCAGCTAGTAACATCTCCACTTCACAACTAAAGACTCAAATGGGGTTGCTGCAAGCAGAGCTCACTATGGAGAGTAAGCACTCGATTTTTGCTAGCTATTTTCACTAAGATCACTGCCCTCAATCCATGCTGGGCTTTTTGGTAAAAGCTCAGAAAGCAGAAAATTTTTATGTGAAGTTAAGTCACTGAACTATGTCTGTGAGAATGCTGTTGGGTCAAAGTGGGTAAGAACTAGTGCTGTATTTCTCTCACTTACACACACAGACCCCATTCTCATCCCCGCCAGCCAACACACAACAGACAAGTTCTCACAAACTGGTTCCAATCCCTACATGCTCATATGCCAAAGGTGGAATTTACAAAGAAGCAACCAGGCAGCGAAGATCCTTCAACAGCCAGCCTATGGATGGGGACAAACTTGAGGAATTAGGGCCTGTGCATGTCTGGCAGCCATCGCCAGTCAGGGTCCCAGGGCTTCAGGACACCTCACCTCTAAGTGCACCTCCGAATTTTCTCAGTGTTCAGTGAGATAAAAAGTGGAGTCTTCAATTTTTACACAGTCACCTGAGTTTCCTCTTCCTAGGTATATTTGCCACAAAGTACAAATGGTTTGGAATTACTTTGAAAGCCTGCTCAGTAACACAGATTGCTTGCTGCCTTGGGTGTGTGCGGGGAAGGCCAGTGGAGCTCCAATGGTGAAGCACAAGGTGTGTAAAGTGAGGAGTGTGAAATGAGTCTGAAAAGGTAAGTTGGGGCTGAATTATGGACAATCTTAAGTGTCTGGAACTGGGCTTGATTTCAATAGGTAACATTGAGTCCATGCAGAGGTCTGAGCAGAAGAATAGGATGCATCAGTGTTAAGTTACAGATGGACAACCCTAAGAGCAGCTAAAGGACATAACAAAAAGGCAGAGATTTAGGCAAGAAAATTTGAGCTCTGTATGCCATATGTAAGTATCCTTCATGTTAAATGCCTTTCACATCCTAAGTACTGCATTTACATATCTATTTTTAAAGGAAATTTGAAAACCATTCAGGGCAATATTCCAGCCAGGAGAGAAGAATGGGTGTGTTCCATGTTAAACCCACGAAAAGTTTAATTAAATATACTGACTCCTGCCCACAACCAGCCACTCAAGGATGTAAATGAAAATTACCAAGGGGAGAAACAAATCACATACTAAAGCTACAATGTTTTGACATGCTCCCTTGAACACAAAGTCTGTTTGGGTTGCAGTGACAGCCAAAAGCATTAGGAATAAAATGCAACTTAATTTATAAAAGTTGTATTCCTTCACTCTGGTTGATATCTATCAGGCAGTTTCCCAGTTCTCAAAATTAGCCATTGGCATTTATTAACAGCTATCTTACAAGAACATCTCTTAATTATAAATTCCTTAGTCTACTGAAGGAATAGCTTCACCCTGGACTAAAATGTTAGCTAAGCATGCCTTTGGATATAAAAGTCTAAATAATCTGTTTTTCAGAATATGTTATAGTAACAAGCTATTTATGTTTATTATTTTCTAATTAAGACGTTATTTCTTTTTTTTTTTAAGACATTATTTCTTAAAGAAGTTTTAGGTTCCCAGCAAAACTGAGGGGAAGGTACAGAAATTTCCCATGTATCCCTTGCTCCATGTGTGCACAACCTCTTCCATCAGCAATATCCCCACCAGTGTGGTACAACTGATGAACTTCCGTTGACACATCATAATTACCCAAAGTCCATAGTTTACATTATGGCCCATTCTTGTGTTGTACATTCCATAGGTTTGGACAAATGTATAAAGACATGTATCCATCATTATGATATCATACAAAGTTTTTCACTATCCTAAAAGTCTTCTGTGCTCCACCCTAATCTATCCCTACACCCCATCCCTGGGCAACCACTGATCTTGTCACTGTCTCCACAGTTTTGCCTTTTCCAGAATGTCATATGCTTAGAATCACACAACATGATGCCTTTTCAGCTTGGTGTCTTTCACTCAGTAATATGCATTTAAGGTTGCTCTGTGTCTTTTCATGGCTTGATAGTTCATTTAGCGCTAAATAATATTCCATTTGTCTGGATGTACCAAAGTTTATTTATCCATTCACCTATTGAATGACATCTCGGTTGCTCACAAGTTTTGGCAATTATAAATAAAGCTTCTGTAAACATCCATATGCAGATATTTGTGTGGACATAAGCTTTCAAACAGCTGTACAATATTGCATTCCCACCAGCCATGAATAAGAGTTCCTTCGGCTCTACATTTTAGTCAACATTTGGTGTTACTGGTGTTTCAGATTATGCACATTCTAATAGGTGTGTAGTCATATATTATTGTTTTCTTTTTTAGTAATTAGTAATTAGTAACTTTATACCTTATTTCAGATTTTCTAAAGTGCCATTTCCAAAGACATTATAAAAAGGTAGGAACACGGGGCACTTGGGTGGCTCAGTTGATTAAATTTCTACCTTCCGCTCAGGTCATGATCCCAGGGTCCTGTGATGAGCCCCACATTGAGTTCACTGCTCAGCAGGGATTCTGCCTCTCCCTCTCCCTCTGCCCCATCTCAAGCGCTCTCACCCCCTCTCTCTCAAATAAATAAATAAAATATTTTTTTAAAAAAAGTTAAGAATGCAGTACCATCTATTTTTAAGATGTCTAACACAGGAATAGTTCAGCATTTCCCTCATCCATACATGAATATTTTGTTCCCTTTTCTATAAGCCTACGAGAAAAAAATGTGGGTGCAGTGGAAAGAGCTGTGACTTATAGAAAGGCAGATCAACTTTGAACTCTGCTCTACTCTGCAGGTAATATTAGGCCATTAACCCAATTATTACCAATGGTTACTTCTTCAGGGTGAATATGATGGGAAAGAGAAAAAGATATTCCATTTACTTTATATTATGAACTTAAGTATTGAATCTTATGAGTATAACCATGTTTTAATGTTTCAAAGACAGAAAACATTTAATCCTTAAATGAGTCTTACCTTCAGTCAGCTGTTCCAATGATCCTCTAGAAAGAAGACTTGAGAAAGATTCTACAACTGTGCATTTTTTCCTGTATCTGTGGAGAGTAAGTAGAAAGGGAGTTGAGAAACAAAGAAAAAGGACAATAAATCAGTCCAAGCTCATTTTCATTTGACATTCATTTTTGCCAGTCACACCAAAGAGTAACCAAAGAGAAATGCTAAACTAAAGTCGATAGTGCAGAGACCACCTTTTCAACACTGCACACCCAGCGCCCAGCACTGGACTGGCATCCTGTGGGCATTCAATCCATGCTTACAAGACACAGGAATGGACAAACCCACACAAAACAATAAATACTAACCCTGCCAGCCAAGCACCTGTCCCGATCTGTATGGCTGAAATCAGTATTTCTGTGGTAAGAGGTACCAGCAGGTGAAGAATCACTTAGAGTGCAGTATTTGGAAACTCTTCATTTGCAGGTTTGCAATATAATTACATGAGGATATAGCTCCATGTTAAACTTCACCAATGCTAGTTAACAGCTTTTGCTGGGATCTTGCTATATACACAGAGCAAAGATTAAAATAAAACTGAAAATCTGTCTCATTTTCACCCACCAGAAGTGTTCAAATATGTCCTTTCAGCCACCCAAGGGAGACCCTTGAGAGATGTGTGCTCCTGATCCCATAGACATCTCCCTTAGTCCTTCCCTGTGGCCCAAGCTACCAAAGAAAGAAAGAAAGAAAAAGAGTAGAGGTATAGATGCCAAGTGTTTGGCCAAACAAGAATCTACCATAATTCACCCCCCCCCTTTTTTTTTAAGATTTTATTTATCCACGAGAGACACACAGAGAGAGGCAGAGACACAGGCAGATGAAGAAGCAGGCTCCATGCAGGGAACCCGATGTGGGACTTGATCCCGGGTCTCCAGGATCATGCTCTGGGCTGAAGGCAGTGCTAAACCGCTGAGCCACCCAGGCTGCCCTCTACCATAATTCCTAATAGGAAATTTTAACTCTATTACATAAAACTACTGAGGTCAGGAAGCTTTGAAGAACCAGTCCCTTATTACAATTGGGGCAAACTTCAAACAGAGCTCTCCATTAGGCAAACCACACTCACTTCATCACACAGACATAAAGGTTTGTAGTCATATCTCAAGTATTTAATTACTCAATTCATACTTTTGGCAGGTTTGTAATGCGTCCTTCATGGCAGAAATGCCATTTTGGATGTCCTGTTGCTCGAAGGTCATGACCGCCTGCAACACCACAATGGTACTGTAGCCCAAGGCATGATACATACTTTCCTTAGCCCTGGAGGCAAAACACAGGAATTAATACCTTTCCATTCAACTTGAAAGCATTCAGCTCTTGTCTGAAATCCTAGTAAATGTATACTGTGACTTTTATAGTGATAACTTTTATTCCTGTATCATAATCACTGAAATAATATAGACTGTGAAAGACATGTCCTGAAAAACACAAATATCAAGCACTTTCCATATTAAGCCTACACGGGCAGCACAGAATGTTCCGCGTTGAGTCAGAAGACCATAATTGTTTAAAAAAAAAAAAAAAAAAAAAAGAAGACCACAATTGTTTTTCCCCGTTTCAGCACACGGGGGCAGCCTGTGGATTCTTTTCCTTAAAAACGTTTCAAAGCAAACCAATTTTTCCCAGTTGAACACCAGGCAATATATCTACTATCTTTAGCTCTGATACAAGTACTAAAAGAAATGCCACTGGAAATGCATTTGGTGACAGAGAAATTCTGATATATTTTCGAATAAAGACTCTTTCTTTAAAACCAGCTCCTCTCCACTCACAGTCAGAAGTCAAAGGAAAGCAAGATTTTTGCAATAAATTAGGTCAGCCACAATGGGCCTAGACAAAAGTATATTTTAGACCTCATATCTAATATAATCCCGTTATCTACAATTCCTGACTAAAGTTCTTAATAATTTCAATTACTAAATTATCAGTGAGAATTGCTTGGATTCTTAAGGGCATTAATTAGTCTTAATGTATGGCACATGCCAGGATTTCAGGCTGTGAAAACCTATCTCTTTCCCAAACTTCTCATTATGTCAATTTTTTATTTATAAGAGTTAAAATATTAATGCACAATTTTGTTTTTTATTCAAATATAATGAACAACAGCCCACAGGTATGCAAAACAAATGCAAGCCACATTATTCTTTTCCCCCACAGAAACAGTCTAAACATCCTTTGGTAATTTGCAGTTTGTCCTGACTAGTGAGGTCACTGGCTGTTCAAAATACCACAAGGAGTTAAGAGCAGCCCAAAGTTAATCATTTATTGTGGTTTTAAACCTCCATTTTAAACAGAAAGCTCCAAGAGGGAAAAAAAACAAAAAGCTACTCAAGTGGGAAAAACATATGTTTAACAGTCAAACTTGCATAAAGAGCAGGGAATATAAAATGTGACCAAATAAAATACTCAATCACTTCTTTTCATTCCACATTATGACTAGCTGGGTATCTGAGACAGAGAAAAAAGGAGTCCTGTGTGAATAAAAAAAACGGAGACAGCCAGGCAGGCTGAGAGAGGAGAGACAGAAAGAAAAAGGTTGGCAGGCAAAGAGAGGAAGACAGAGAAGGAGAGACAGACAATGGAGAGAGAAAGAGGTCTGAGGGACTGAGAAGGACAGAGGGAAATGAGGCAGGAGATAGGCAGGGCAGACACACTGGACAATGTCCTTAGGCTGTGGGTTTTACGATCTATTTTATTATCTGTTCCTAACCTCTGAAATACTAATTGATCACAGCTCTTCTACATCTTAATAGAATTACCACAGCAGCTTCTCAGGAGGTAATTTAATCTCTTAATTTTAGTTTGTAGTTGACGTACAATGTTGTATTAGTTTCAGGTGTACAACATAGTGACCCAGCAATTCAATGCTCACCACTATAAGTGAAAGTCTACGATCAGAGTGACATTACCCTACTGACCAAAGAAATGAGATTCCCACTATTGTGCCCAAGTAACCTTCTTTTTTCAAGATTTTTATTTATTTATTTGAGAGGGAGAGAGAGAGAGAGAGAGAACACAAGTGAGGGGAGGGACAGGTGAAGAGGAAGAAAGCAGATTTCCCACTGAGCAGGGAGCCTGATGCCAGGCTTGATCCCAGGACCCTGAGACCATGACCTTAGTCAAAGACAAATGCTTAACCGACTGAGCCACCCAGACACCCCCTCAAGTAACCTTCTAAAAAATCATTATATAAGGTCTAAGCTTCATCCAAGTAGTGACTGTGTTTGAAGGCACAATGTAAGATTATTCCTGTCGAGTTCCAGTCACACTGTAGGGGGCTCTGGTGAAGAAGATACCTAGTATAAGGGCTGAGCCCAAGTTTTGCTGCCACATTTGAAAAATGAACAGGTATTATTAACTGAAATTATATTGCTTAACTTGTTTATCACATAAATAGGGAGTCCAATAACATTTTTTATTATCTTAAATTTCTTTTTAACTTTTGAGGTTAGCATATTCTAGTTCTTCCCATCCCATTTCAATGAAAACTTTTTTCAATGATATTTAAGCTTGGGATCCCTGGGTGGCGCAGCGGTTTGGCGCCTGCCTTTGGCCCAGGGCGCGATCCTGGAGACCCGGGATCGAATCCCACGTCGGGCTCCCGGTGCATGGAGCCTGCTTCTCCCTCTATGTCTCTGCCTCTCTCTCTCTCTATCTCTGTGACTATCATAAATAAATAAATTTTTAAAAAAAATGATATTTAAGCTTTAGAGGAATATTTATAAAAATATTTCACTGGGGATCCCTGGGTGGCTCAGCGGTTTAGCACCTGCCTTTGGCCCAGGGCACGATCCTGGAGTCCCGGGATCGAGTCCCACATCAGGCTCCCGGCATGGAGCCTGCTTCTGCCTCCTCCTGTGTCTCTGCCTCTCTCTCTCTCTCTATGTCTATCATAAATAAATAAATCTTTAAAAAAAATATATTTCACTGAAGAAAGCAAAATGAAGCTCTACAAAACTACCTGACAATATTTGAACACACATAGAAATTAAAATATGACAAAGAATCAGAAACTTTCTATTGATTAAATTTGAAAAGACAGATTTCTTAGCTGGATATTAAAACTGACCGGCAGTAGGGGGTCTCAAATTAGCTTAGTAATATTCAGGTGGAAATGCAGATAAATTAATTGATAAGTATGACATCAAAGAAAGAATCCCCAGGAACATCTGAAAAAAAATATTTTACCCAAAAGAAATAAAGATAATTACCATGGTCGAAGCAATTCTAAGGCATCTGTAAATTTGTTACTTAGAAATAAGTTCAATGCCACTGCACATTCTTCTAGGCCACACTTGAGATCCACCTTGTTTGATGTTGACCTAAAGACCAAGAAAAATACACAGAATTTCTTTAGCTTTTACTATTATCACGTTGTTGCATAGGTGTGTTGCATGCACACTTGGGGACAGAAAGGCTGGAATTCTAACTCTACCACTTAGAACCTATAGCTTTAACCTTCTGACGCCTGGCTTGCTCATCTGTAAAATGGGACCACCACCACCACCTACTTCATGAAGCTGTTGTGAGGATGGAATAAACTGACGAATAAGGCTCATGGCAGTCACAAAGACCACAAGCGTGGAAACCACCTTTACTCATAGAGGAGAAGTGTTTCAGTTTTATTATGTAGGGAGGGAAAATGTGCTTTAGTGGAAAATTATGCATTACTGTCTTACCTGTAGAAGAGACCCCTTCGGATTGCTTTTTAATTCTATGGGAACTGCCTTGCAACTCTGTAAATTGTACTTTCTTTTTTAACTGGAGCATAGTAGACACACAATTAGTTTCAGGTATACAACATGGAGGGCGATTCAACTTATCTAGTTTGGCTATACTCACCACAAATGTGGCTACCATCGCCATACAACACTATTATAACATCAGGAACTATATTCCCTATGCTGTGCCTTTTATTCCCATGACTTATTTATTGTATAAGTGGAAGCCTGTATCTCCTTTCTTCATCCATTTTGTCCATCTACCCACCCCCTTCCCTCTAGCAACCATCAGTTTGTTTTCTATATTTAAAGGTCTGATTCTGCATTTATTCATTTGTTTTGTGTTTTAGATTCCACAGAGAAGTGAAATCACATGGTATTTGTCTCTCTTAGTCTGACTTATTTCATCTAACATTATACCCTCTAGATCTGTCTTTGCTGTTGCAAATGGCAAAATCTCATCCTTTTTTCATGGCTGAGTGATATTCCATTGTACATATACACCACATCTTCTTTATCCAGTTATCTATGGATGGACACTTGGGTGTTGATATCTTCCATATCTTGGCTTTCATATCTTGGCTATTTTAAACAATGTGCAATAAACATGGGGTACATACATCTTTTTGAATTAGTGTTTTCATTTTCTTTGTGTAATTACCTAGTAGTGAAAATGGATCATAGGGCCTTCCTGTGTCTACTTGTTCAGGAACTTCCATACTGTTTTCCACAGGGGCTGTGCCAGTTTACATTTCCAACAATAAAGCACCAGGGTTCCATTTTCTCCACATCCTCACCAACATTTGTTATGTCTTGTCTTTTTTTTTTTTTTTTTTTAAGTTTAGGCATTCTGACAGGTATAATTGATAACTCTGTGGTTTTGATTTGCATTTCTCTGATGATTAGTGATGTTGAGCATCCTTTCATGTATCTGTTGGCCATCTGTAAGTCTTTTTGGAAAAATGTCTATGCAGATCCTCCAACCATTTTTTAATCAGTTTGTTTTTGTTAGTGTTAAATTGCAACTTTGTAAATCGTAACTGATAGCAATGCAAAATAACTGTTGTCTATAGACATGTAAATTTTTTCTAGACTAGTAGAGGTTCAATTACCTCTTTTCCTTCACTATACAAGAAGCTAGTTTTGCTGACTTTGGACATTAATTTCAACATGCTTTTACTCCATACAAATTTGTGCTGTTTCAATTTCTCCTTTGAATTTATTATAACATCTGCTTAGTTCATGAGTTAAGTAAAATCTTGAACATGTGTTTCATTTTTACATCTGTATAATCATTATGATTTTACCCTTAATGAAAAATTATGTTATTTGTGATTGATAGAAATTTTGCTCTTTAAAATTAGGGCCCGGGCAGCCCCAGTGGCACAGCGGTTTAGCGCCGCCTGCAGCCCGAGGTGTGATCCTGGAGACCGGGGATCGAGTCCCACATCGGGCTCCTTGCATGGAGCCTACTTCTCCCTCTGCCTGTGTCTCTGCCTCTCTCTCTCTCTCCGAATAAATAAATAAATAAATCTTTTTTTTTTAAATAAATAAAAAAAAAAATCAATCAATAAATAAATAAATAAATAAAATAAAATTAGGGCCCTCAGGATGCCTTGGTGACTCAGTCGGCAAAAGTCTGAGTCTTGATTTCAGCTCGGGTCATGATTTCAGAGTTGTGAGATGGAATCCTGTGTCAGGCTCATGCCCAGCGTGGAGCCTACTTAAGATTCTCTCTCCCTGGGGCACCTGGGTGGCTCAGTGGTTGAGGGTCTGCCTTCAGCACAAGGCATGATCCTGGGGTCCTGCGATCAAGTACCACATCAGGCTCCTTGTAGGGAGCTTGCTTCTCCCTCTGCCTATGTCTCTGTCTCTTTCCATGTGTCTTTTGAATAAATAAATAAAATCTTAAAAAAAAAAAAAAAGATTCTCTCTCCTTCTGCCTCTGCCCCCCCAAAAAATAAACAAATAAATAATTAAAAAAAAATAAAATTAGAGCCTTCTCCAAAATGTTTTGGATAATTTTTTTTTTTTTAAGTAGGCTCCACACCTAGCATGAAGCCCAACACAGGGCTTGAACTCAGGACCCTGAGATCAAGACCTGAGCTGAGATCAAATGTTCTATGCTTAATGGACTAAGCCCCCCAGGCATTCCTATATAACGACTTTTAATAGGAAAATATTTCAGTAAGTAAATGAGCAGTATAATGATTTTTTAAAACTTAACATCAAATTTCCATGCCACCAGCCTCTCCAAATTCATTCCTTCAAACATAAAAACAAAACCCCACTTCAGTTACTCCTCTACCAGAAATGGGTTCTGATGATTTTGCCCAACTGCAGGCTAATATAAGTGCTTTGAACACATTTAAGGTAGGCAAAGCTAAGCTCTGATGTTTGATAGGTTAGATGTATTAAATGCATTTTCAACTTATGATGGGCTCATTTAAGATGTAAGCCCACTGTAAACCAAGGAAGACCTATAAATGTTGATGCAGTAGTTACCTAGGAAACTATCAGATGAGTTAGAGGTCAGTCAACCCTGAGGGAGAGACTCATATTCCTAAAGAAAGCTCAGATTTCCATGAGCAGAGACATATGGTGTGAAATCGTAATGTGAAAAATAAATGCCTTAAAAACCTTAGGAGTTATTTTCAACTTCATCTTCATTCAATCCTCAAATAATTGCACCCCTTCCTTGTACTGTGAGAGCTGAGTCCTAAGACTTATTGCCAAGCCCATGAGTGTTATGAACACACTCACAAGTAGCTAAAATTTCAAATGCAAAATCTAAATGCTAAAGATCCGTATAACATAAAGTTTAGTGAACTTATAAGGATAGATAAAAAGCCCTTTCTCATGGTACTAAAACATAGCTTTTACAGAGTTGCCTTTAATAACTATAAAGGAACAACCTACATGTTCAAAAATAAATAACTCATAATAATAATTCTAGAATGGGCAGGAAAAGAACATTACTTAGCAACTGTGATATTATAAAAAAAATATTAACGGAAAGGAAAAATACCATGATATATTGACTTTTAAAAAGCAGGTACAAAAAAAAAAAAAGATGGAGGGGCAGGGCAAAAAATAATAAAATTTTTAAAAAGCAGGTTACTAAATTGTATATTTAACATAATCCCAATTAATTAAAAAAAAAAAAAAAAAGGGATCCCTGGGTGGCGCAGCGGTTTAGCGCCTGCCCTTTGGCCCAAGGCGTGATCCTGGAGACCCGGGATCAAATCCCACGTCAGGCTCCTGGTGCATGGAGCCTGCTTCTCCCTCTGCCTGTGTCTCTGCCTCTCTCTCTCTCTCTGTGTGACTCTCATGGATAAATAAAAATTTTAAAAAATTTAAAAAAAATAAAAAAAACATTGGTTCTATAGAGAGAGAGAAAAAAAAGAAAGGATACATACCCCCCCCAAAAAAAGTGACAGTGATGGTAACATACATTTTTATCTCTCTTCTGTGCTTTTCTATTATTTCCTAAATTTTCTACCATCAATGTTTCGTAAAATGCTCTTTAAGCCAAAATTACAAGAAGAATGTAGGTTGAAAAATAATCTTACTACAACATTCAGTGAAAAACCCTATGGCTACATCCATATCAGATAGAAGCACATGCCCAGGAAAAAGACTAGAATGAATATAGTTTAAGAAGTCATATTTAGGGGTATTTGGGTGGCTCATCAGTTATGCATCTGTCTTCAGCTCGGGTTATGATCTTGGGGTCCCCAAAAGTTTGCTTCTCCCTCTGCCTCTCCCCCCTGCCCCTGCTCTCTCAAATAAATAAATAAAATCTTTAAAAAAAAAAAAAAGTGGTCATAGGTATGGTGGATGTTCCTCCTTTCTTCCACTGTCACTAATGCTTGGCAATGTGGTTATATTATCTTATAAATAAAATTAATGATTCAAAAAATTTTAAGATAAAAGACTCAAAAAGAGAGTTGTACCCCACATGTTGAATTTAGTTTTGTTTCTTTTTATGTAATTGCACCACCCATTCACAGAGACCCTTAGGAGCTCTTTGTCTCCTTCCCTAATCTGTAAAATGGACACTACACCTCCCTATTTCAGTAGTCAGTAACATCAATATTACAATTCACCAAAGGGCTGGAGTGGCTCTCCCCTGATGTCCCTAAAACATCTGCACCTTCTTCCTGACCTGCTCAGATTAGACGATCCGAGCCGTCCAGAGGCCAGTTTGGTATCAAATGATGCAAAGGGACGGCTGCTTGTTGCCATATCTGTGCGAGAAAACCTATTAATTAAAAAAAAAAAAAAACAGAATGAGATTTTTATTTCTTTGTCTTACAGGAAAAGTCCACATAAATTCAAGTATACAACATAAATCCTTCAATTATTTAGTACATCTCACCTCTATAATCAATTTTAAAAATCAAGTAACAAAAATCTATCTCCTTGTACATCGTGAACATTTCTGAAATACAGACCAATAAAATAAACTTATTTTTTTATTCTAGTATACAAAAAGAAATTAACTGAAATCACCTCAAAGTTCTCCACACAAAGACAACATTGTATAAAAATACAATTGTACAATTATACATTGTATAAAAATATCCTTCCAGATCTTTTCCCAAGTAAATTTATACATATATTTCTATATTTTGTTAGCATGAAATATTATTGTAGAAGAAAAAAGTTTTCCCTGACCCTTTTAGAGTCCCTGGCTGGGTCTGAAAATAAAATGCACAAAGATTAACAGGAGTAAAGCATCTGAATTTTATTGAATTCATCCTGTCCACAGGAGCCTTCACAAGAGAATGAAGACTCCCCAAGAATCAGGAAGCTTTTATATTTGTGAAGAATTGTCAAGACAAAGGGGTTAGGGCTCCAGGTAGTTACTAGGAAATTAAGGGTTAGCTTAAAAAGGTTTGCAGATTCTCTAAATTGGTACAAATGCCTTTCTCCAGTAAAAGGATAATTTATTTCCTGCCTTTAAGGTAAAGAAGCAAAAGCTTTTCCAGTGTTTACTGCTTCTTGTTTGCCTTCAGCTCAAAATGATTTTTAGGTCAAATCACGGGGTGACATATTCTATTTTCCTTCATTATATATTTAATTTTTCCTGAATCTTTTCTTCTTGACAAATAGAGTTATTTTAATCATAGTTAGTATAACATAATTTGTTACCCGCCCCTTATTTAGGGACTTGTAAAATGCTCCCTATGTTTTGCAGTTACAAACAATATTGTTACAAGTTCTTTACTCACTTGCCTGATTATTTCCTGATGATAAATTCTTGAGATAAAGCGCATATATTTTGCAAGGTATATTCTTTTTAATACATTTGATACATAATATCGTGGGAAGCTTCATTTCCCACGATATACACCACAGAGTGCTAAAGTAACAGAGGAGGTGGAGACTGATCCGGTTTGCAGACTCAGGCCTTTTTACTGACCCAGAGCTCCCTCCACTACATAAGGAGGCAGGTCCATGCAAGAGAAGAAAACTCACAAGGTAAGAATAAGCCCCGCCTTGTATTGTAATAGAATCACCAGCCTCTTGCGTCCCTTCACCTTAACTGTTACACAAGCCATGTAAAGAAAAGGGTTACTGATTTTCCCTTTAGGGATGCTTTCTTTTTTTTAAATTTGAAGATATGCAATGCCCTCAATTAAGTGAAGTTTGATTATATACATACCTCTCAGATTTCCCAATACCCTATAATATTTCAGATTCAACATTCATCTTGTCTTGAATATATCAAGTTCCCTAATTTTTATGCATCAGGTTAGGAGGAAATCAAGGTTCTCTCACAAAGGTGGTAGGGTGTGGGGTGGTGAGAGAGAAGAAAACTCCATACATAGTACGAAATGTAGTTTATGGCAGGTTGTTTTCTGTCACAAGACCATTTTTACCAGGAGAATAGAGGAAACACCCAGCACTTACACAAACCAGACTCTAGAGCAGGGATGGTAACCTCTGCTCAGGAGCAAAGAGGAAAAATATCTACTCACAAGGCCATCTACCCATTTGGACCATTCTGACCCACATGTTCTATTATAGATTCAGTTATAAGTGCTAGAAAAACATGGTCTCTGAAATTACTGTAAAAATGACTCGTTTCTCATTTGCCTTCAGCTTTAATTACAAAATTCTCCGATATTGAAATTTTTATGTAATCAAAACCAATCACTTTCCTTTAACATTTCTGATTATGAGGTCATACTTGGAAAAATTTTTGCTCTACCAAGATTGTATAACACAAGTTTACCAATGCTGTTACTTTTTGACATTCAATTTGTTAATCTAGTTATAATTTGAATATATGATACAAGAAAGTGCTGCATATTTTTTCTTCTTCTTTAACTATTTTTCTCCAATATTTTTTTAAAATTCTTAAGCGTTTATTATAAACTAGTTTCACAGGCTACAAGGAAGTAAAAGTAAAATGCACAGCCTGACAGGAAACAGGCAGGGAGCTGAGGAGGGCCAAGATGAGTCTAGGGCCTTCGTGGGCCCATTGGGGGGGGGGTGAAGACGACATACTGCATCCCCAGGAGGGCATGCCCATCGGAGTTCCTCATCCAGGAGGGATCCCCATCGGGGGGCCCCATGGGAAGCCTCATGCCAGGTGGTGGGCCCATCATGCCTGGAGGGGGTGCCCCTTGGCCAGTAGGTGGGGAGGACCCCCACGGCCGGACGGGTACTGGGCCGGAGCCCCAGCAATGCTGGCAGTGGCAGCAGCTACAGCGACAGCCACAGTGCCTCCTCCCTGTGGGGTCATCACCTGCTGGAATGGCCCACCAACTCCTCGGACAGGCCCTGCAAGTTCGGCAGGAGTCTAGGTCATTGGAACACCAGCTGGAATTCCTCTACCAGCAGCCCTGCCGATCCCTGGGCTCCCGGCAGCTCCAGCAAGTGGCACTCGGGCAATGCCAGTATCTTTGGGAGGAGGTCCATCTACTGTCACTGAGACCAGGTTCTCCCCACAAAGCAGCACCAGACCAAGGACTCACTTCTCTTTTCTTTCTGCTTGTTTTGAGTTCTTTGGCTTGATCTTCCTGAACCCATCACAGTCACAGAGGACCAAATTTATATCCTTGTCAAAAGCCTTGAAGGTGCCAATGAAGATCTGGCCGTCTTGTAGGATGCACCTCCATCCTGTAGTCGATGTGCTGCAGCACCTTGCTGTTATTGCCCATAGTCATGGTGGTGGTTCTGATGGCTCCGATTCCTGCCAGATTGCCCTCATTAGAGGCCTAGACACCTGCCACTAGTCTGCTTCCTGCGGCCCTCCTCAAGATAACTTTTAGAAGATCACATATTTTCCCCAGTGATTTGACACACAAGAGATATAAAATGCTAAAATTCGGGACACCTACGTGGCTCAGTGGTTGAGTGTCTGCCTTTGGCTCTTGTCATGATCTTGAGGTCCCGGGATCGAGTCCTGCATCGGGCTTCCTGCAGGGAGCCTACTTCTCCCTCTGCCTATGTCCCTGCCTCTCTCTGTGTGTCTCTCGTGAATAAATAAATAAAATCTTAAAAAAAAAAAAAGGAATTTCTAAAATAATAATAATTTTTAAATAAATAAAATGCTAAAAATTTATTAAATTCTGCTAAAACAAAGTCTGCTATGCCAGGTAAATGTTGCATGTTTCAAAGCTACAATTATAGTACCTTTACCAGCCTTGAATTTAGCAGAATTTCAGAATTGTTAATAAAATGATGTTAGATTTTATTCACATTTTCAGAAACATAAAAGTTTAGATTAGATCCTTCTAGCCCTTTATGCTTTTATGTACATGTCCATAAAGTCCCAGAAATTCTATAGTATTTTTTTAATGTTTTATTTATTTATTCATTAGGGACACAGAGAGAGAGAGAGGCAGAGACACAGGCAGAGGGAGAAGCAGGGTCCATGTAGGGAGCCTGACGTGGGACTCAATCCTGGGACTTGATCCTGGGACTCCAGGATCACGCCCTGGGCTGAAGGCAGCACTAAACCGCTGAGCCAATTCTATAGTATTTTAAAATGTATATTAATATCACAGTAAGTACATCAGTCTATGAACTGATTTTTTTATTCAACAGTATTTTTTGATATAGATGTAATTCACTCAGACTACATAATATTTCATCAAGAATCTATTTTCTTCTTTTTTATGATAAATGTTTCAAATACAAAGTGAAAATGACAGGTATATATCTGGAATCCATTTTTGTATACAGTGAGAGCTAAATGTAATTGTTTCCCACATGAATACGCAATTATCCCAACACCAGTGAATAATTCATCCTTCAGCTACTCCACAGATTGGAAGTAACACAAAGAGGGCATGTCCTTTCAATGCCATCTTGGAGCATTAATGGGCCCACCAAGGAATATTTCATACCGTAAGGAATATACCTTTCTTCAATTTACTATTTACTACTGATTAAGGTTCACATTATATAAAATAATATGTAACTTGTAGATTTCTTTTTGTCTGGTAATTATACAAATACTGCCTTATAGGAGATTAACAAGTTTTGCATATAAAAATCTTACTCCAACATTCTTCAGTTGCCCAAATGCTCCTAGAACCAGTCTTACCATCTTGCTAATTTCCTCATCGATAAATAAATCTCTGATGTTAAAAAGAAAACCACGAGCCTAAATGATGTCACTAAGGCTGAGTCCCAACCTGGGGCTTAATAACCAATCTAATTCTAGTTTCAACCTTCCCCGAAGGAAGATGAGGTCATCTGCATGATAAGACCTGCTGCTCTTCCTCCTAAGGGAAAGCTACCTCCCCTGAAAGGATCCTTTTCTTCTGCTAACAACTTCCTTGCCCCACCTTTCTTCTTATAAAAAGCTTCCATTTAGTACAACCCCTCAGAGCTCCCCTCTACGTGCTAGGTGGCATGCTGCCTAATTCACGAATTGTTTAATAAAGCCAATTATATCTTCAAATTTACAAGGCTGAATTTTGTTTTTTAACACTCTCCTTACAATACTACATTTTCACGTTTATACACATTTATTCAGGTTTTATCTTATTTCCTTCAATAAATGCTCCTAATATATGGAACACTGCACTGAGGTTCAGATATCTTCCATGCTAAAAATGCTCCTCAGATTGCTTCACTTTTAGAATCTGTACCACCAAAGTAAGCACAATTATTAAAAATTTAACTGAATAGAATGACTTGATTGTTCTACTTCTGAGCTTATATAACCTAGATGTTAAATTCAGAAGTAAGAAGAAATGTATTTTCAGCTAGTGAAAAATACTGTTATTGGGTTGATGGAGGCTAAGAAAAACATACATCATATTTCAATTACAGGTATCAGTATGTTGAAAAATTGGTTCTTCTTTTGCCCCGATTTAATGCTTTATTTTAAACATTTAAACAGTTTTATTGATAAATAATTTTATTTTAAGCTATATAATTCACTCATTTAAAGTATACAATCAAGGGCTGATTAGTATATTCTTAGAGGTACACAACTATCATCACAATCTAAGATTTTACTTATGCATTTATTTATTTATTTACATATTTGAGAGAAAGCTGAGGGGAAGGGCAGAGGGGGAAGAAGAGAGAATCTCAAGCAGACTCCATGCTGAGTGTGGAACCCCTACACAAGGTTCAATCTAACAACCTTGAGATCATGACCTGAGCGTAAGTCAAAAGTCAGTTACCTAACCAACTGAGCCATCTAGGTGCCCCTATCACCACCATCTAATTTTACAACATTTTGCCACCTAAAAGAAACCCTGTATCTGGGATGCCTGAGTGGCTCAGTGGTTGAGCATCTGCCTTTGGTTCAGGGTGTGATCCTGGGATCCCTGGATCAACTGCCACATCTAGCGCCCCACAGGGAGCCTGCTTCTCCCTCCCCCTAGCCTACGCCTAGCCTATGTCTCTGTGTCTCTCATGAATAGATAAATAAAATCTTTAAAAAAGAGAGAGAGAGAGAGAGAGAGAGAGAAAGAAAGAAAGAAAGAAAGAAAGAAAGAAAGAAAGAAATCCTGTATCCATCCATTAGCATTCACTCCATATTTCCCTGTCACCTCTAGTCCCACTAATCTACTTTCAGTATCTACAGATTTTTCCTAGTCTGGACATTTCATATTAGTGTAATTATACAATACTTGATCTTTCATGACTAGCTTTTTCACTTAGCATGTCTTCAAAAAACAAGTTGATGATGATGTATCAGTATTCTACTTTCATTGCTAAATAATATTCCATTGTATGGATAAAACACATTTTGTTTACCATTTTGTTAGTTGATGAATACATGTTATTTCCACTTTTTGAGTATTTTTTAAAAGATTCATTTACTTTAGAGAGAGTGAGAAAGAGAAAGGAGATGGGGGAGCGGCAAAAGGAGAGGGAGAGAATGAAACTCTCAAGCAGACTCCCTACTGAGCACAGAGACCAAAGAGGGGCTTGATCCCACAACCCTGAGATCATGACCTGAGTCAAAAATCAAGAGTCAGATGCCAACCTTCTAAGCCACCCAGGTGCCCCCACTTTTTGGGTATTTTGAATAATGTTGCTATTAACCTTCATGTACAAGTTCTTATGTAGACATATATTTCATTTTTCTTGGGTATATACCTAGAAAGGTAATTGCTGAGTCATATGGTAAGTTTATATTTGACATTTCAAAAAGCTGACAATTTTTCCAAGTGGCTATGTGATTTTACATTCTTATCAGCAATGTAGGAGGGTTCAAATTTCTCAACATCTTGACCAGCACTTCTTAGTGGGTGTGATGGTATCACACTGTGGTTCTGACTTCCATTTGCCTGATGAATAAGGATGTTGAGCATCTGTTTCAGTACTTAATGGCCATTTATATATCTTCTTCAGAGAAATGTTAACCCAAGTTCTTTGGCCATTTTTTAAATGGGCTATTTGTCTTTTTATTATTGAGTTTCATAATGCTGCAACTTTTAATCACTAGGTAAAACTATTTTCAAATGAAAATCTTATAGCTACTTTTTATACTTTCTCCTCTCATTTAAATCATAATTAGTAAAATCAATTCAAATTTAATTTCCCGGGCAGCCCGGGTGGCTCAGAGGTTTAGCGCCACCTTCAGCCCAGGGTGTGATCCTGGAGGCCCAGGATTGGGTCCCACGTTGGGTTCCCTGCATGGAGCCTGCTTCTCCCTCTGCCTGTGTCTCTGCCTCTCTCTCCCTCTCTCTCCCTCTCTCTCTCTCACTCTCTCTCTGTCCCTCATGAGTAAATAAATAAAATCTTTAAAAAACACACACACACAAATTTAATTTCCCCAGTAAATCCAACACAACATCCTATGTTCCTGAACAATGACATAAAAGCAAGACCATTTTAAAAAAAGTAAATGAAATTTCAAAAATTAATAAAAAGACACTTAGTATCCTTTAAGCTTTTTCAGCAAAGCTAAAATCTCTCTTTTTGGGGAGAAAAGGCATGAAAGTAAACAGACCAACTGTCACACTCTGGGAGGCACCATTTATATAATCTATAGTCTGGATGGTGTCCACTGTAGTTTTATAAACACAAGACTCCAGTGGACACCACCACCAGGTTTCTAGGAAATCTACTGCTAAATATTGTTGACCATATGATCAGCTGTGTTTCTTACTAAAGAAAACTGTTCACCAAAACAAATTCTACCCAAAGGATGAAAATAGCCATTCTCACTTTGATCTCAGTGATCAAAGAAGAGGGAAGGTTGTGGGCTGCTGCAGCTGGTATGGCTGCAGAGCAAAAACAGCCCAGAAATCAACAGGTACCCCCAAATACACTGCACTGCCAACCTCAACCCTAGGTCTATCACCAGTGCTAGCTACAGAATCAAAGCAAAGGAATGTCACCACTTTTTCTTCACTCAAGTCCTGTTCCTTTAGAGAGAGATCTACAAAGCTAAAAAAAAAAAAAAAAAGGACAGCACCAACAAAATATATAATTATTCTATTAAGTCAGATACATGCTTAGACTTATGACAAAGCCTTCCTCAACCAAAACTATAAACTTTCTTTCATATCATCTGTAGAGCTTGAGTGATTTTCTATTCTTTGTGCTTTTCTATGGTTTTTCAAATCTTAAAAAATGATCATGCACTATTTTTAGTAATTAGGGAAAAATATATATTTTGAGCAACTGAAGTTCAAATTCATGAAGGGAGTATTCAAATATTAATTTAAGGAAACACCCTCTGATTACCCCTCTTCCACCACACACACAGCTTACAATAGTTCCGTGGAATCATGCAAGAACAGTGTATTATTTTTAGTCCTTTCCATGTAAGGAAGTTAGAATACATCACTACGTAATGTGTTTCTAATGTAATTTTAGACCTTTTCGAACTCTTCCAAATTTTCACTACTTTGAAAAAGGCAATATTTAAATGCTGTAGTTGCTCTAATTTTATCTTTTCTATTTCTTACACTGACAACAAACTTCAAAGCTATTTTAAGTTTTGAACTTAAAATACCTGTAATAATATAATCCTGAATTGTTTTCAAACTTGTTATCTTATATATACATTTATGATCACAACCTGATTTTTAATATATCTACTTATTTGTTGAAAATAGGTTTATTCCTTTATTGAAAGGAATTGGCTCCCACAGGTGGAAACCAGTAGACACTATCATGAGTTCTTGATACTAGCCCCATTTCCATCTTTGGGGGATCTGAAAAATGCAGTACACAGGGCCCTTGTGCATGTCCAGCAAGCTATATGCCAAGTATTTCCTTAGCTTTATATGAAAGATGGAAAGTGGGATGCCCAGGTGGCTCAGTGGTTGAGTATCTGTCTTTGGCTCAGGTCATGGTCCTGAGGTCCTGGGATCAAGTTCTATATTGGGCTGCCACGGGGAGCCTGCTTCTCCCTCTGCCTATGTCTCTGCCTCTCATGAATAAAAATAAAATCTTTTTAAAAAAAATAAAGATGGAAAGTGAAGGTCCATTAAAATAAATGGATTCACTGGAAAGGTACTTCCTTTTACCCTAATTCTACATTGTAATTAGAAATTGGGATTAATGGGCACCTGGGTGGCTCAGTCGGTTAAGCGTTCTGTCTTGGGCTCACGTCATGATCCGGGAATCCCATGTGGGAGCCTGCTCAGTGGGGAACCTGCTTCTCCCTCTCCTCCCGCTCATGCTCCCTCACTACCTCTCTCTCTCTCTCAAATAAATAAATAAAATCTTAAAAAACAAAAAAAGAAAAAATTAGGATTAAAATTTAAAAAGGTAACCAACTCTGCAAAAATAAATAAATAAAACTGGAAAAGGTAGCAAGGGATGGACTACAATCTAAAAAAGTAATCCACTAAATGAAAGGGTTAATTTAGTAAATTAAATTTTAATTTTCACTCACAAACATCTAGGAGCACGGTACTGTAGGCACTATTAGGAGTTAGACACATAAAGCCATACAATTTATTATCTCAAAGATGATATCTGAGACTAAATTATAGATTTTAAATAACTTACAACTGTTTACTACAATGTTGCTAAGTCACATCTTTTTTTTTTTTTTAAGATTTTATTTATTTATTCAGAAGTGACACAAAGAGAGAGGCAGAGACATAGGCAGAGAGAAAAGCAGGCTTCCCTCAGGGAGCCCGATGTGGGACTCGATCCCAGGACCCCAGGATTACGACCTGAGCTGAAGGCAGATGCTCAACCACTGAGCCACCCAGGTGCCCCACACATCTTTTTTTTTTTCTATTTATTTGTGAGAGCAAGCAAGAGACCACGAGTAAGGGTAGGAGGGGCTGTGGAAGAGGGAGAAGCAGACTTTCCTCTGAGCAGGGAGCCTGATGTGGGGCTCGATCCTAGGACTCTAGGATCATGACACTAGCCCAAGGCAGACTCTTTTTTTTTTTTTTTTTTTTTTTTTTTAAGATTTATTTATTCAGAGAGAGAGAGAGAGAGAGAGAGAGAGAGGCAGAGGGAGAAGCAGGCTCCATGCAGGAAGCCTGACATGGGACTCGATCCCGGGACTCCAGGATCACACCCCGGGCTTCAGGCGGTGCTAAACCGCTGCGCCACCGGGGCTGCCCCCAAGGCAGACTCTTAACTGAAACACCCAGGTGCCGCAAGTCACACCTTTTTTTATCCTGCTTATAAGTTCGTAAATTTGGATCAGAAGTCCAACTGGGGCACCTGTGTGGCTCAGTTGGTTGAACGTACAACTCTTGATTTCTGCTCAAGTCATGATCTCAGGGTCCTGGGATGGAGGCCCTATAGAGCTCCATGCTCAATATGGAGTCTGCTTGAGGATTCTCTCTCCCTCTGCCTCTGTCCCTGCTCTCCTTCGTGTGCACATGTTCTCCTTCTCTAAAATCAATAAATAAATCTTAAAAAGTAAAAAAGTCCAGCCAAAGCTTGCATGCCTGTTCGCAAGCAGTACACCAAGCATTCTCCAGGCAGACCTGCCATGCAAGCTGGAGACACTGACTGCCTGAATAAATAGGCAAAGGAACAAATGGAGGTCAGCAGTACTCCCATCTGCTCCCAACAACCACACCTGATCTGAGAACCACGCTGTTCTAAGAGCACCAACAACTCGATATGCAACTAGGAGCCAACAGCAAGGGCCGAAAAGGGCTCAAAGCCAGTTCAGCAGAAGGAAGTGTTCGAGACAGCAGAGAAACTAAGGAAAAAAGAGAGTTAGAGGAAAGTAGAGAAAAGGAAAGAACAAATATTCCCTCCCTTCCTCATTTGGGGAAGGTTCTAATGCCCTCTCCAGACCACTTTCTCTAGACAGCATCCTATTCCCAAATGACTCAAAAAAAACATAAAATAATGTGTATACAGAGAAAGAATAAGAAAACAAATGTGACAAAATGTTAAAAATGGATTAGAGATATACAAAAGTTCTATTATTCTTATACCCTTTGGCTAAGTTTGAAATTATTGCAAAATAAGAATGTTTTTAAAAGACAACTTAGATGACCCTGGAGCAAAGGGCAAAGAGAGGTCAAATGAGAGCAGCCACAGACCTCAGGCACCCATTGACCAGCCAGTGCCAATGGAGAATGCCAAGCCCTTGGGGTCATGAGCACATCAACAGATCCAGCCATCGAAAGTGCTTTGGTGGCAGAGACAGTAGGACAGAAGTTAATGCAAAAACAAGTAGATGAGGCTGTCAACCAGAAGGCAATTCCCAGAGGAGGGCTCCATCTCCATGGAACTTTTTCCAGCACCTACGTGCTGTTGGAAGGAGGGATGGGGTGACCTTTGAGAAGGAAAATGTAGGCCTGATACAGAGTTTAAATTTTTACTTGACTGGGCACTTACCCTTCCCACGAAAACCTGCGTCACTCCAAGAGAGACTATTGGAAATGTAAACAGATGATATGATCATTTATTGACCACTTAATGTTTTCTTCTGTCATCTTTGGGGATGAGAGTTCCAGAGCAAAGTGAGAACAGTTGAAAAGAACAGAACCTCATTTTCACATAAAACATAAAGCATGCCTCAAAACCTTCTCAGTAAGAAAATGAACAGTAGGACTTGCTGTATCTCCAGAAAAAAAAAAAAAGAAAGAAAGAAAAAAAAGAAACTACCCTAACAGATGCTGTTTTTCTTGCCCACAGACACAGCAAATCAGACAGCGCTGGAAACTAAAACCAAAGCCTGTATCTTCTCAAATTCTTTCCTTAAGCAAAGCAAATTGTACTTCTTCACGTTATTTAAAACAAACAACAATGGAATGTCAGATGGGCAAGAGATAGAGGCATCTCTTATTTCGTTTGCCAGTTTTCAATCTAAAAAAAAAAAAATCCTTTCCCTATTGAAGTGCTTTCCTATTTCCAACACAAAGCTTGTACCTGTTCTACTCATCACCCTTTCTCACTGCCCTATCTGTAGTATGATGTCGGAGAATGCATGGTGGCACACAAAGCAGAAGGCTGGGTTTCCATCCCAGGTGTGCCTGTCACTTGCAAGCAGTGACACATCAGACCATTCACTCACTGCTGGGGATCTCAGTGTCCCCATGCACACAAACAGAGAAGGGATACAAATCATAGAAAGCAGAAAGTTGGTTGCCAGGGGGTGGGGAGAGAGGGCAGTGGGGAGTTATTGCTGAATGAGTCCAGAGTTTCCACTTTCCCAGATGAAAGAGTTCTGGAGACAGACGGTGGTGATGGTTGCACAACAGTGTGAATGTACTTAATGCTGCTAAAACGTATGCTGAAAAGTGGTGAAGGTGGTAACTTTCATGTTAGGTGTATTTATCACAATAAAAAGAAACGGGGAGGAGGGAGGGAAAAAAAAAGCACACACAGAGACAAAGAGCCAGAGGACAGGTAACGATACCTTCCCTGTCTACCTCACACGGAAGTTATGAGGAGGAAATGAGCTCCATTCTGTAAAATAACCTTTTTGGCTGAAGTACCACATAAATTTGGTGCTGATGTTAAGAGTTAAGTGATAGGGCCCAAGGACTTCCCATTAGACAGACCACTGCATTCCTGCTATTTGGCAGCTGGGTATGGTTTTAGTTTGTCTCTCAAAATAGGAATGCAGATATTTTCAAGATGCAGAGTAAACACAGGTTTTCGGTGTCACACTACATGGGGTAGGGGCAGGGAGGGGTGATTATCATGTCTTCTAAAACATTACCAACTACAACAAAGAGTAGACAAAAGAGGAATTTTTAAAAAGCAATGCTGAAAAAAAGTTTTCCTTACATTTGGCTCACCATCCATGAAGGAGAGAAAAAAAATAAAGGCTACCTGAAAGTCATTTTTGTGGGTTTTTTTTTTTTAAGTTACATAATGTGTTTCTCCTATCGGTTCCCTAGTCAGAATTTAAAACTCATCATAGCATGATTATCGCTTTACTTTTAGTTGTGGTAAGTAGATATGAGCTTTTTAAGGTCAGGAATTCTGTGTCCTAGCACAGAGATGCTCAATGAGTTTTTGATGAATAAATGGCATTGTATTTTTGCTTAAAGATTATTTATCCATGAGAGACACAGAGAGAGAGAGAAAGGCAGAGACACAAGCAGAGGGAGAAGCAGGCTCCATGCAGGAAGCCTGATATAGGACTCGATCCCAGGATTCTGGGATCCTGGGGTCATGACCTGAGCCAAAGGTAGATGCACAACCACTGAGCCACCCAGGTGCCCTGACATTTGTATTAATTCTGCATTAGTATCCTTGTGCCAAATACATTCTCAACACCTTACCTTTTATATCTTGTATGTAGATGGAAAATACTCATGAGTATGTTATCATGGGAGTCCTTCATTTATAAACAAGTAGCCCTCAGTAAATATTAGGTAAGACAAACCAGAAGGGGATGCATATAAGTACTCAAGTAATTAAAGTTTAATTTTCTTTAGCTCCTCAATGTGTGGCTGTTTTCAGAGTGTGCTGTATATACTCAGTCTATGATAGCAAGCAGGCACACAAAGTGGTTTTGCTATACAAGGATGCTATTGCTTTAAAAACAAAGAAACAAAAACCCCTAAGCTAACATTAAGGAGGGGGTAATGGCACATAAATGCTATATATATTCAGACTCGGTTTGCTGGAGCACAGAAAGGCTCAAATTCTGGCCCGTCCAGTGCTCAAGAAGACAATGGGTATATAATCCCAAAGCACAAAAGAAATTCAAGTCTTGTTCCCATACTTCCCTGTTTCCTAAAATACAGTCAGTCATCTATAAGGACTTGAAATAAGATATTCTATAATCCACGGATAGAAAAACAATCACCAACAAAGAAATCCATTCATACTACTCACATGGTCACTAAAGACTTTCCACACCTGTGGACTGATGAAATATCAAAAGAAAAGTAAATCATGCAAGAAATTCATATCAAACTCATATCCACATAATCTGCCCCTATATGCAGTCTGCCCTTTTAAAATGAGCCAGGGGTGCCTGGCTGTCTCAGTCAGAGGAGCGTGTGATTCTTAATCTTGGGGTTGTGAGTTCAAGCCCCACGCTGGATTACTTAAAAAATAAAATAATTAAGATGAGCCAAAGACATCAGCATAAACGTGGTATAAAAAAGTGGAAAGCATGGGGTGCCTGGGTGGCTCAGTTGGTTGAGCGTCTGACTCTTGATTCCAGCTCAGGTCATGATCTCAGAGTCATAAAATCAAACCTGGTAGAAGGGAGTTTCATGCTCTCACAGAGTCTGCTTGTCCCTCCCCTCACCCCTCTAGTAAATAAGTAAATAAAATTTTTTTTAAAAAGTGGAAAGCAAGTACAAAATATTAGGAAGATCTCGGGATCCCTGGGTGGCGCAGCGGTTTGGCGCCTGCCTTTGGCCCAGGGCGCAGTCCTGAAGACCCGGGATCGAATCCCACATCGGGCTCCCGGTGCATGGAGCCTGCTTCTCCCTCCGCCTGTGTCTCTGCCTCTCTCTCTCTCTCTCTGTGACTATCATAAATTAAAAAAAAAAAAAAAAAAAAAAAAAATATTAGGAAGATCTCTGGGCATAAGCACCCCCCCCCCAAAAAAAAAAACATTTTTCATGACACATGTATCCAGGAGTACACTGTAGCTTTATTTAAAAAAAAAAAAAGATGAGCAGAGGGCTGCCTATATCCCAAACAATCTATGGCCAATGGACATAATACAACAGCTTTTCAAGGGGTACTTCATCTTTTTCATCTATTATAGGAAAGACCAATTAGCACACTTTTCATTGAAAATGCAAAGACTGACCATGGATACTGGGACTCAGACATTTTTAAAGAATCCTAGTTCATTTCTTCCCCACTAAGATATGAAAATCTTAGTGGATGACACAGCAAAAAGAGAAACCACAGAGCCTCAAAATCCCCTACTTCATGACAGGCTTCAAGCTTTCTACTAATCAAATGAGAAGTTTGACACACACAAAAAAGGGAGAGGGGACATTAAAAAGTATACATTTAGTGGGTTATTTCCTATAAGTTTGTTTATAAGTCACTGCATTGGGAATCAAACATATTTTCTTTACAAGTAATGACTAATATTTCTCTATTTCTGTGCATAAACATACATACATACATAGGTACATATATATACACATATATTAAATTCTCAGCCTCAGCTATAAAAGCCTAGTAAGGGACAGCCCAGGTGGCTCAGCGGTTTAGCGCCACATTCAGCCCAGGGCGTGATCTTGGAGACCCAGGATGGAGTCCCACGTGGCGCTCCCTGCATGGAGCCTGCTTCTCCCTCTGCCTGTCTCTCTCTCTCTCTACTCTCTGTGTCTCTCATGAATAAATAAATAATCTTAAAAAAAAAAAAAGCCTAGTAAGCCCTAAATTATCAACAACTTTGGGCAGAGTATTAGAACGAGGAGCAAGGTATCATATAGGATTGAGCACACTCTCCTTGACCTCCCACCCAAGTCTCTATACTGTGTCAATGTCATCCTATTTATTTTTTATTTCTTAAAGAATTTATTTATTTATTCATGAGACACAGAGAGAGAGAGGCAGAGACACACAGGCAGAGGGAGAAGCAGGCTCCTCACAGGGAGCCCGATATCGGACTCAATCCCAGGACAGGAATCACACCCTCAGCCAAAAGCAGATGCTCAACCACTGAGCCACCCAGGCGTTCCCCAATCATCTTATTTAAACACAAGTCCACACAATCCTCACAATTTTTGAAAACACTTCAGTGGTCTGTCACCGCCCTTGCCACAGCTCCTTGTCAAGACACCCTTGGCATCTGTCTTCCTCTGACCAGCCTCCCCTCACTACAACTGCAGGACTCTCAAGCTTCTTGATGAACCCTGAAGAGAACATGGTGAAGGGGATCGGAGTATGTCACCCTCAAAGATGTCACTTTGACATAAAGACTGTTTTGAGCTGAAGTTGATTAGTTCTCACCCGACTCATTCTTGTGTAAAAGGAATAAATTTCTTTTTGTAAAGGTGTTTCCCTTTTCCACACCAGGAAGAGAAGTACTTCAAGGATAAATATCATCACCTGAGAGGACTCTTCTTTTATTTGCATAACAAAACTAAACAATAACATAAAAACTAAACAATCCTTACTTACCAGACATTTCCTGTGTTACCTTCCTACAATTTAACCTTCATCCAGAAGCCTAAAACCCCTTTTTTGGCCTAGCTGCTTCTCCACATTTTATCATTCCTCATTTAAGATAGTATACAAAAAAGCAGGGTGCCTGGGTGCCTCAGTTATCCTGCGACTCTTGATTTCAGCTCAGGTCATGATTTCAGGGTCATTAGATGGAGCCTCGGGTCAGGCTCCATGCTGGGTATGGAGCCGGATTATCATTCTCCCTTTGGCCCTCCTCTCTCCCACTCTTAAAAAAAAAAAGTATATAAGCCCCAAATTCTAACCACCTTCTTAAGATATGTTTTTTTGGGGGGGAACTCCCATGTGTATATGCAATTAAACATTTTTTTTCTTCCTGCTAATCTTTTATCCATTTAATTTGCAGAGCCTAGGAAATAAGTTTAAGAGTGTAGAGGAGAAAGTTTTGCCTCTCCCTACAATGGCCTCTCATACCTCAGGGCCTTTGTACTTAATAACCCTCCTGCTACACCCAATTGATCATGCCCAGTATCTAGCAGTCTCTGCCTCAATTCAGACATGGCCTCTTTCAGAAAGCCCTGTCAAGTCAGCCTCTGCCCAGACTCCTGCCCATCACACCAGGTTAGGTCAGTCACCCCTTCATCTTTGCTTCTCTAAACCACAGCATTTATCCCACTACATCCCAATGACTGTTTGTTTTTGTTTTTGTTTTTATACAGTTTGTTATCTGTATCCCCCAATAAATTCTAAGTGCCTGAATGACTATTAGTAGGCCAAGAAGTTTTCTCTGTTAAAAGAAAAAAATCCACAGGGTGCCTGGGTGGCTCAGTTAGTTAAACATCTGCCTTCAGCTCAGATCATGATCCAGGGTCATGGGATAAAGCGCCACGTCCGCTCCCTGCTCAGTGGGGAGTCTGCTTCTCCTTCTCCCTCTGCCCATCCTCCACCCCCACTCATGTTCACTCTCTCAAATAAATAAACTAAATCTTAGAAGAAAATATCCTAACTAGTTCACTCGCAAGCAACCCCGAGGCAGCACAGAAAGACCTCTGAATCAGAGCTGCCAGGGGAGGCAGGTCAGGTAGGCCAGGGATTCTTCTTCAAAGCCAAGGCCAACCAAACACCTTTACAGGTTAAGGCTCTTGCTGTTATTTTTGCTTTGTTTTGTTTTATTTGGATGGTTGGTTTGGGTCTGCTCTTTGCTTTTAATTCTGCTTTTGGTTTCTTAGTGTCTTCTAATACACTATGATGAAATCAACGGCAGCTAGGAAATTGGATAACTGGCCCCATTTCAACTTGTGTGACCTCTGTCCTCCCTCTCTACCTGTCTGTAAACTGAGGAAGTAGTATAAGAATGGCTCTTAAACCTAGCTGCCCACAGTCACCCAGGAAGCCTGTAATAACACTGTTCTCCCTCTGGAACTCAGGTAACTGCTGAGGAGCCAGGTTTGGAGACGACCAGATGGGGCAGAGTTCTGGAATCAAGTCACACCTGGGATCCAGTTCTAATTCCTCCACATACTTCCTGTGTGACCTTCAGCAATTTAACCTCTCTGTGTACTTTGGTTTACATGCTTGTTACAGCAGAGATAGTTAAGCAGTTTCAATTCAAATGCACCAATTCAAATTTACAATTAATCGAAGGGAAGATTAAGGTACGCAAGGTATGCAGAATACCAACTAGTGGCTGGCCCACTATAGATGTTTACTAAATGATAGGGAAGTCCTCAACCTCCGTCCCGTGTATTCCTCATGGCACCCTAACATTTCTCCACTACAGCCCTTAAGAGTTTCCAGAGGGCAGGGCATCTCCACCATATTCTCCACCCATCCCCGGTGCCAACAGGGTTCCCATAACATCAGAACAGACACTCACTAAAATACACTAACATAACCAATTTCCCTTTCCCTCTCACTACACTTAACTGTGAGCTCCTCCAAAGCAGGGACCATTTCTTATTTACCGATCTGAAACCAGCACTTAATAGAGTGCCTATCACATGCTTGTTGAACTAATTATTTTCACAATCTCTTTCCAGTTCAAGTAAACCCAGGATCTGCACTTGAGAAGATCTGGGACAGAATCAGTTACAAGTATTCGTATGCCGTTCATATATCTGGCCACAAACTATCTGTTCTTCTATGGTTGAAAAATTACCATTGTTGTAATGAAATAATGAGGTAATTTTGGAATGCTCCCCTCAACTGCTAAAAATATCTGCTCCATGAGGGCACCTATAATGTCTTCTTCAACATCATAGCCCCAGAGCCTGGCAAGAGCTTTGCAACAAATATAAACATTTAGTGAATGAACAAATGCACGCATGCATGTAAGTCCCTTATAAGTCTGGATAAGGCCGATTATCCTATTTTTAGGAATCGCTCCTAATTAAATTCAAAGTTGCTACATTTAGATCTAACAAAACGTTTAAAAATAAAAACAGCAGATGTTTGATCTCTGGGTGGCAGAGTTTCTTTTTTCAAATCCTTGATTTATTTCACATTGCAGGAAATCGACCAAAATACTGATACCCACAAAGCTCATACGTCACCCTCAGTCAGATATATTCTACATCCACAAAGATGACTATTCTGGTTGTTATTTACAAGTATTTTGACTCTTGATCTCTGAACAAATCAACTTTTAGGAATTGTTTTAGCTAATGTGATTTTTACAATAAAGGGATGAGATCAGTAACCAAATGATATGAATCACTGAAATCCTACGACTTTTCATTTAACAAAGGCAAATCAAGAACATACCCGGGTTTTGATAGGAACCAAAACTTAAACCTCTACCTTTACAAAATGTTCAAAGTTGATTCAATGATAATTCAGTAAGGATACAGTTGTAGCCTTGAGTGAATTTCAAAGGGGGAAAGTGGGACACAGTGACTCAGGACAGATGTTTAGGCTAAAGAATCTACGTCATCAGACAAAAATGGCACCAATTCAAATGCACAATTAGAAAAGGGGTGGTCATGCAAAGGTCACTTTTTTGGTAACTCCCGCTCCTTGTAAGGGGCGACAAGACACCGGGAGAGGCTAACCCAGGGCTTCACAGTGAGATGGAAAGTCCAGGACTATCAACCCACGCTATTCTGAGAGCCTGCCAGTGCACTTAATCTTTCTTTAAGGTTTTAATCACCCTAACAAAACAACACCCTATAATGAAACCAGCAAAGGCCATATAACACACACAGTGGATCCACAGTGAGCCGTCATCACCCTTCCATTGTTCTGCAGCCTCATGCACACCTTGCAGCATCAGTAAACCAGCCATGGCATCCTGAGAAGACCACAGCCTCTGCAGCAGCAAGATTCACTATTTTCTCGGCTTCCAGCACTCACCCTCAAGAAGCCTGAAAAAAGGGGGGATGGGGGAGAGCCCTGGCCAGCTTGACATGAAGCCTTTAATAAAGACAATGTCAACTAACAAACACGGCAGGTCTCCAATGAAATTTAACTCCTATTTTTAAAATTTTCATGGCTTTCCTTAAATTAAATCCTCACAGAGCTAAACAGAACACTGCAATCAGACCCTCAAGAACAGCTTTAAAAATGCAACATACTCACAGATTTAGAGCAGCTGTAACTTTGGAGGAATGAGTCTAGCCTCACTGCAGAGATGCCTTTCCCTCTCTTCTACCAGATTTTTTAAGGCAAACAAAAAGAAGACAGTCCTCAATTTAAAGGCCAACAAAAATCCTCAGCTTCTGCTTTGTTTCTTGGTCTCCAGTGAGACTCTCAATTAAAGGGGCATAAGAAGAGAAGTGGCGGAGGCTGCGGACAGGATCCCAGAGCTTCCCAGAGCAGAATTTAAGACATGTCAGTTAAAGTGGCAGCTACCCTCACTGCCGTGGCTGACGCTTCTGCGGGAAGGGATGCCGGGAGATTTTTTTCCCCAGTCCCTGCTGCAGCCTAATTCTGATCCATCACTGTTTAATATCCTAGGGAAACAGGCAAGACAAACAAATGGCCTGGATTTATCAATTCTCCAGGGTCTCTTAGCGATTTTTCACCTAATCCAAGGATTCATCTCCATCTAAAGAGGGCCAACTAAGGAATAAAATGACTTCTTTTTCATTTTAAGGGAAATGTAAGAGCAGGCAAATATTCCCAGGTTAGAGCTAACTTTTATATCACAGGGACTTCTTTAAAATACTAAAATAAGGGAAAATCAAGTTCTCTGAGGTTTTTAATCTAACAGGTTAAATGCACAAAAGTTAAATTAGCAAAGTGAAATACACGTATGACATTACACACCAATATATCTCTAAATGGCACTTTAAAATTAACATTAGAGGGGCATATGGGTGGCTCAGTGGTTGAGCATCTGCCTTCGGCTCAAGTACTGACCCCGGGGTCCTGGGATGGAATGCCCCATCAGGCTCCCTGCAGGAAGTCTGCTTCTCCCTCTGCCTGTGTCTCTGCCTCTCTCCCTGTATCTCTCATGAATAAATAAGTAAAATCTTTAGAATTAAATTAACATTAGATAAAACAGTATTTGAACCGATTCTGAAGAAACTAAAAGTAGGCTTAGAGATGATCAGTGACTTTGCAACTTTCTTATCTTGCTTTGAGTACTCCTCCACATACTAGAGCTGAACCATTTTTATGATGGGGTTCACCATTTTACCTGATTATAAAAGTATAAGGTAATGTAGTCTGATTATTTCCTGGTTATAAAATAATAAACTTCTTGAAGAGAAACGGAAAATAAGAAATATTCACAGCCATAATCTCATAACCAGAGAAAACCATTGTTAATATTTTGCGATATTTATTTCTAGTCTTTTTTGTATACATATATACATACACATACACAGTTTTCTTTAATACTACTGTTTTACATGTTGTATACTACATTTTTCAAATGGCTTTATGACTATTTTCCATACAAGTGACCCATTTCTACAAGTGCTCAAAAGAAAAAATAAAAATAAAAAAGATTAAAAAATAAAAAAATAAAATAAAAGTGCTCAAAAGAATTAGCATATGCAATGACAGTCAGTCAACATATGCCTGTGTGCCCACTATGTGCCAGGCACAGGTCACACACTAGTGTCAAGAATATACATGGTCCCCACTTCTTAGAGCTCACAGTCCAGCCGAGAAGCCAGATATTCAGCAAATGATGGCATATGTGATACCTACTGTAGTTCAAAGGAGAAAGAACTACAGACTCTTTAGAAATATGTTAGGGACCTGGTCTTCTGAAGGTCAGGGTTTCTTAAGGAATGGCAAGCCCAAATACACAATTATTAGTACAGTATATTTCACACTTACACTTTCCCATCAACATGAATATCTTTTTACCTTCTTCTAAAAAATTGTTTCTAAAGATTTTATTTACCTATATGACAGAGAGAGAAAGGAAGAAAGCATGACCAGGGAGAGCAGCAGAGGGAGAAGGAGAAGCAGACTCTGGGCTCAATCCAGGAACCCTGGGATCGTGACATGAGCCAAAGGCAGGAGCTTAACCAACTGAGCCACCCAGGTGCCCCAAAATTTATTTATTTATTTTGGGAGAGAGATGAGATGCCTGGGTGGCTCAGCAGTTGAGCATCTGCCTTTGGCTCAGGGCATGATCCTGAAATCTTCAATGTAAAATTAACTTAGCCATGTTCAGAATCTCATAGAGGCTAAAAGACTCCTTTGAGAAATATGACAATTTAACATGAATCTGACATGACCATAAGTGAATACATGTGAAAGAAAACAACAAAACACCACACACCCAAATAAGTTATATACATGTTCCAAGTGATCAAGGTCAATACCAGTAGTGATAAATCATGTTGGTAGCCAGTACTCTTGAAATGATATGATAGTAATGGCACTCTATCTCTGTGGCCTTCCTCTCCAAAACCTACAACCCCAGTCTCCCCATGAGAAAAGCATCAGACAAATTCCAATATGGGGCATCCTACAAAATATCTGACTAGTACTCCCCAAAACTTCAAGGTTATCAAAAAGAAAGAAAAACCTGAGAACCATCATAGCTAATTAAGGAAAAACAATGTAAATCTGAATAAAGTATGCATTTTAGTGATAACATATTAACATTAGTTCATTGACTATAATAAATTATGTTACTAATATAAGATGTTAATAATGGAGGAAACTGGGTGTAGGGTATATGGAAACACTGTACTATCCTCTTGAACTTTCTGAAAATCTAAAACTGTTCAAAAAATAAAATCTATTTTTTAAAATTCTCTTTCCCAAATTGAAATTAACTTAATTTTTTTCTGATCATTAGTAAAATATATTCCATAAAAATTCTGACAATGCAAAAAGGTATAAGGGGCTTTTTTGAAATTATAAATACCCTATACTCCTACCATGTTCAGATAACAAATCCCAAACAAAATAATTGTGTGTATGTGTGTATTGTTCTACCATACATGGTATTTTTTAGCTGTGTTAAACTCAATAATGGTACCCAAACATGTCCAGGTCCTAATCCCTAATCCCTGTGAATGCTACCTTATGTAAGAAAAGAGCCTCTACAGGTGTAATGAAATTATGGATCTTGAGATGGAGAGATTATCCTGGGTTATCTGAGTATGCTCTAAACACAATCACAAGTGTCCTTCCTTATAAGAGGGAGGCAGAGAGATATCTGACACAGAAGCCAGAAGATGTTGTGACTGGGGCACCTTGGTTTCAGCTCAGGTCACAGACTCTCAGTTGTGAGATCAAGCCCCACACTGGGCACCACTCTGAATGTGGAGCCTATTTGGGATTCTCTCTCCGGTCTCCCCCTACCCACCCACCATCACCCCCTGCCGTTCATGCTTGCTCTCTAAAAAAAATTTAAAAATAAAAGTTAAAAATGAAAGCTGTTTTAAAAAAGAAGATGTTATGACCGTGGAAGCAGAGCAGTTTGAAAATACTTTGCTGCTGGCTTTAAAGTTGACAGAAAGGGCCATGAGCCAAGGTATACAAGAAATGCAGCCATAGAGGCTGGAAATGGGCAATAAAATGGATTCTCCCCTAGAGTCTCTCAAGGGAGCATAGTCATGACCACACCTTAGTTTTGATTCAGTGAAAAGTATTTCAGACTTCTGAACTCCAGAACTCTGAGAGAATAAATCTGTGTTATTCAAACTACCAAGTTTGTGGTAATTTGTTACAACAATCAAAGGAAACAAATACAATAAGTAGCCTTAAAGACCTATCTTTCTTCTTTTTCAGTTACCTGCACATACCCCTAGGATAATTCTTTCCATCAGCGTTCTCTTTCTGGATTTGCTTTTTGGGATTAACCCTCTTTCATATATGCTCAAAATATTCCCACTTAATTCTCTTTTAATCGGGTTTATTGATCAAAACCATCACTCTTTTTTTTCCTGTTGGTGTCAGGGTTAAAATGTAACTTTCCAACACAAAGAACAGAATTCTTTAACTTCACTTGCTTTTAATATTTAAAAAATAAAATCTCCAACTTTTTTTCTTTACTATTAAGAACCATTTAATGTTATACATCTGCATACCCATATCCCTCCACATTTCAGGCCCTGGACTACCACCAATACCAAAACTTGGACACAGAACAAATGTCAAGGAGGAAAACTGGAAACTTCCTAGAGATCCCCACCCATACCCACATTCCCTATGTCAAGTCTATCCCCGCAAACTAGAGAGAATGTGTTTGGCAAACATTTGTCAAACTATAATAGCCAGGCGTGCTCACCTTATCCACGGTCTGATGAAGCAGATCTCAGAAATGGGAAAATAGGGAAATAGCCAAGGATAACAGTTACTTATCTCTCAAATATTTGTGATTTAACTAAGTGTCTTCTTTTTTACTTTTTTAAAAAATGTTTTTATATCTTGAGGTAGCCATTATAAGGCAGTATGAAAATAGTTCTATCTATCTAGACAATAAAATTGTACTGAGACTTTAGAATGTTCTTTCAAAATATATATGCTTCAAACAGTTGATCACGGAATTAATTCCTTGTAGTACGTGCACAGAATTATTTTAATCAAAGCAAACCAATATATTATTAATTTCTTTTAGATTGTGGGCAAACTTTTTAAATGGCAAAGAATCTCCTAAATCAATGGAGATCTGATACACAGAACTTTACACACATACACACACACACACACACACACACACACACAGAGATTTTGGTTTGTTTGTTTGTTTTTTTTTAACTGCATAGAAGTAAGGTCAAGCTACCCCTGCAGAAAATTTTCTTACTGCCAAAATAGAAACAAAAAGCTCATAACTGTATTGCCTACAACGGACACTAAAACTATGCCTATACCTCTAAAAATGTTAATTCATCAGAGTTACATGGAGCTTTAACACATTTGAGCTCTAGTTATAACATCCTGCTTACAGGTAATAAAAAATACTCCTTGCTAGCCTGAATACTTTCACTCTGTACAATAATAATTAAATAAATAACAGAAATTACTTTACACAATAAAAAAATCATACACAAATTCTCAAATACATCTTCAGGGATTTTTTTAAGATTTATTTATTTACATTAGAGAGAGGGAGCATGCAAGAGCACACAAGTGGGAGGGACAGAGGGAGAAAGAGAATCTCAAGTAAACTCCACGCTGAGTGTGGGGCTCAATCTCACAACCCTGAGGTCATGAACCTGAGATCACAACCTGAGCCAAAACCAAGAGTCTGAGGCTTAATCAATTGCACCAGCCAGGTGCCCCAAATGCTCTTTAATTTTAAGCTCTTTAATTTTAAGCAATATCAGAGTCCTTTAGATTTGTTAGTGGCTAAGTCTTCAGACTATTTATTAAATGTGTAGGATACATGATACTAAACTACACATTGTACACAAATGTACCCAATGCAAATATTACTCCCACTTTGAGGAGTTCTACTCATGATGTTCTTCAAACACAATGACACTAAAGGGAGACAGTGGGAAGAAGTAGCCAGAGGGAGAACCATATAGAGTGACTAATTTTCAAAACATAAGCAATGGAGATGTTTGAAGTATTTCAAAAAGCAAAGTTCTCAAGTATCTGCTGTTGGGGGGTTTTATTAGTCATTTTAGGTTGCTATTTTTATTGAGATGGATGAAAGTATCCAAACAGGCATGAAAGTATCCAAACAAGGCAGATAAAGATGGTAGAAAGTTGACAAAAAGCAGGCTAGCTCACTATATCCTCAAGGATTCTGATAACTCATTTACATACTTCTCAGATGAAAAGAGTGTCAGCCCCTATTTGAGAAACATGGCAAAGAGAGACCAACAATCCTGGATAGTGTTTACTACGCCCAAACAATTGGACATTACCGAATTATGTATTTGCGTTGAGTAACCAAACAGCTGTAATTAATCATCATTTAAAAAATACACACCCCAAAAGCTCCCTTTATTCACTCTTCCTTCTGAATAGTCACAACAATTATCATTGTTCCCTGTACTTGATAAGTTCTCCATAAATGATGCCTGGATTTTTTTAATGCACTGAAAATCCTTGCAGTCTTCTTTGAGTACTCATCTACATTTTCCGACTAGTACATTAATTCAACAAATTCATGAATCCGGGGCAGCCCAGGTGGCTCAGCGGTTTAGCGCCACCTTCAGCCCAGGGCGTGATCCTGGAGACCCAGGATCAAATCCCACATCAGGCTCCCTGCATGGAGCCTGCTTCTCACTCTGCCTGTGTCTCTGCCTCTCTCTCTCTCTCTCTCTCTCTCTCTCTGTACCTCTCATTAATAAATAAATAAAATCTTTAAAAAAAAATTCATGAATCCGACAAATACAAATGGAGCATTTTTACCATATGCCAACCGCGGTGCTTGGGTGCAGGGCACACCATGATAAGCAGCACAGACCAGTCCCACCCTCATGGAATTTAGAGAACAAAGGAACAGATGGCCAAAAGCAAGCAACACTAAGTACAAAATGACAAATGAAATGAGAAAAACAAACAGGATGGCAAGCTAGGGAAGTGGGAGAGGAGTAACCTATTTAGGGGGGCATCATTAAGAAAGGCAGGAAGACATTCAAGCTGGTAGGTAAGGATGATCAGTTAGAAGCCCTGGGAGGAGTGGGAAGAAGTCACTCTAGTCTCAGACACCAGCTCAAATCTAGGGCAGCAAAGGGCTAATTCAGTCAAAATCCTGAAGTAGGCTTGTGGCTGGAGAGCAGTGAATGAGGGTGGGGGTTGCCCTAGACTAGGTTTTATACCTGCATGTGGGGGCCTGGCCACCTGAAGTCTTGTGGACCGTGGTAGACTGGGGACTTTATCTGCAGATACACATAAACTCATGGACAGATGCTAGGTAAGGAAGTGACATCACACAATTTAATTTCTAAAAGGATGACTCTGTCCTAATTCAAATAAACACACGGTTAAAAAATAAATTATGAGACAACCGGGGAAATGTGAACACTGATAGTATCTTTGATGACTATTGTTAAATTTTTTTAGGTGTGGTAACAGTCTCATGATGCTTTTAAAAAGAGACCTAACTTTTACATTTGTGTACTAAATGATACCATAGAAGACATATAGATTAGATAATAGTTCTGTATCAATGCTAATTTCCTGATTTAATCACTTAAAGGTAATTCTGTAAGAGAACATCTTTGTCTTTAGGAAGTACATACTGAGATATTTAAAGGTAGAAATAAAAAAAAAAACAAAAAAAACAAAAAAAAAATAAATAAAGGTAGAAATAAATTGTAACATCTAGAATAGGATTCCAAATAACCTGGGGGTGGATTGTAAATGAAATAAAATTGGCCTTGGGTTCACAATTGTTGAAGGTGAGTTCAGTTTACTCTCCACTTTTTGTACATGTTTGAAAGTTTTCATATTCAGTTCTCTTAAAAATAAGATAACATTGGCTGCTGTGTAGAGACTGAGTGAGGTGCCAGTGGGAAGGTGAAGGACGGAGAACAAAGGAAACAAGAAAACACACTAGGGGCGCCTGAGTGGCTCAGTGGTTGAGTGTCTGCCTTTGGGCTCAAGTACTGACCTGACCCCAGGGTCCTGGGATCGAGTCCCGCATCGAGCTCCCTGCAGGGAGCCTGCTTCTCCCTCAGCCTGTGTCTCTGCCTCTCTCTGTGTGTCTCTCATGAATAAATAAATTAAAAATCTGTTTAAAAAAGAAAAGAAGTCACTAGACGGCTCTCAAAGAAATTCAGGCACACCTGAGACTGCTTTGAGCTAATGAAACAGAAAGGAGAGGAAAAAGTGAGCAGATGGGAAATAAATTCTGGAGGTAGACTTCATCACACGTGGTATCATGGAAGGTAGAGGAAAGAGAAAGAATCAAAGATGTCTCCCAGTTATCTGGCTTGAGTAAGTGAGTGCAGATGCGGAAACCCGGGAGAGGACAAGGTTCCAGACAAAGAAGGCAGATGAATATCATGAGTTCAAGTCTGTAATATGTACATGAAGGTGTCTGTGAAACATCCAAGTGAGTGATCACATAAGCAATGACTGGGCCAGTTTCTCAGTACAATTGTGGACATAGCCCCAGACAGAGCAGCACAGAGCAGCTGGCATGCCCAGAAGGGCACTGGTGGAGGAGGTGAGGAACTCAGCATTGGGCAGGGTCCTCTGGCTTTCAGACACAACCTGGACATTGCTAGCTGGGGTTGAGTGACAGAGAGGCTCCTGAGTCCACAGAAAGGGCAACCACAATGGTAAAGGCCATACCCAGAGGAGTTCACCAGTCATTCGTTTTGCCACCAGTAACACCAGTCTTCTTCATCCATAGGACTCCTTGGTAACACGAGACAGTTGGACCACAGGGATGCTTAAGGAGCTTTACTTTAAGCCTGAATCCTGTCAGTCCTCCTCAGAGTGAGCAAAAGAGAGCATTTATAGAATATATGTACCTTGACTAAAAATGTACATACAAGGATGCCTGGATAGCTCAGTCATTGAGCATCTGCCTTCTGCTCAGGTCATAATCCCGGGGTCCTGGGATTGAGTCCCCCACATCAGGATCCTTGAAGGGAGCCTGCTTCTCCCTCTGCCTAAGTCTCTGACTCTCTCTCCTTGTCTTTCATGAATAAATAAATAAAATCTTTTTAAAAAATCAAAATGTAGGGACATCTGGGTGGCTCAGTAGTTGGGCTTTTGCCTTTGGCTCAGGGTGTGGTCCTGGAGTCCCAGGAACGAGTCCCACATCAGGCTCCCTGCATGGAGCCTGCTTCTCCCTCTGCCTGTGTCTTGCTTCTGTGTGTTTTTCATGAATAAATAAATATTTTTTAAAAATTAAAATGTAGATATAGAGATATACATATACATATACATATAGTGTCTCCCAATCACCTTATATAAAGAACTTCCCATTTTGGAAGCTCCCAATACAATAACAAATCATTACAGGACATCTAATAGTACAAAAGGAAATGCAAAGAAGAACAATTCAAGTAATGATAATATAGGTAGAAGGCACTAGGGATACTGCTCAGTCTGGGCTTTTTCAGGGAACTTTATTTCCATTTACTGTATTCATTAACTCTGACCCAGGACTTTTCATCATATAATATCCCTGAAACCAGGATACATCTTCAAATTGACAGCAACTGGGGTGCCTGGGTGGCTCAGTAGGTTAATGTCTGCCTTTCGTTCAGGTCATGATCCTGGAGTCTGGGGATCAAGCCCACATCGCAGGGGGAGCAGGGTGAGGGAAGGTCCCTGCTTAGCAGGGAGTCTGCTTCTCCCTCTCCCTCTGCCCTTCCCCCTGCTCCTTCCCTCTTCTCTCTCTCTCCCTTTCTCAAATAAATAAATAAATAATATCTTTTAAAAAACTGACAGCAACTTTGGCCTAGTTCAAAATTCTTTTTTTTTAAACACTTTTTTAAAAATTTTTATTTATTTATTTATGATAGTCACAGAGAGAGAGAGAGAGAGAGGCAGAGACACAGGCAGAGGGAGAAGCAGGCTCCATGCACCGGGAGCCCGATGTGGGATTCGATCCCCGGTCTCCAGGATTGCGCCCCGGGCCAAATGCAGGCACCAAACCGCTGCGCCACCCAGGGATCCCCGGCCTAGTTCAAAATTCTTAAGGAGAGGATCTACATTTGCTTCTGCCAACTACCTAAGGGCACCACCAATCTGACCCACTTAAAATTAAATTACCTGCTTGGAGTTATTTGGGCCACTCTGATAACTAATATTCAGACTGCAAACCAGTTTGTTATTCAAATTCTTAAGAGTGTTAAAAAGGTAAACATAGGACCCATCAATTGCGTTCCTAGGTATGTATGCCAGAAAATTGCAAACATATGTCCACAAAAGACTTGTACTCAGTTATTACTTAATGGAAACTGGAAACTGGAAACAATCTGAATGTCCATCAACTGGTGAATGGATAAAGAAAATGTGGTATGCATACATTTGAATAGTATTCAGCCATAAAAAAGAATGAAGTACTCATACATGGTACAAAATGGATGAATTGCAGAAGCCAAACACACAAGAACACATATTGTGTGATTCTATTTATATGAAATGTCTATAGAAACAAATCTAGAGACAGAAATTAGTGATTGCCTAGAGGTAGGGACAGGAATGGGGAGTGACAGTAAAGGGGCACAAGTTGTCTATTTCAGGTTATATAAAATGCCTTAGAATTATAGTGATGGCTGTATAATTCTGTAAATATACTGCACTTAATTGAATTGTACACTTGAAATGGGAATTGTTTGGGATATAAGTCAGCATTGTAATAGGGCTGTTTAAAAAGAAATGATCAGGGCAGAGAATCTCATGAGAGGTTTTTTTCCCCCTCCCTACCTAGTACCAAGACTGAAATACACAAGTTTCCTTCCCATGTCCTGCATGACAGTTTTATTTTTCATTCCCTTATGCAAGGTCTCCTATGAAATTCTTGTGTTTTTTTCCTCAGTGGTCTATAAGATAATGATGTAAATGCCATCACAGGGGCACCTGGGTGGCTCAGTTGGTTAAGCGTCCAACTCTTGATTTCAGCTCAGGTCATGATCTCAATGTGTTGTTGGATCCTATTAGCTAGTATCTTGTTGAGAATTTTTGCATCCATGTTCATCAGGGATATTGGTCTGTAATTCTCCTTTTTGGTGGGGTCTTTGTCTGGTTTCGGAATTAAGGTGATGCTGGCCTCATAGAACGAATTTGGAAGTACTCCATCTCTTTCTATCTTTCCAAACAGCTTTAGTAGAATAGGTATGATTTCTTCTTTAAACATTTGATAGAATTCCCCTGGGAAGCCATCTGGCCCTGGACTCTTGTGTCTTGGGAGGTTTTTGATGACTGCTTCAATTTCCTCCCTGGTTATTGGCCTGTTCAGGTTTTCTATTTCTTCCTGCTTCAGTTTTGGTAGTTTGTGGCTTTCCAGGAATGCGTCCATTTCTTCTAGATTGCATAATTTATTGGCGTACAGCTGTTCATAATATGTTTTTAAAATCGTTTGTATTTCCTTGGTGTTGGTAGTGATCTCTCCTTTCTCATTCATGATTTTATTAATTTGAGTCTTCTCTCTCTTCTTTTTAATAAGGTTGGCTAATGGTTTATCTATCTTATTAATTCTTTCAAAGAACCAACTCCTGGTTCTGTTGATCTGTTCCACAGTTCTTTTGGTCTCGATATCATTTAGTTCTGCTCGAATTTTAATTAACTGTCTTCTTCTGCTGGGGGTGGGGTCTATTTGTTGCTTTTTCTCTAGTTCCTTTATGTGTAAGGTGAGCTTTTGAATTTGAGTTCTTTCCAGTTTTTGAATGGATGCTTGTATTGCGATGTATTTCCCCCTCAGGACTGCTTTTGCTGCATCCCAAAGATTTTGAACGGTTGTATCTTCATTCTCATTAGTTTCCATGAATCTTTTTAATTCTTCCTTAATTTCCTGGTTGACCTTTTCATCTTTTAGCAGGATGGTCCTTAACCTCCACGTGTTTGTGGTCCTTCCAAACTTCTTGTTGTGATTGAGTTCTAATTTCAAGGCATTATGGTCGGAGAATATACAGGGGACTATCCCAATCTTTTGGTATCGGTTCAGACCCGATTTGTGACCCAGTATGTGGTCTATTCTGGAGAAAGTTCCATGTGCACTTGAGAAGAATGTGTATTCCGTTGAGTTTGGATGTAAAGTTCTGTAGATACCTGTGAAATCCATCTGGTCCAGTGTATCATTTAAAGCTCTCGTTTCTTTGGAGATGTTGTGCTTAGAAGACCTATCGAGGGTAGAAAGAGCTACATTGAAGTCACCAAGTATAAGTGTATTTATTATTATCTAAGTATTTCTTCACTTTGGTTATTAATTGATTTAAATATTTGGGAGCTCCCACATTCGGGGCATATATATTGAGGATTCTTAAGTCCTCTTGTTGGATAGATCCTTTAAGTATGATATAGTGTCCCTCTTCATCTCTCACTACAGTCTTCGGGGTAAATTTTAGTTTATCTGATATGAGGATGGCTACCCCTGCTTTCTTTTGAGGACCATTTGAATGGTAAATGGTTCTCCAACCTTTTATTTTCAGGCTGTAGGTGTCCTTCTGTCTAAAGCGAGTCTCTTGTAGACAGCAAATAGATGGGTCCTGCTTTTTTATCCAGTCTGAAACCCTGTGCCTTTTGATGGGGTCATTAAGCCCATTCACGTTCAGAGTTACTATTGACAGATATGAGTTTAGTGTCATCATGATATCTATTCAATCCTTGTTTTTGTGGATTGTTCCACTGAACTTCTTCTTAAAGGGGAATTTTAAGAGTCCCCCTTAAAATTTCTTGCAGAGGTGGTTTGGAGGTCACATATTCTTTCAGTTCCTGTCTGTCTTGGAAGCTCTTTATCTCTCCTTCCATTCTGAATGAGAGCCTTGCTGGATAAAGTATTCTAGGTTGCATGTTGTTCTCATTTAGGACCCTGAATATATCCTGCCAGCCCTTTCCGGCCTGCCAAGTCTCTGTGGAGACTTCTGCTGTTACCCTAATACTCCTCCCCATAAAAGTCAGGGATTTCTTGTCGCTTGCTGCTTTAAGGATCTTCTCTTTATCTTTGGAATTTGCAAGCTTCACTATTAGATGTTGAGGTGTTGAACGGTTTTTATTGATTTTAGGGGGGGATCTCTCTATTTCCTGGATCTGAATGCCTGTTTCCCTTCCCAGATTAGGAAAGTTTTCAGCTAGGATTTGTTCAAATACATATTCTGGCCCTCCGTTCCTTTCGGCGCCCTTAGGAACCCCAATTAAACGTAGGTTTTTCTTCCTTAGGCTGTCGTTTATTTCCCTTAATCTATCCTCATGGTCTTTTAATTGTTTGTCTCTTTTTTCCTCAGTTTCCCTCTTTGCCATCAACTTATCTTCTATGTCACTCAGTCGTTCTTCCACCTCGTTCACCCTCGTCGTTAGGACTTCTAGTTTGGATTGCATCTCATTCAATTGATTTTTAATTTCTGCCTGATTGGATCTAAATTCTGCAGTCATGAAGTCTCTTGAGTCCTTTATGCTTTTTTCTAGAGCCACCAGTAGCTATATAATAGTGCTTCTGCATTGGCTTTCTGACATTGAATTGTAATCCCGATTTTGTAACTCTGTGGGAGAGAGGACTGTTTCTGATTCTTTCTTTTGAGGTGAGGTTTTCCTTCTAGTCATTTTGCTCAGTGCAGAATGGCCAAAACCAAGTTGTATTGGGAAAAGGAGAAAAAGAGACAGAAATAAGGAAAGAAAAGAGAAAAAGAAAAAAGAAAAAAGGAAGAAAAAAAGAAAAAAAGAGGAAAAAGAGAAAGAAAAAGAAAGGGAAAAAAAGGGTGGGGGAAGCAAACAGAAATCAAAAAGCAAAAAAAAAAAAAAAAAAAACATGGGGGAGTATCTTCTGATTCTGTGTACTTTAAGTCCCTTGACTTCCCTTGGAACTGGTCCCTCTAGCTGGTCTTCTGGGAGAGGGGCCTGTTGTGCTGATTCTCAGGTGTTAGCACTTGGGGGAGCTGCTCTGCCCCTGCCTGGTGCAGGGCTCAGTGGGGGTTGTTCACCCCCTGAGGCCCCAGGAGGAACAACCGCAGTGGCGGGGCCAGCTCTGGAGCCCTGGATTCAGCCCCCGCAGGAACTCCGGGGCTCTCCGTCTGCAGGGACTCGAGGCTCCTGGGCGGGGCCGCTGATCTGCTCAGCTCGGGGCAGGAGCGTCCTTGCTGTCCGGGGCCCTCCCGGCCTCTGCCTGTCCCGGGGGAGGCCGGATCCTGCGCTGTGTCCCTGCGCCCTGTGCTCCGGGGCCTGCGCTGTTGGATTCGCGCTCCCGCCCCGCAGCCGCCTCCACACTGAGCCTCTTCCTCTGCCGGAACCGCCGCCGCCCGAGCCCCTCCGAGCTGCTCCCGGTCCAGCCATGCGCGTTGCAGTCTTTTAGGGAGCTCGGCCTCGAGGTATGGGGCACTCTCCTGGGTGCACAGGTGCCTGTTAGTGTCCCAGGGAGCCCGAGGGCATCCCCGCCCTCCTGGGTCCTGCTGTAACTCCCTGCGAGGCCTTTCTGCCCGGAAAGGTTGGTCCAGCTCCTGCTCCTCCGGGACGGGGCTCTCCTGCCCTGGGGACACTCGCCCCGGCCTCAGCCCGGCTCCTCGCGGGGCCCCTCCCCCTTGGAGGCCTTTTGTGTCTTTATTTCTTTTTCCCCGTCTTCCTACCTTGATAGAAGCGCGAACTCTTCTCACTGTAGCATTCCAGCTGGTCTCTCTTTAAATCTCAGGCCGAATTCGTAGATTTTCAGGATGATTGGATGGTTTTCTAGGTAATTTGTTGAGGACAGGTGACTTGGGGACCCTGCTCCTCCGCCATCTCGCCCCTCCCCCTCAGGTCATGATCTCAGAGTGTTGTGATAGAGCCCTGAATAGGTCTCTGTACCGAGCACGGAGCCTGCTTAAGGTTCTCTCTCTCCCTCTCCCTTTCTCCCCTCCCCCAGCTCATGATCTCTCTCTCTCTCAAAAAAAAAAAAATTGTTTAACTTAAAAAACATAAATGCCATGTTAGATCTAATAAAATAATTGTCAACCTGGTTGAGAAAAGGCAGGTGGGGTGGGGGAGGAGTTCCTCTCTAGATTTGGGCAATAATTGTATCACCTAGGAGGGGAGAGTTGGGACAAACAAAATCAGAGAAAAATGAAAGTAAATCCAAATCTGCCTGGAGTTACTATTTATGATTTAACCTCTATGAAGAGAAACATTAACTAGATGTTTTCCAACTAGCATTCACTGACTTTCACCCTAAATAACCTTAAAAGAGGGCAAACTAGTTGATTATAATTAGTCTACTAATAAGAAAAACAAAATGGCCTTAAAAACTTTATCTCATTGTAATCTACAATTTATAGTTCAAAAGAAGGTGTAAAGAAGGAAAAAGCCCATAAGAAATGCTAGGCTACAAAATATTTTTATTTCCATCATAAGCTTCTTATCACTTGGTTTAAAATGTCTACCCATTTCAATTTCTAGAAGCAAAGATAAATTCACAGTAGTTTTTGCACATAAACACATTCATCCCCCACTGCATTCATACTGCCTCAGGACTCGACTCAACACATACACATTTCTAGGTAAGGATAAATTCAAAAACTTAATAAGATGCAATGGAATATAAGAGATCATTGCTGACAACATACTAAACCTGCATCTGTTCTAACAGTCTTTGAATAAAAAAGAAAATCCTAATTAACTAGTACCCAACCAGGGCCCTCTAGTTAATTAGATTTTTGTTCCATTGCCCCCTATGGTTTTTACGAGAAAGAGATTAATCAAAAACACTACCAAGCCACTGGGGTGCCTAGGTGGCTCAGCCAGTTGAGGGTCCAGCTCTTGGTTTTGGCCCAGGTCATGATTGCATGGGTCCTGGGATTGAGCCCCAAGTCAGGCTCCACACTCAGTGAGGAGTCTGCATGAAGATTCTCTCTCTCTGCCTCTCTCATACTCGCTCTCCCTCTCTCCCAAATAAATAAATAAAATCTTAAAAAGAAAGAAAGAAAGAAAGAAAGAAAGAAAGAAAGAAAGAAAGAAAGAAAGAACGAAACAAAACTACTAAGTCACAATGATTCCAAGTGGTTAATCCAAGCTCTCCACTCAACAGAGGCCAGGGATCCTCTGTGACCTATCTTCACTGGCGTCCACAGATGTCTCAGGTCATTCCCATATACCTCAAAACCCAAAACCAGTGCCAGGCTCCTATCTCCTAGCTCTTGTTTGGAACCCCTGAAACATTTCATTTATTCTTTGTGTGTCATATCACAGTGAATTTATAAACAGACTTTTTAAAAGATTATTTATTTATTTATTCATGAGAGACACCGAGAGAGAGGTAGAGACACAGGCAGAGGGAGTAGCAGGCTCCATGCAGGGAACCCGATGTGACTTGATCCCAGGAACCCAGAATCACACCCTGAGCCAAAAGAATATACTTAACCGCTGAGCCACCCAGGCATCCCTTACAGACTCTTTTTATACACACCACTATACTGTCAGAGATGGTAGTTGTGCAAAGAAGGATACCGGTCATCACAGAACCAAGAAGTCCATGCCAGCAAGGAACTTGTTAAATCAGGAAGTAAGTCTCTAAGGCACTACTAGTCCTCTGTCAAATTTCTATAGATCATAGCAGGGGTCTAATTTACCGTCCCTCCCTAAGGTCATCTCCTCATACTGAGCAGGAAAGTTCTCAAACAATTTTAATTCTTTTTAAAGATTTTATTTATTTATTTTTTCATTCATTCATTCATTCATGAGAGACACAGAGAGAGGGGCAGAGACATAGGCAGAGGGAGAAGTGGGCCCCCTGAGGGGAGCCTGATGCGGGACTTGATCCCAGGACCCCAGGATCACACCCTGAGCCAAAGATAGATGCTCAACCACTGAGCCACCCAGGTGCCCCAAAGATTTTAATTTTGAAAAAGGACCTGTTCAATGTGCCACTAACAATTAAAGAAAAAGTATCTTGGGCAGCCCCGGTGGAACAGCGGTTTAGCGCCGCCTGCAGCCTAGGGTGTGATCCTGGAAATCCAGGATCGAGTCCCACATCGGGCTCCTTGCATGGAGCCTGCTTCTCCCTCTGCCTGTGTCTCTGTCTCTCTCTCTCTCTCTCTCTCTCTGTGTGTGTGTCTCCCATGAATAAATAAATAAAATCTTTAAAAAAAGAAAAAAGAAAAAGTATCTTTTTTCCCCTTCAGTTCTAAATGGTAGAGATGTCCATATGATCTAGCAGTTTGCAAACCTAGCAACTTCCCAAAAATAGTCAGTTAAAATAACACAGTTGTTACCACAAAGATTCAGAAGTAGGAAATATGTCTGCAGTGGTAAATCCATTAAGCAGAAAAGGAGAATGGGAAATAGTTTTTTGTGGAAACAATTCAGGGCCTCCCTCATCTGTTAGCTTTTCATCTTTTCATTAGAAATTCAGGCAGAAATATTCACAGCAATTAATTAATCATCAGGTTGGCATGGGGACCATCTCTTGCAGCAGAGAAGTTGAAACATCCCTACCAGCACTAGAAACATTAAACCAAAATGCGTGGTTCAATCAGCATAAGGAAAAAGAGCTCTACTGAGCTTAGCACTAACCGGTCATGAAAGGAATGTCACGGCATCACAGATTTAAGAGGAAACAAGAGAAAAATACTGACAAGCTGAAATAAGGATAAACTAAAAGTTCACACAGAAAAATAATTCAATAATTGTTTACAACTAAATGTATTTGTAATCACAGGGAAAACAATTTGTTAAAAGAAAAAGATTGAATATTGGATTACCTCTGCAATATTTTTAATTTCAAAAAGGGTCAGTAAACATAGGAGACTAAAGTATAGAAACACCACACTCTGTGTTGAAGAAATAAAAGGAACCATCCAAATGAGGTTTCCCTGTGAATGAAGTGTATCCTATTAACTTTCAAAATATCATCTTAAAACATTTCTGGTTATTCTAAAATTTCCTTAACATATGTGACACAAGTTTCTACTTTCTTAAATAAAATATATTAGATATCATTTAACCTTTTTCCAAAGTCTCAGAGACAGAATTATGAACATGATTTTCTCATGGGAGACTGAAGAGCAATCAAGGTTTGGGGGATGGGGGGAATAGGAAGGTAACCAATATTTACAGAGCACCTACTATGTGCTTTAGTCCCATTACCACATTTAAATTAAATTTCATTCTAACTTCCCAATAAATTTATGCAAGGATGAAGAAGCTGCGACTTGGAGAAATTAGTCCCAGGCCTCCTAGCCAGTAAATGGTGCAATGGAACTGAAGCTCAAGTTAGCCTGTCAAATCCATAGGCTGGTCTCTCCAGAAAGGAGCATCTAGATTGTGTACACCATGTGGCTGTGCTTTGGAATGCCATGACTGTATGTCACAATTACCTTCTTCTTTCACTGCCATTTTTGGACCTGACCTCTAAAGCTACCCCCTCACCATACCTTCCAGAACTCCAGCAAAATTAGGCCAAAAAGCAAAGTTTATTAGAATCCGGTCAAAACTAATCGTAGACACACTCTGGATGGAAGCCACTCCTGCAGGTAAAGGGCAAAAGTTTTAGAGCATGAACTCTGATATCTACTTTGGCCACCTATTCTGGCTTTGAACTCTATTTCAAAGAGGTGAGGTTCTCTCTTAGGTGATATATCACTATAACTTATCTGGTGATATAGTTACTATAATGTGTTGCGACATATAAGAACATATACCAGAGACACTTTGGCAACACTGAAAAGGAAACAAAAAACTGTTTAAGAGATAGTCTTGAGGGACACAAGAAATAATGCAAACCAGAAATCTAAAAGAGCAAGATAAATTTTAGAATGGGTTAAACCTTTGGGTTTGCTAACCTGAGCAGGACAGGGAAATAAAAATTAAAAGAAGAAAATGCTGGCAGATATATACAGCTGAAGAGAGGCTGAAAGAGGCAATTAATGGAAAATAAAATGTTAGATATTTAGCAAGTGAGGTAGTGTTAAAAAAATTATTGTTTTAAGAATGAGAAAAATTATAACATACTTGACAGTAGAATAAAAAAGGCCAAGACATACAAGGCTTCCATCATTCCACATTTTAAAAGTATACAAAATGTGTCTGATAGGAGGGAATCTAAAGTATCACCATCACAGGAGTCACTGTTGGATACTGTTCTTCTAAGAACCAGTCATACTAACATTGAAACACCTAAAACAGTTGACCAAAGAGTAATTTTTATGCAAACAGACATACAGATGAAAGGAACAAACAGAAAGCCCAAAAACAGAGCACCATTAACTTTAATGAATTTATTACTTGATAAAGGGGGCATTATAAATTTTCCTTACTTCACAGACAGCAAATGGTGGTGTAATAGCAGACTAGCAATTTCAGGGTTGGTAGGAGATAGGGATCTAAATTAAATCCAGTTGAGTTAAGTTCAGGGGTTTTATGTTTGGTTGGTTTTTGTTTTGAGTTCAACTGTGCCCTTACTGATTTTCTGACAAATGGATCTGTTCATTTCTGAGAAGTGCGTTGAAGCCATCAAGTATGATAACAGAGTCATCTATTAGTTTTTGCCTTGTACTCTGATGCACTCATTAGACACATACACATTAAGAACTGCTATGTCGTCCTGGAGAATTGATCCTTCTATCGTTATTTAATGATAACTTTCCTTCTTTATCGCTGATAACTTTCCTCACTTTGAAGTTTGTTCTCCCTGAAATTAATATAGCTACTCCTGCTTTCTTTTGATTAGAGTTAGCATGGTATATTTTTCTCCATCCATTTACTTTTAATCTATATGTCTTTATATTTAAAGTGAGTTTCTTATGGACAACATATGGTTAGGTCTTTTTTTTTTTTTTAAGAAATTTTTTTTTTTTTTTTTTTATGATAGTCACAGAGAGAGAAAGAGAGGCAGAGACACAGGCAGAGGGAGAAGCAGGCTCCATGCACCAGGAGACCGATGTGGGATTCGATCCCGGGTCTCCAGGATCGCGCCCTGGGCCAAAGGCAGGCGCCAAACCGCTGCGCCACCCAGGGATCCCTCATTTTTTTTTTTGATCCATGCTGACAATCTCTGTCTTTTAATTGGTACATATAGACTGCTGATACTCAGTGATTATTAATATATAGTTGGATTAATATATACCATATTTATTACTGTTTTCTATTTGTTGCCTTTGTTCTTTGTTCCTATTTTTCTCTTCTACTCTCCTTCTGCCTTCTGATTTTAATTGAGTATTTTATATGATTTCATTTTCTCTATTTTACATTATCAGTTATATTTTTCCCCCCTTTTTTAGGGGTTGCCCTAGCATTTGCAATATCCATTTACAACTAATTCAAGTCCATTTCCAAATACTCTCTGCACTATCTTTGCAATAATCCTATAAATCTAAAACTTTTCCAAAATGAAGAGCTTATTTTTTTGTCTTAGTCACAATTAAGTTCTTTTTCTCTTTAAATTACAAAAACAAACATTGAACAATATAAACATTAAAACTTCTAGACAACACAAAAAAAGTATAACTAACATGAAGAAAAACAATGATTAGGGAAAATAGCTGAAGCAAACAAAAGATTACACTGTATAACTGTTTTAAAGTTTGCAAGTATGTAAGAGAAACAGTGAGTAGAAGTTAAGCATGTAAAAGAAGACTAGAATTTATATAAAAGGACAATGTGGTAAACAATGGTACTAAAGAAAAAATTTTTAAACTTAAGCAATTAATTATTATTTGAGTAGCAAAACCCGTCAAATAGTACCTAGTGGCAGGGGCACCTGGGTGGCTCAGTGGTAGGGGCACCTGGGTGGCTCGGCTCAGGTCATGATCCTGGGGCCTCAGAGTCCGGGGATTGAGTCCCAAATCGGGCTCCTCATGGGAAGCCTGCTTCTCCCTCTGCCTATGTCTCTGCCTCTCTCTGTGTGTCTCTCATGAATAAGTAAATTAAAAAAAAAAAATAGTACCTAATGATACTATGCTTTATTTCACTTACATGCCACTTACTTACATGGGATTAGTAACCACATAAACTGATAAAACTCTTTTGAAAGTGCTATGGACTGAATTGTGTACCTGAGAATTCATGTGTGGTAGCCCTAACCTCCTCTGTGATGGTGCTTGGAAATGAGGCCCCTGGGAGATAATTAGGTTTAGATTAAGTCCTGAGAGTGGGACTCCCATGACTGGATCTGGGCCTCTGTAAGAAGAGGCCCCGTCTGTCTGTTGGTCTATCTGTCTGTCATGTGAAGACCTAAGAGAAGGCAGCCATCTATAAACCAGGAACAGTGCTCTCACCAGAACCTGTCCATGCTGGCACCCTGATTTCAGACATCTAGCTTTTGGCTCTATGAGAAAATAAATTTCTATTGTTTAAGCTATTCAGTCTGTGGAACTTTGTTATGACCCAAGCTAATTCAGAAAGTGCAGAGGCTGCTTCAGATTCTCTCTCCCTCTCTCTCTCTGTCCCTCCCACTAATTCTCTCTCTCTCTCTCTCTCTCTCTCTCTCAAATAAATAATCTTTTTTTAAAAGAGAAATATATCATTTCTCTTTTAAAAAGAGCAATAAAAATCTCCATCCTTTTTAATCCAGTAATCCTACACCTGTGAAATTAATCTTTGGAGTTAATTAAAAAATATGACAAATCTATATACATGAAAATACTCATTACTTAGTTTCAAGGTAACTGGTTAACAGTAAACTGGTTAACAACCTAAATGTTTAATAAAGGAGAAATGGATAATTGTGGTGTTCCACTTGATCTAATAGGATAGCATGTAAAATCAGTACAAAAACTATGTAGAGGCAGGAAACCACAAATGTTGGAAAGGATGTGGAGAAAGGGGAACACTCTTGTAGTGTTGGTGGGAATGTGAACTGGTACAGCCACTCTGGAAAACTGTGTGGAGGTTCCTCAAAGAGTTAAAAATAGATCTGCCCTACGACCCAGCAATTGAACTGCTGGGGATTTACCCCAAAGATACAGATGCAGTGAAACGCTGGACACCTGCACCCCGATGTTTATAGCAGCAATGTCCACAATAGCCAAACTGTGGAAGGAGCCTCAGTGTCCACTGAAAGATGAATGGATAAAGAAGATGTGGTCTATGTATACAATGGAATATTACTCAGCCATTAGAAACAACAAATACCCACCATTTGCCTCGATGTGGATGGAACTGGAGGGTATTATGCTGAGTGAAATAAGTCAATCGGAGAAGGACAAACATTATATGGTTTCATTCATTTGGGGAATATAAAAAATAGTGAAAGGGAATAAAGGGGAAAGGAGAAAATGTGAGTGGGAAATATCAGAAAGGGAGACAGAACATGAGAGACTCCTAACTCTGGGAAACGAACAAGGAGTGGTAGAAAGAGAGGTGGGTGGGGGTGGGGGTGATTGGGTGACGGGCACTGAGGGGGGCACTTGATGGGATGAGCACTGGGTGTTATGCTATATGTTGGCAAATTGAACACCAATAAAAAATAAATTTAAAAAAACTATGTAGACTTACAGGAAATGCTTGTTAATAAAATTAAACAAAAGCAAAATTCTGCAATATGAGATTACTCATGTAAAAACACATAAACAAGATGTAATAGGGTTAGGTATAAACAAAATTAAATTTGTTGGAAAACATTTCTTCTTTTATTTTAGTTTAATTAAGGTTGTAAGAAATAATACTCAAAAATATATTTGCTAGTAACTTTAGATACATCCTTTGCTTAAGCATCATCACGGCCTAATTCTTGAATTATAGAAAAGTGATTTCTTTCTGGCAGTATTCACAACTCTCAAAAAGTAAGAATGAAATATTTACACATTTCATATAAAAGAATCATTTTTCTTTACTATATACTTTTTATGTTACTACTTACATAGAGATGGTTTCCAATGCATCTTCAAAGATGTCCTAGAGGGAAACAAAAAAATACAATGAGTTTCTCAAGAATTAAGAACTCCAGATGTAGAGAAAATGAGTGTGTATACATATGTGCGGGGGTAAGGGTTATGGGACAGTCTGGGTGTAGTAGATTCACTAAACTCTTACTAATGGACTGCCTTCCTGAGAAATCAAGCAAATGAATTTTAGTGGTTTATTTTTTTTAATAATTAAGACTGATAAATCTAGCAATCACACTGGGCTAATTTGAAAAGTGTGATTCTTTAATGGAATTATCTTTCACTCCTCAGTCTCATTCATCCATATACAGAATAAAACAACTGGATTTGCCCAATTTAGTCTTCTCTTGCTCCCTGGCCAAGCATTCTTTGGGACTTCATTTCACATCCAGCTCCACTAACTTCCTAGCTAGTC